>NW_028263379.1:28210616-28518473 GCF_051168715.1 Poecilia mexicana
GAGTTCATCATGGGAGAGTTCATCATCATATCATGTCATGTCAGCCTACACCGGATGAAACCCATATGACTTAGAGAGTAAAAGTAAGACATACAATAGAAAAAACAGGTGACTTCCTGTCGGAAGTGGGCGGGGTTAAGGTGATGTCATCAACTGACCATCTCAATGTGATGAGGGGTGGTCTGTAGTCAGATATAGGAAGTCTGATGCAGCTGTGACCTTCTATGTGGAAGTTATTGCATCTTGATGTTTCATGGCGAATAGTCAAAGTTTGGGACTTAGCCACGCCCACATGCTTTGACATAGAAAAATTCCTACGATAACTTTTCATCTTTAATGTCTCAAGTCTCTGCTGACTGAGTTTGAAGTCTCTATCTCAAAAGCTGCAGGAGGAGATAGATCAGATGCGATGTCTATGAAAAAGAGGAAATGGCTGATTTTGATCCAAAATGGCCGACTTCCTGTTGGGTTTGCACCATGGCTCCAAGAGACTTTTTTGTAGGTCCTGACATGATACACATGTGTACCAAGTTTCATAATTCTAGGTTAAAGCATGGCTTGGGGCTGATCATTTAAAAATTTCTAGGGGGCGCTGTAGAGAAATTAGGCCACGCCCATCAACGACTGTTATGGATTCCTGTTCGTGGATGAATAAGGATGCATCCTAGTGAGTTTGGTGCAGCTGGTCTGAATGATGTGGAATCTAGAGCCAAACGTATGGCGGCGGCGTTCCCTCTGCTTCGCCGCGCTGCCACGGCCACGCCCTCTACTGAAAACTCTTGGCGCTTTAAAGCAAGTGAGACCAACATGTTATCTGTCATCCAACACAGAATCATCTTGATTAGGTCGAGAGAGCCAGAGATGGAGCTGTACAAGTCAATAAAAGGCACTTCCTGTTCTGAGGGGGCGGGGCTTAGATGACGTCAGACTATGACGACATAGGATCGTCAGGCATCCCACCAGGATCACTCATGTCAAGTTTGGTGCAGCTGGGCACAAGATTGAGGAATCTACAGCCAAACGTATGGCGACGGCGTTACAGGTCACTTCGCCATGCCGCCACGCCCACCTGGTCCATCAAAGCCAAACAGGGTTGGAATCCATGACACACCAACATGTTTTCTGTCTGTGGACACAGTTTCATGTTTATTAGGTCAAAGGGGTCAGATAAGGACCGTTCACAGTAAAACATGACACTTCCTGTTGTCAGGGGGCGTGGCCTAAGTGATGTCATCATTTGACCATTGGGTGTTGTAGGGGACCCGTTGATGATCAATCACTGAAAGTTTGGTGCTGCTGTGAGTTTTGTTGTAAAAGTTATAACCCTTTTATTTTTCATGGCGACAAGGTGAACTTTGACCCCAGGTAACTCCATTTAGAAGAAAAAAAAACGCAAAACTCTGATAACTTTGGATCGGCCATGCCTTATGAACGATCTGACTGAGTTTGAAGCCGATCGATCGAAGTCCCTAGGACTAGTTCGAAAAAATGCGAACCCTGTGAACGGCCAAAATCGGAACTTCAATCCAAAATGGCCGACATTCTGTGATACTTGCACTATGACATTAATTGTAAATTCTGAGTGTCTTGGGGAGCTGTACAAGTGTACCAAGTTTCAAGTCTGTACGATAAAGTAAGTGAATAGGAAAGGGTCTTTTGAAATTTGCTAGGTGGCGCCCTTGAGCCGTTTCTTGTGCGATTTTTCTGGGGACCTTAAAATACGTAAATTTTCACCGGGCTCTATGCCCCCGCCAAGTTTGGTGAGTTTTTGAATATGATAAAGCCCCCAAAAAGCCAATTTATTTTACGGAAGAATAAGAATAATAATAATAATAATAATTTACAGCACAGTTTCAATAGGCTCTCGCAGCGCTTAGCTGCTCGGGCCTAATAAGAAACAGTACAGGAACAATAGGCTCTCGCAGCGCTTAGCTGCTCGGGCCTAATTAAAGCTCCGCGGAGCCTCAAGCGGCCCTCGCAGCTAGCGCTGCTCCGGCCTATAGCCACCGCGGGGGTACCAGCACCGCCACCCGCCCGCCACCGCCGACGCTCGCGCGCCCTCATCCACGCTATCCGCTTTTACGGCTTCGGCAGAGCTCCCTGGCGATGAACCAAAAATCTGGAGCACATCGGGCCATGTAGAGAGGAGATACAGCTGTTTGATTAACCTAGGGGGCGCAGTGGAGTCAAATCACAATTAAACTCTATTGGGCTCCTTAGAGGTTCACAAGTGTCAGTCATACAATGTCTGGTGCAAATCGGATGATGCGTTTGTGAATACGAGACGAACGTATGCATATTACGAGGGACAGCCATTTTGCCACGCCCCCACGGGTCAGTAGAGTTCATCATCAATGAGTTCATCATCAATAAGTTCATCATCATTTCATTTTATGTCAGTCTGCACAGGATTAAACCCATATGAATTAGACTGTAAGACATACATTTGAAAAAACATGTTACTTCCTTTCGGAAGTGTGCGGGGCAAAGGTGACGTCATCAATCGACCACCTAACTGTGATGAGGGCTTATCTATAATGAGACATAGAAAGTCTGATGCAGCTGTGACCTGGCATTTGGAAGTTATTTCACATTCATGTTTCATGGTGTATAGTCAAAGTTTGGGACTTAGCCACGCCCCCACGGGTCAGTAGAGTTCATCACGGCAGAGTTCATCATCATTTAATTTCATGTCAGTCTGCACAGGATGAAACCCATAAGAATTAGAGAGAAAAAGTAAGACATACAGTAGAAAAAACAGGTCACTTCCTGTCGGAAGTGGGCGGGGCAAGGGTGATGTCATCAATCGACCACATAACTGTGATGAGGGCTTATCTATAATGAGACATAGAAAGTCTGATGCAGCTCTGACCTTCTATGTGGAAGTTATTGCATCTTGATGTTTCATGGCGAATAGTCAAAGTTTGGGACTTAGCCACGCCCACATGCTTTGACATAGAAAAATTCCTACGATAACTTTTCATCTTTAATGTCTCAAGTCTCTGCTGACTGAGTTTGAAGTCTCTATGTCAAAAGCTGCAGGAGGAGATAGATCAGATGCGATGTCTATGAAAAAGAGGAAATGGCTGATTTTGATCCAAAATGGCCGACTTCCTGTTGGGTTTGCACCATGGCTCCAAGAGACTTTTTTGTAGGTCCTGACATGATACACATGTGTACCAAGTTTCATAATTCTAGGTTAAAGCATGGCTTGGGGCTGATCATTTAAAAATTTCTAGGGGGCGCTGTAGAGAAATTAGGCCACGCCCATCAACGACTGTTATGGATTCCTGTTCGGGGATGGATAAGGATGCATCCTAGTGAGTTTGGTGCAGCTGGGCTGAACGATGTGGAATCTAGAGCCAAACGTATGGCGGCGGCGTTACCTCTGCTTCGCCGCGGTCCCACGGCCACGCCCTCTACAGAAGACTCTTGGCGCTTTAAAGCAAGTGACACTAACATGTTATCTGTCATCCAACACAGAATCATGTTGATTAGGTGCAGTGAGCCAGAAAGGCAGCTTTCCATGGAATAAAAAGCACTTCCTGTTCTGAGGGGGCGGGGCTTAGATGACGTGAGACTATGACAACATAGGATCGTAGGGGACCCTACCAGGATCACTCATGTCAAGTTTGGTGCAGCTGGCCTCAAAATTGTGGAATCCACAGCCAAACGTAAGGACACGGCGTTTAGGGTCACTTCGCCACGCCGCCACGCCCACCTGCTGGATTCAAATGAGCTTGGCTTGGAATCCTCAACACACCAACATGTTTTCTGTCTGTGGACACAGTTTCACCTCGATTAGGTCAAAGGGGTCAGATAGTGACCGTTCAGCGTAAAAAATGACACTTCCTGTTCTCAGGGGGCGTGGCCTAAGTGATGTCATCATTTGACCGTTGGGTATTGTAGAGCATCCCATGATGATCAATCACTGAAAGTTTGGTGCTTCTATGAGTTTTTTTCAAAGAGTTATAACAGTTTGATGTTTCATGGCGAATCGGTGACCTTTGACCCCCGGAAAGACCCCTTCAGCAAGCCCGAAAACGCAAACCTACGATAACTTTGGATCGGCCATGCCTTTTGAACGATCTGACCGATTTTCAAGCCGATCGATCGAAATCCCTAGGTCAAGTTCGATCAAATGCGAACCCTGTAAACGCCCAAAATCGGGTCAAAATCGGAACTTTAATCCAAAATGGCCGACAATCTGTGATACTTGCACTATGACATTAATTGTAAATTCAGAGTGTTTTGGGGAGCTGTACAAGTGTACCAAGTTTCAAGTCTCTACGATAAAGTAAGTGAATAGGAAAGGGTCTTTTGAAAGTTGCTAGGTGGCGCCCTTGAGCCGTTTCTTTTGCGATTTTTTCAACGACCATAAAATACGAAATTTTTCACCGGGCTCTATGCCCCCGCCACGTTTGGTGAGTTTTTGAATATGATAAAGCCCCCAAAAAGCCCCCTAAAAAGGGTGGCAGAATCGTAATAATAATTAAAGCTCCGCGGAGCCTCAAGCGGCCCTCGCAGCCAAGCGCCGCTCAAGCCTATAGCCACCGCGGATGTTCCAGCACCGCCTCCCCTCAGCCACCGCCTCCCCTCAGCACCACCTCCCCCCAGCCACTGCCTCCCCTCAGCACCATGTCACCCCAGCCACCGCCTACCCCCAGCCACCGCCTTGCTCTCACGGAGCTGCCAAACCCGCCCTGAAGATAGTCACCCTTTCATGTTCGACATTGCTCCCAGTCAATGCACAAAAATCTGGTGTAGATCAGCTGATATCGCAAGGAGACACAGGTGTTTGATTAACCTGGGTGCGCAGTAGAGTCAAATTGCAATTAAACTCTATTGGGCTCCTTAGAGGTTCACAAGTGTCACTCATAAAAAGTCTGGAGCAAATGGGATGATGCGTTTGTCAATAAGAGACGATCGTATGCATATGGCGAGGGACAGCCATTTTTGCCACACCCACAAGGGTCAGATGCCATTGACAGAGTTCATCTTCATGGCATTTTATGTCAGTCTGCACAGGATGAAACCCATATGACTTAGAGAGTAAAAGTCAGACATACAGTAGAAAAAACAGGTGACTTCCTGTCGGAAGTGGGCGGGGCTAAGGTGATGTCATCAATCGACCACCTAACTGTGATGAGGACTGGTCTATAATGAGACATAGAAAGTCTGATGCAGCTGTGACCTGGCATTAGGAAGTTATTTCACATTCATGTTTCATGGTGAATAGTCAAAGTTTGGGACTAAGCCACGCTTAGTCCCAAACTTAGCAGTAGGCATTTACAGAGTTCATCATCATCTCATTTTATGTCAGCCTGCACAGGGTTGGAATCCATGACACACCAACATTACTTAGAGAGTAAAAGTCAGACATACAGTAGAAAATAGGGGTGACTTCCTGTCGGAAGTGGGCGGGGCAAGGGTGATGTCATCAATCGACCACATAACTGTGATGAGGGCTTATCTATAATGAGACATAGAAAGTCTGATGAAGCTGTGACCTGGCATTTGGAAGTTATTTCACATTCATGTTTCATGGTGTATAGTCAAAGTTTGGGACTTAGCCACGCCCCCACGGGTCAGTAGAGTTCATCATGGGAGAGTTCATCATCATGTCATTTCATGTCAGCCTGCACAGGATGAAACCCATAAGAATTAGAGAGTAAAAGTAAGACATACAATTGAAGAAAGAGGTTACTTCCTGTCGGAAGTGGGCGGGGCTAGGGTGATGTCATCAATCGACCACCTAACTATGATGAAGGCTGGTCTATAATGAGACATAGAAAGTGTGATGCAGCTGTGACCTGGCATTTGGAAGTTATTTCACATTCATGTTTCATGCTGTATAGTCAAAGTTTGGGACTTAGCCACGCCCACATGCTTTGACATAGAAAAATTCCTACGATAACTTTTCATCTTTAATGTCTCAAGTCACTGCTGACTGAGTTTGAAGTCTCTATCTCAAAAGCTGCAGGAGGAGATAGATCAGATGCGATGTCTATGAAAAAGAGGAAATGGCTGATTTTGATCCAAAATGGCCGACTTCCTGTTGGGTTTGCACCATGGCTCCAAGAGACTTTTTTGTAGGTCCTGACATCATACACATGTGTACCAAGTTTCATAATTCTAGGTTAAAGCATGGCTTGGGGCTGATCATTTAAAAATTTCTAGGGGGCGCTGTAGAGAAATTAGGCCACGCCCATCAACGACTGTTATGGATTCCTGTTCGGGGATGGATAAGGATGCATCCTAGTGAGTTTGGTGCAGCTGGGCTGAACGATGTGGAATCTAGAGCCAAACGTATGGCGGCGGCGTTACCTCTGCTTCGCCGCGGTCCCACGGCCACGCCCTCTACAGAAGACTCTTGGCGCTTTAAAGCAAGTGACACTAACATGTTATCTGTCATCCAACACAGAATCATGTTGATTAGGTGCAGTGAGCCAGAAAGGCAGCTTTCCATGGAAAAAAAAGCACTTCCTGTTCTGAGGGGGCGGGGCTTAGATGACGTCAGACTATGACAACATAGGATCGTAGGGGACCCTACCAGGATCACTCATGTCAAGTTTGGTGCAGCTGGCCTCAAAATTGTGGAATCCACAGCCAAACGTAAGGACACGGCGTTTAGGGTCACTTCGCCACGCCGCCACGCCCACCTGCTGGATTCAAATGAGCTTGGCTTGGAATCCTCAACACACCAACATGTTTTCTGTCTGTGGACACAGTTTCACCTCGATTAGGTGAAAGGGGTCAGATAGCGACCGTTCAGCGTAAAAAATGACACTTCCTGTTCTCAGGGGGCGTGGCCTAAGTGACGTCATCATTTGACCGTTGGGTATTGTAGAGCATCCCATGATGATCAATCACTGAAAGTTTGGTGCTTCTATGAGTTTTTTTCAAAGAGTTATAACAGTTTGATGTTTCATGGCGAATCGGTGACCTTTGACCCCCGGAAAGACCCCTTCAGCAAGCCCGAAAACGCAAACCTACGATAACTTTGGATCGGCCATGCCTTATGAACGATCTGACCGAGTTTGAAGCCGATCGATCGAAATCCCTAGGACAAGTTCGATCAAATGCGAACCCTGCAAACGCCCAAAATCGGGTCAAAATCGGAACTTTAATCCAAAATGGCCGACAATCTGTGATACTTGCACTATGACATTAATTGTAAATTCTGAGTGTCTTGGGGAGCTCTACAAGTGTACCAAATTTCAAGTCTCTACTATAAAGTAAGTGAATAGGAAAGGGTCTTTCGAAAGTTGCTAGGTGGCGCCCTTGAGCCGTTTCTTGTGCGATTTTTGCAGGTACCTTAAAATACGTAAATTTTACACGGGCTCTATGCCCCCGCCAAGTTTGGTGAGTTTTTGAATATGATAAAGCCCCCAAAAAGCCAATTCATTTGGCTGAAGAACTATAATAATAAGAAACAGCAAGGTTTCAATAGGCTCTCGCAGCGCTTAGCTGCTCGGGCCTAATTAAAGCTCCGCGGAGCCTCAAGCGGCCCTCGCAGCCAAGCGCCGCTCAAGCCTATAGCCACCGCGGATGTTCCAGCACCGCCTCCCGCCGGCCACCGCCGACGCTCGCGCGCCGTCCTCCATGCGATCCGCTTCGATGTCTTCGGCAGCGTTCACTGGCCATGCACCCAAAATCTGGAGCAGATTGGGCCATGTGGCAAGGAGATACAGCTGTTTGATTAACCTAGGGGGCGCAGTGGAGTCAAATTGCAATTAAACTGTATTGGGCTCCTCAGAGGTTCACAAGTTTCACTCATAAAAAGTCTGGTGCAAATAGGATGATGCGTTTGTGAATAAGAGACGATCGTATGCATATGGCGAGGGACAGCCATTTTGCCACTCCCCCACGGGTCTGTAGGCATTGACAGAGTTCATCATCATCTCATGTTATGTCAGTGTGCACAGGGTTGGAATCCATGACACACCAACATGTTTTAGAGTGTAAAAGTAAGACATACAGTATAAAAAACAGGTGACTTCCTGTCGGAAGTGGGCGGGGCTAAGGTGATGTCATCAATCGACCACCTAACTGTGATGAGGTCTGGTCTATAATGAGACATAGAAAGTCTGTTGCAGCTGTGACCTCGTATCTCCCTGTTATCTCACTTTCATGATTTATGGCGAATACTCAAAGTTTGGGATGATCATATGCATATGGCGAGGGACAGGGGACAGCCATTTTGCCACGCCCCCAAGGGTCAGTAGAGTTCATCATGACAGAGGTCATTATCATTTCATTTTATGTCAGTCTGCAAAGGATGAAACCCATATGACTTAGAGAGTAAAAGTAAGACATACAGTAGAAAAAACAGGTGACTTCCTGTCGGAAGTGTGCGGGGCTAGGGTGACGTCATCAATCGACCACCTAACTGTGATGATTGCTGATCTATAATGAGACACAGAAAGTCTGATGCAGCTGTGACCTGGCATTTGGAAGTTATTTCACATTCATGTTTCATGGTGTATAGTCAAAGTTTGGGACTTAGCCACGCCCCCACGGGTCAGTCGAGTTCATCATGGGAGAGTTCATCATCATTTAATTTCATGTCAGTCAGGACAGGATGAAACCCATAAGAATTAGAGAGAAAAAGTAAGACATACAGTAGAAAAAACAGGTGACTTCCTGTCGGAAGTGGGCGGGGTTAAGGTGATGTCATCAACTGACCATCTCAATGTGATGAGGGGTGGTCTGTAGTCAGATATAGGAAGTCTGATGCAGCTGTGACCTTCTATGTGGAAGTTATTGCATCTTGATGTTTCATGGCGAATAGTCAAAGTTTGGGACTTAGCCACGCCCACATGCTTTGACATAGAAAAATTCCTACGATAACTTTTCATCTTTAATGTCTCAAGTCTCTGCTGACTGAGTTTGAAGTCTCTATCTCAAAAGCTGCAGGAGGAGATAGATCAGATGTGATGTCTATGAAAAAGAGGAAATGGCGGATTTTGATCCAAAATGGCCGACTTCCTGTTGGGTTTGCACCATGGCTCCAAGAGACTTTTTTGTAGGTCCTGACATTATACACATGTGTACCAAGTTTCATAATTGTAAGTTAAAGAATGGCTTGGGGCAGCTTATTTAAAATATTCTAGGGGGCGCTGTAGAGAAATTAGGCCACGCCCATCAACGACTGTTATGGATTCCTGTTCGGGGATGGATAAGGATGCATCCTAGTGAGTTTGGTACAGCTGGGCTGAACCATGTGGAATCTAGAGCCAAACGTATGGCGGCGGCGTTCCCTCTGCTTCGCCGCGCTGCCACGTCCACGCCCTCTACTGAAAACTCTTTGCGCTTTAAAGCGAGTGAGACCAACATGTTATCTGTCATCCAACACAGAATCATCTTGATTAGGTTGAGAGAGCCATAGATGGAGCTTTACAAGTCAAAAAAAGGCACTTCCTGTTCTGAGGGGGCGGGGCTTAGATGACGTCAGACTATGACGACATAGGATCGTCAGGCATCCCACCAGGATCAGTCATGTCAAGTTTGGTGCAGCTGGCCTCAAAATTGTGGAATCTGCAGCCAAACGTATGGACACGGCGTTACAGGTCACTTTGCCTCGCCGCCACGCCCACCTGCTCCATCAAAACCAAGCAGGGGTGGAATCCATGACACACCAACATGTTTTCTGTCTGTGGACACTGTTTCATGTTGATTAGGTCAAAGGGGTCAGATAGCGACCGTTCACAGTAAAAAATGACACTTCCTGTTCTCAGGGGGCGTGGCCTAAGTGACGTCATCATTTGACCGTTGGGTATTGTAGAGCATCCCATGATGATCAATCACTGAAAGTTTGGTGCTTCTATGAGTTTTTTTCAAAGAGTTATAACAGTTTGATGTTTCATGGCGAATCGGTGACCTTTGACCCCCGGAAAGACCCCTTCAGCAAGCCCGAAAACGCAAACCTACGATAACTTTGGATCGGCCATGCCTTTTGAACGATCTGACCGAGTTTCAAGCCGATCGATCGAAATCCCTAGGACAAGTTCGATCAAATGCGAACCCTGTAAACGGCCAAAATCGGGTCAAAATCGGAACTTCAATCCAAAATGGCCGACAATCTGTGATACTTGCACTATGACATTAATTGTAAATTCAGAGTGTCTTGGGGAGCTCTACAAGTGTACCGAATTTCAAGTCTGTACGATGAAGGAAGTGAATAGGAAAGGGTCTTTTGAAATTTGCTAGGTGGCGCCCTTGAGCCGTTTCTTGTGCGATTTTTCCAGGTACCTTAAAATACGTAAATTTTACACGTGCTCTATGCCCCCGCCCAGTATGGTGAGTTTTTGAATATGATAAAGCCCCCAAAAAGCCAATTCATTTGGGAAGATAAAAAAAATAATAATAATTAAAGCTCCGCGGAGCCTCAAGCGGCCCTCGCAGCCAAGCGCCGCTCAAGCCTATAGCCACCGCGGATGTTCCAGCACCGCCTCCCGCCGGCCACCGCCGACGCTCGCGCGCCGTCCTCCATGCGATCCGCTTCGATGTCTTCGGCAGCGTTCACTGGCCATGCACCCAAAATCTGGAGCAGATTGGGCCATGTGGCAAGGAGATACAGCTAGTGGAGTGAAATTGCAATTAAACTGTATTGGCCTCCTCAGAGGTTCACAAGTGTCACTCATAAAAAGTCTGGTGCAAATAGGATGATGCGTTTGTGAATAAGAGACGATCGTATGCATATGGCGAGGGACAGCCATTTTGCCACTCCCCCACGGGTCAGTAGGCATTGACAGAGTTCATCATCATCTCATGTTATGTCAGTCTGCACAGGGTTGGAATCCATGACACACCAACATGTTTTAGAGTGTAAAAGTAAGACATACAGTAGAAAAAACAGGTGACTTCCTGTCGGAAGTGGGCGGGGCTAAGGTGATGTCATCAATCGACCACCTAACTGTGATGAGGTCTGGTCTATAATGAGACATAGAAAGTCTGATGCAGCTGTGACCTTATATGTGCATGTTATGTCACTTTGATGCTTAATGGTGAATAGTCAAAGTTTGGGACTTAGCCACGCCCACATGCTTTTACATACAAAAATTCCTGTGATAACTTTGGACCTTTAATGTCTCAACTCTCTGCTCACTAAGTTTGAAGTCTGTATGTCAAAAGCTGTAGGAGGAGATAGATCAGATGTGACGTCTATGAAAAGGAGGAAATGGCGGATTTTAATCCAAAATGGCCGACTTCCTGTTGGGTTTGTACCATGGCTCCAAGAGACTTTTTTGTAGGTCCTGACATCATACACATGTGTACCAAGTTTCATAATTCTAGGTTAAAGCATGGCTTGGGGCTGATTATTTAAAAACTTCTAGGGGGCGCTGTAGAGAAATTAGGCCACGCCCATCAACGAGTGTTATGGATTCCTGTTCGGGGATGAATAAGGATGCATCCTAGTGAGTTTGGTGCAGCTGGGCAGAACGATGTGGAATCTAGAGCCAAACGTATGGCGGCGGCGTTCCCTCTGCTTTGCCGCGCTGCCATGGCCACGCCCATTACTGAAAACTCTTGGCGCTTTAAAGCAAGTGAGACCAACATGTTATCTGTCATCCAACACAGAATCATCTTGATTAGGTGGAGAGAGCCATAGATGGAGCTTTACAAGTCAAAAAAAGGCACTTCCTGTTCTGAGGGGGCGGGGCTTAGATGACGTCAGACTATGACGATATAGGATCGTCAGGCATCCCACCAGGATCAATCATTTGAAGTTTGGTGCAGCTGGGCTCAAAATTGTGGAATCTACAGCCAAACGTATGGCGACGGCGTTACAGGTCACTTCGCCACGCTGCCACGCCCACCTGCTCCATCAAAGCGAAACAGGGTTGGAATCCATGACACACCAACATGTTTTCTGTCTGTGGGCACAGTTTCATGTTGATTAGGTCAAAGGGGTCAGATAGCGACCGTTCACAGTAAAAAATGACACTTCCTGTTCTCAGGGGGCGTGGCCTAAGTGATTTCATCATTTGACCATTGGGTATTGTAGGGGACCCGATGATGATCAATCACTGATAGTTTGGTGCCTCTGTGAGTTTTTTTGTAAAAGTTATAATCGTTTCATTTTTCATGGCGACTAGGTGAACTTTGACCCCAGGTAACTCCATTTAGAAGAAAAAAAAACGCAAAACTCTGATAACTTTGGATCGGCCATGCCTTATGAACGATCTGACCGAGTTTGAAGCCGATCGATCGAAATCCCTAGGACTAGTTTGAAAAAATGCGAACCCTGTGAACGGCAAAAATCGGAAATTCAATCCAAAATGGCCGACATTCTGTGATACTTGCACTATGACATTAATTGTAAATTCTGAGTGTCTTGGGGAGCTCTACAAGTGTACCAAGTTTCAAGTCTCTACGATAAAGTAAGTGAATAGGAAAGGGTCTTTTGAAATTTGCTAGGTGGCGCCCTTGAGCCGTTTCTTGTGCGATTTTTCTGGGGACCTTAAAATACGTAAATTTTCACCGGGCTCTATGCCCCCGCCAAGTTTGGTGAGTTTTTGAATATGATAAAGCCCCCAAAAAGCCAATTTATTTTACGGAAGAATAAGAATAATAATAATAATAATAATTTACAGCACAGTTTCAATAGGCTCTCGCAGCGCTTAGCTGCTCGGGCCTAATAAGAAACAGTACAGGAACAATAGGCTCTCGCAGCGCTTAGCTGCTCGGGCCTAATTAACAGCACGATTACAATAGGCCTTCGCAGCGCTTAGCTGCTCGGGCCTAATAAACAGCACGAAAACAATAGGCTCTCGCAGCGCTTAGCTGCTCGGGCCTAATTAAACTTTATAGCTATTTATATCTGAACTGTTCCACTGTGGCTCTGGCTGTGTGGTTCTGGTTGTCCTGCCAGAAGACAAGCCTCCGACCCAGTCTCGTGGATTTGGTATGCTTTGATTCAGAGACAAAATTAAGATTTTTGTCCTGTCTGACCTGCAGGGCTTCTGGCAAACTGCAAACAGAAGTTCTTATGTTTATTTTTCTGGTTATTTCTCTAAATAATCTCATCAGCTTTGTTTTCAGATGACGGCTTGAACAAAGCTCTGTGTTCAAAGCCTGTTTTATAACCTTATTCTCCTCTTTCTCCCCGACCGGTCTGCAGTGTTTCTTGATGCTGCTTGTTCGCTAATGTTATTTAACAAACATTGGAGGCCTTCAGTAGTTGGGTTACTTATAAATACAACCAGCTGAATTTCAGGGGGGCAGCCAGAAATTTGTTTCTAAGAACAAATTTCTTAGAAATTTGTTGTTTCTTCTTAGTTTAATAACTAAAAAGAAACAACAAATATCTGAAAATAAACTGTCTCAGTCTATATTAAAACATTTTTCTAATTTTATTTTGGATTTTATAAAGCTATTTATTGAGTCTTACATCTCTGTCTTGATTGAAGAAATTGACTCTAAGACCTCTTATGAGCTAAACATGACTCTCTGGGAGGAGCGTTGTGGTTGAAGAGAGGGCCGTGGCCTCTCCAGGCCCCCCACTTGGGGTTGCCCCTGCTGTTCTGGATTGTTTTACATCAGAATTAAAATGGACCTTTTTTTTTTTTTTTCCAGATTTTTTCCTTCATAATTACCAGTACATACTAACTACTTTGTGTTGGTCCTTTGTCTGAAATCTCAATGAAACACACTGAACTTTGTCATATATTCTACTTTGACTGCTGGTGTTTAGATTACCGCTTCAATTGTTGGAACATTTCACTTCTTTTTATCTCCTCTATTTTCAGTAGCATGTGTTGCTGTATGTGAAAAATGAAAAAAAAGAAATCTTCTCCAAAGACAGATGATATGACACGATGTCCTTCTCTAATAAGTTCGCTGTTGTATCAGTCGTTGTCGTGTTGTACAGGCTGCAACCACTTCCACACACACGCACACACACACACACACACACACACACACACACGGTCCTCAGTGTCTCCCTCCTGCTATCAGCATCATGAGCGTGTAAGTGATCCTGTCTTTGTGAGGTTAATTGAAGGCAGGAGCGCTGACTGTCTCAGACATAATCTGTCTGCGTGAACTGTGTGTGTTTGCCAGAGTGTGTGTGTGTGAGAGAAAGGAAGGAATGTGTTCAATGTGACTATATATATATATATATATATATATATATATATATATATATATATATATATATATATATATATGTGTGTGTGTGTGTGTGTGTGTGTGTGTATATATATATATATATATATATATATATATATATATATATATATATATATATATATATATATATATATATATATATATACATATATATAAAAAGAAGAAACCCACACAGCGACTCTTCTTTATCCCTCCACCTGCTCCTTCTCCACCTCAACTATAACCCCCAACAGAGATTAGCTCTCTCTCTCTGTCTGTCTTTCTGTGTGTGTGTGTTTGGTAAGAAGGGTGGGTGTGTTCCTGGGGATTTGGGGTTTACAAAAGAAACAAAAAAAGCAAGAGTGATGCCATAAGGCTTGCTTTTCTCCCATATCAGCTCTTATCAGGGCAGTCATTTTTGACAGGAGAAAAGGCTTTTATCTGCAAGAAACTGTGTCCGTCTGGCCTCAGCACGCAAACACACACACACACACGCACACGGGGTCTGACAGACTGGAACTCAAACACACGCACACACACAGAGCAGGTAATCGGCTCACTAGTGGAGTTAGGGGGTCAGAGAATGGGAAGAAAGTGCTCTCGCCGAGTGTATCCCCCCCTTTGACTGGATTAGAGCCCACCAGTATTCAGTCCAGGTGCTCTGGAGGGCCACAGGGCCCACGCAGGGTTAACTTTCCCTGCAGAGGGAGTCCACATCCTGCTGCTTTGCTGTCTGACAGAGGAGGGAACTTCAAACCCCAACCTGAAGGAAAAAGCATTAAAACACAAGCTACTTATATATATAAAATTAAAATAAAACAATTTGTGTTTTTTTTAATTGTTTGTCTTTTGTTCATCAGACAGGTGGACAAAGTGCAATTCTGACATTTATTTTTAATGTAATGTGCAGTCTTTTTTTTTTTTAACGTCTGTTCACGCCACTGTGTTGCCATAATCGCTCCCACTTCAGACGCAGGATCCCGTCTTCCTCAAATGAAGGGAGTTTTACGTCAGCGTGTTTCTGTCGCTCAGGATGACAGAGGAGAGTTCATCAGCCGTGATTAGTAAAAGCCACAGTGAGTGAACAGAAAACCGCCTCGCTCTGTAATCACTTGCTCTTCCTCTTCCCTTTCCGCGCTGCCGTTCACCTCACTCTCCTTGCAGAGAGCGGGAGCGCCCTCTACTGGTTGGTCAGGGGCAGTGAATGAACAGATACTTGTTTGTGGAGTGATTCTATATCACTTTAACAGAAAATATCTGTGGCGATCATTTCTGTTGATGTGTTTCTTTCAAACTTATAAAAATTGTTTTAAAGAAACGTTTTTATGCGTTTCTTGAAAACAATTTTTATTGCCGAAGCAAAATGGACCTCTGATTTTGTGAAACAGATCATGCTTTCAAAGTTTCATGTATTTTAAAGAACTAATCTGTGGAGATAAATGCTAAAATCCTCAAATATGTGATAAATAAATAAATAAATAAATAAATATGGCATACAGATTATTCATAGCCTCTGCATTTTTAGGTGTGTTTTAATATTTTAATTTTACCAACGTGTTTCTTCTAACTGGAAATTTTTAAAAATATTTTTGCGTGACCCTGACTGTTAATCTGATAGAAAATCTGTGCAAGAAGTTAAAGATTAGGGTGTTGGAAGGAGGCCTTCCGGCCCCCATAAGATAGAGATAAACATGCAAAAATAAAAAAAAATAAATAAAAAATGCCAATCATCAATTTAATGAAAGATTATGTTTCTGTAATATTGCTACTAGAATTTTGATATTGATTATTGAGAGTATAAATAATTTCCAATCTAACCCTTTTTATTAAAATGTAAATCAAAACAAATATAGAAACACCCTCCTTTGATTTAATGAAAGAAACTCTAAATTCTTTATTGTCGTGAAAACCTTTGAGCTTAGTGTCATGATAAAGTCTGTTGGTTGCTGTTGTACAAACACCAAGAGGAAGGAGTGTATTGTCAACATTTTGCCACCTTGAAATTATTGTACTGTAGCACAGTAAATTTCTTTTAAAAAGCATCTGGCATTTTGCCTCACCTCTGGTTTAATCTGGATTACCGTCTGTTCCCATTGTCTCATAGACGTGCAAACAGAAACCACTGCTGACAAAACAGTGAGTGGTTTCCCTGGGATTTCTCTTCCTTTGTTTGTTTTCCATCTGTCTTGCTGTCACTCTGAGCCTTCAGATCAGGCTTGGTGAGTTTTCTTGCAGCTGAAATGTTTTCTGAATCAAACATAGCTCAGCTGTCAAGCAGTTTTTCTGTAAAACCCTCTTTTCTGTCGGTAAAGTCAAATAAGACAAAAAAAAAGCACATTGAATGATGATGTTGCAGTCAAAGATGATTTTATTGACAAAAAATAGGCTTAAAACATACATAAACTTTACACAGTTTATAAGGAGCAAGCTAAGAAGATCAAGGTAGCCAAGAAAAACTAAAGCAAGAACATAAAAAACGTATCTAAGTAACAGAGCTCTATGCCAGGGTGCCGAAGCCCAGTCCTTGAGGTCTACCACCGTCTTCATATCTGCATAATGAGAACATGGCAGCAGTTTAAAGGTTGTTGTTTTTTTCAAATGATGTTTGCATGAATCACTGTGACTCTACTGAGATTGGAGAGTAGAGACACCCTGCGGTTTTCTCCCCTTAGCTTGAGCATTTCAGGAAACGTAATCTGTATTTATATTAAACACCAAGAGAGTTTTCCACTGCAGGTAGGAAACTTACTGCTTATCAACTCATCCACACTTTGAAAATCCTGACCCATCCCTTTAAGAACAAGATTTCACCACATTTATAACAATGTAGTAACTCAAGCAACTAAAATGTAAGCTGCATTTATCTTCATTGTTTTCTGTTTTTTTTTTACTCTGACAGGAAAAAAATTCTGAACAAGAAAACAAAAAAATGTAAATAATTACAAAATAGATTATATCGCACCACATATTACATTTCTACTGAGATTTAATTTGCACACACTTATTATGAATTAAGTCACTTCTGGATGAAAGTAGTTACAGTGGATTTTGTTGACAGACTGGCACTTATTTGTAAAACATTAACAAATATAAAACCGTATATCATCTCCTTTCCACTACCTGAGAAACGTTGACCCCAAGCCCCCCAAGCCCCTGTCACCTTCATCAAAATAAACAAAACTGGTTTGTGTTGCTATGATTTTAACAATATTTATAAACATTTCCAGAGATCATAAAATATAATACGGCGCCAACCAGCTGTGCTGCATTTGTGCAGCAAAAAATTTCATTTATGACATTATAGCTTTAAAGATTTCAAAGCAAAAAGTTTCCGGAGGTCACAAGAGATCAACCTGCTCTAGTCACACACACACATGTTTGTGTGACTTTCTTTGTGGGGACTTTCTTTTGTCCCCACAAAGAAAGTCCCCTATCTTTGTGGGGACTTTCCATTGACTTCCATTCATTTCTACAGCCTAAACCTTACCTTTATCCTAACCCTAACCAAAATTCAATTCACACCTTAGTCCTAAGTCTGACCCCTGACCCAAAAACAGTGTTTTCCTTTGTGGGGACCAGAGTTTGGTCCCACAAGAAGCAGTGTGTCCCCACAACGTAGTGTCAGGAAAACAGTCCCCACAAGGTATTACAAACTCACACACGCACGCACACGCACCCACCCACCCACCCACACACACACACACACACACACACACACACACACATTAAAAATGTGATTCATTCAATCAGTTGCTTTTAATCTGTTTTGTAATTTGTTTTAAACTTTTCCGCATGTTTTCATTTGCTTTACTTTGTAACCAGGTTGTTGTGTGTTGCAGATTTCTGCCCAGTTCTCTGTTAAAAATGAGATTTTTATCTCAGTGGGGTTTTTACCCAGTTAAATAAAGGAAATAAAATAAATTAGCAAACAAAACTGATAAATTTAATTGTGTTATATTTGTAAAAAATGTTGCAGTACAGCTGATTGACACCAAATTTCCTTGATTCTGTAGAGGGGGGGAGTATGGGGGGGGGACTCGTTGACCTTGGATGACCTCTCTGGAAACACTGAATAATATCTATAAAATTACAAAATACTTAACACCAATTTCACTTCATTTGAAGAAGGTGAAGGTCCAGAAGACTTGCAGCTAAATCAAAAAATAGTTCCCAAATCCCAAATGACATACATTGATGTTTGTGGCTGTAATGTGGAAAAAAAATAAAATAAAAAAAAATAAAAAAGTGAAAAAGTGTGAAAACTTTTGCATGGCACTGCGTGTTCCACAATAAAGTGTGTCCCTTCTCGGCTCATCTGCCGGCGCTCAGCGTGCGGCCCACCAGCAGGAACAGCAGCCCGGACAGGACCTCTAGGGGAACACCGGCGGCGGCCGCCATGAAGGAGAGCCCGTAGTGTACGGAGACCGTGGCGTCCGGACAATCTTCCCTCGCCTTCTGCAGGACGTAGCTGCTCACGTCCACCGCCTCCATCCAGAGCACGAAGAGCAGCAGCAGGAGCAGGAGCAGGACGGCTGCAGAGAGCAGGAGGAGGAGACAGAAAGAGAGACGATCATCACCGTCTGCGACTGCAGAGAAACGTCTGCCCAGACAGGCAGCGGTGTTTACCGCCTGCTGTTGTCACGGAGACGACAAAAGCAGAGAGACGTCTGCTGCTCTTAGTGTTTGGGTATGTTTTTTTTTTTTATGTCACGTGACTCAAATGAACAGCTGACTGCAGGCAAAGCAGTAAGATGTGGAACATGTCGAACATATGCGCAGGCGGCTTGGCTGCCTGTGTTTTACCGGCAGCGATGAGGAACGACCCGCCCAGCCGGTACAGTTTGCTGCTGATGAAAGGAACGCCGCAGACCAGCAGTAGGCCTCCGGTCAGAGCGGAGAGCAGCCCGACTACGATCAGGACGGTCCAGAACCCTCGGAACACTGCGGGAACACAAACCCAAAGATTTTAAAAACAAGGTTCCTCTCTTAAACATTTACGCTGTGTTTGTCTCGTGTTAGATTATCAAACAAACACTAGGTTTGGATTTAATTTGTAAAAGAAAGAAAGAAAAAACTATTTGGGGTGAAACGATTAATCGGATTAATCGTCAAGAATCGATTACTGAAATAATTGTCAGCTGATGATGGTTAATTGATAACTGGAGTGCACAGACTCAAATACAGGTCATTTGTTAAAACAACATCATTACATCACTAATTAAGCCAAAACTGTACAAAAACGTGTAGACATTGCATTTAAGATTAAAAACAAAACTCTTGGTCTGTAAATATGTTACAGTAACTTCACCTGCCTCAAGTTTTGTTAAAGTTCTGAAATAATTTATCCTACTAAGCACCTTTTGCTATCCAATTTTTAATTGGCTAATCAAAAAATAATTATCCATTAGATCAGCTCTACATTGTATTGATTTTAAGTGGAGCAGAAATGGCTGAGCTTTTCACATGTTGATGTTAAAAGTATTTTGTTCTTTAGCTGCGGCTGTATCCTTTGCTACAAATGATCAAGCATTCACCGAAGGAATGCTAAGTCATTGCATTTTAAGTATTTTTTTTCTTGTTTAAGAATGAATTGAATTATTGGTTTATGTGCATCTTTTAATGTATTTATAAAATAGGATCAATTGGTAGAGCGGAAAACCTTTACAATGTTTTTATCAGACTAATTATAAAATATCAGATAAATCATCAAAAATAATCAATTGAATAATCAATTATTAGAAATAATTGTTAGTTGCAGCCCTAAAAGATATCCATGCTACCCTGTCTCTATTGCTGAAAAATCATGAATGAAGTGTGAAAAAGTCATTTTTTTCCCCCTTTCTTTCTTTCTGGTTCACTTGCACTTGCCACACCCAGACCTCACCACTGCCTGCCCTGCATAATCAAGAAATCACAAACAGAACCAGTCTGACAACAGGAAACAAACTTAAAAAGCAACATTTTATACCCAAATTTGAAAGAAACTCAAGAACAATGGAGAAACAAAGTGAGTGAGCTGGGCTGAACAGACGCTGTTACACTCCTGACTCAACAAACTAGGAAGTCACAGCCCACCATCAGCCGGCTTCTGAAACTGCTGCAGCTCAAATCGATGTTTTACACCTCAAGAGTTTGAGGTAGTGAAAACAGCTGGCAAGGAAGAGTCAGCAGACGGGATATAGGCTGCGTTTACACGAGTCCGCTGCCTGGAAACTGCCGGCATTTTACGATGTTGATTGGGAAAATGCTCCTCGTTCAGACGGCGCCGCCGAGACACGTTGAGTCAGCTGAAGCCAGCATGCCAGGCCACTAGATGGCGCTGTGATTGTAGCGTTTCATGAAATGCGCATGAGCTTTTGACGTAGGATGATTTGAAGAATGATTCAGAAGTACATACCTTCTAGGGATAAGATAAGATAAGATAAGATAAGATAAGATAAGATAAGATAAGATAAGATAAGATAAGATAAGGCTTTTATGACCAGAGTGCAGAACAAACAAGTGGAGGCGGGGAAAAAAGTACAAAAATAAAAGACAGAGAAATTTGTAATTGCACACAAGGTGCCAGAATGGCACATTAGAAATGTCTGCATGGACTTTTATCAACCAATACCTTTCTATAATTTATTAGCGTCATTTTTTGGGAGATGTAATTTAGTACAGGAAATTTCCAGAATCTGTATTGTGGATTGCAACGTTCACGGATAATCCACATCAGAAAATGTATTCTATTAGATTTTTTTTTTTTTTTTTACATTTTGCACTACATATGTATTTACTCTCACTCCATAATAGCAATGTTGTTTTCTTTTTAGACCTCTAGAGTATTCTCCGGAGTGTTACCTTTATTTTGATACCAGAGCCATTCAAATACACCTTGTAGGTCCTGATATATTTCAAATTCAAATCTAAAAAAAAGTAAATAAATAAAAGAAAATCTAGGGAACAAAGGGTTAAGTTTGGGGTCCAGTTATGTTTTTGTTTTTCTGTTACCTGCAGTAGCATCATAAACCGTCTCAGGCACGTGTCCAAGTGCGACTGGCAGCGGGAAGAGGTAACCACGGAAACACACCTTAGCCCCCAGCGAGTTTGCTGCAGTTTGAACAGGCGAGGCAAAGAGTCAACAAGTTTCTCTTCACTCGGCTGTCCTGGGGGCATGTCATCGCAACCCCCAAATAAAAGAAAAAAAAAAGTTAAATATATTTTAGTGGAAAAAAGCCCATAAATTTCAACATACTGATGAATGAGGCCAGGAGCGCCGGCGTCGAGGGCTCCACTGGAAACATACAGCGCCTGAAAAACCCCTCGTGGTGCAGAATGAGCCACGAAGGAGCAACAGTTGCGGCTTCGTGTGGCTGGATCTGAGAGAGGAACAGGGACAGACATCACACAAACAGACACTTGAATGTCTTTCTTTTATTGTTTTTCTGTCAGCTTTTGTCAACAGACATCTAGGAAAGCAGCTCTGCGTCGCTCTTTGTCTCTTGGCATCAAACGTGGTCCTGATTATGGCCCGCTGTAGCCTCTGTGAGGCTTCCTGGAGGGAACTCATGAACGAGTGAAAACTCTCCACTCGCTTGACAGGAGCGTGATTGATGGTGCTGCGTAACACAACAACTTTAATCATCGTCCTTTATTGAAAATGAAAGACTCTGTCGCCATGATGAGTTCACAGGGGGATTAGCTTTCATAAATATATCCATCTCAGTGTGCTCTGTGAATTTTCTTTCTTTCTTTTTTTCCACATATGCTGCATGGAAGAATAAACTGGAAGATTAAAGGAGTGCTTTAATGATTTTTACTAAGGAGATCAGTTGATTTGATTCCTCTAGAGCCATGAAATCAGCTGTGGATTGGCTTTTGATTTTTGTAAAGTGTGATCTGGTGCGCAAAGAGAAGAACATCACATTTAAATTGACTTTCATGAGTTAAACGTAACTGCATTCAGTTTCTTCGACAATAACAAGTCAGTCGATATTGATTATTCTGACGATTAATCGATTGCTCTGGTCAACAGCCACAAAAACTGTCTGGGGTTTTTCAGCTGTTTTAGGGTCATTTTGATGAGCTGAATCCAAATATCACATTGGTTTTGCTCAATCAGGTCATCTTTCTGAACTATGGAGCAACATCAGCATCAAAAAGCGTCACTTATTCTGACATCTGGATTGGTTTCCTGAGAATCCAGATCAGTGAGTGAAGAGCAGGAGGAGAGACTCCATCAGGACAGAAAAGAGGCGGAGACGTAATGTTCAGTTCACGTGTTCTTATCCTTATCAGTATCAATTTACAGAAATACAAGTTTGTAACATTTAATTAATACACTCTGTTAGAAAACTTTTTTTTTTCCTCCTAAAACCTTTTTTGGATGAGAAACATCAAGGGAAACGAAGTGGTAATGTCACAAAATGTCATCAATTTAGTCAGAAGATCAGATTTCTATAAATCAAATTAGATTAACAACCTGACCTGAGTGAGAAAACTGGATGTCATTTTTTTGATTCAGCCGTGCAAAAATAGTCCTAATTCAGTTGAAAAAACACAAACAACTTCCAAAAAATATTTTTCTGTAACCCAGCGTTAATCGGATAAAAAAGGCACATTCTGCAGATTTTCTTTATTTAAGTTTTTTAAACAACATTGGAATTTGATGTAAATAAATAACTAAATTCATTGAGACAAACGTGGGTTTCCAAATTTCTCAACTGGACTTTGTCTAGGCCATCGCAACCCAGCCCATTGTAGTTCCTGCCACGTCTTTAATGTCATGTTTTATGTCTCTCACATCACTGCACTGTTTTTCCCTTCCTCCCGTTGACCTGATCAGCTTCCCGATGGTAGGGGCTGTAACTTCAGGGCAATGCAGAGCGTCAGTTTTACCAGTTTTCAGAGTAAAAAGGCCTGAAATATGTCTGCCATACTTTCCAGATTTTTATTTATCAAAAACTTAAAAACGTGTTGCTGTTTTTTGTTCATAGTCAACACACAACACTGAGTTGTTCTATCCCATAAAAATTCCAACTCAATCTCCAGAAGTTTGTTTTTCAGACACGTCAAGACGACTCAACACCACCTGCTGTGGGGTTGGGAGTCCAGCGCTACATAACTTCGGCGTGTCTTTAAATATCCTAAGAGACGTATCCTGTTTACAAAACATCTGACTAGCTTCCATAGTAGTCTGTTTGTGGACGTCACGTAATCATAATGAAAGCCGGCCGCGTCTTTCTTTCGTGGCAGAGATCTTGAGCTTGCCGTAGCAGAAAGAAGGTGGCCTACCGTTGTCCTGTTAGCGTCTTTGCCCCATGTTGGGTGGGGTTTGGCGTCCTCATCTGAGTTACAGTCTGCTACGGCCACCAGCCAGTAGTCGGTACTGAAGGCCACGAGGAAACACAGGGTGCCCACCACCCCAAAAGTCCCCCCAGCCAAAGCTGCAGCTCCTATTTTCATGTTCCTAGATCTTCTTTGTCCCTCGTCCTGGAGCCTGAAGTCCTCAGGTCCTCACCAGCAACCGCCTAAAAAGTCCTGTCAGGCTGTTCCAGCGAGAGGAGGGTTATGGGGGGGTACACGAGTTATTTTGGGACGTAGTAATGTCTGTCCTTGTCAGATTACCAGTGAGTGTGCGAAGATGAGGGTCCATGGGCGAGGGGAATGTGGACAGAGTGTTAGTGTTTATGACGAAGAGGCGTTGGAAATAAATGAGCCTGAAAGCTCCACCTGATGTCATCAAGAATGAGTAGAGCTTTATTGTTTGCTTGCGACACTCAAGAATATGCAACCATTTCGTTCATTTCAAGATATTTGTGTGGAACGTGTCCATAAACTCCTTACAGCAGCTCTACATAGAGCCGCCGCTGTGACTGGTTCTTTATTAACTCTCCTTTTTCTTCCTCAGGAGCTGCGTTTCCATCGACCACATCATGTTGCAATTTGACATTTCAAAAATAAATGTGCTTATTGGAAACATGACAATTTGGAAAAAAAAAAACATTTTTCAATAAAAAAGTTGGTGGGTTTTCTTGTGAAATTAGTGTGTTTCACAAAACTGCAATGGAAACATTATTTTTGCATCTCAGGAATCATGAGCAACAACAGGACGTTACAACTAGTGGAAAAGACGAAGGGGAAGGCCACAGGAAGTGGTTGGTGCGGCGTGTTTTTTAATGACTTATTGCGTGAACAAACAATTCACCTGTGATTTTCATTGGGTTTCTTATTTAATGGAAACACGGCAATTGAGAAATTGTGTTGTTTTTTTTTTTTTTGGACAATTGCCGAGTTCTGCGTACATTTGTAATGGAAACGCTGCCACTCTCTCCCTTTATTGACGTGTCTCACTTTCCAGAACAAAGCTGAGTTGTTTCTTTGTTGCTGTCTCTATCGGCGCCCTGTGCAGCGGAGAACGCTGCTCCTCCGCAGGTTCAGGATCCGATGGCTGAGTCGGGTTCAGAGCAGTCGGGTCTACAGAGTCAGGGGGTTCGGACCGCCTTGGGCTTGCTGAGCACACTGCAAGAAGGGGAGAAATCACAGTTATTTTTCACAAGGACAATTGAGCAGACACTGGGACAACTGGAGGAACTTTAATGAATCCAGACTGGATCAAAATTGAATCAACATTTGTTCCGTTTTCAGCAGGTGCGGTTCTCTTTCACACTTAACCATGTCAAATGATTCAAACCTTTCGCAAAACCTGTCTTCCCTCTCCTGGCCTGTGGTGGCGCTGCACCAAGAACCACTGAAGAAAATGACATAAAAACCTCAGAAGAAGAAACTGAGTGCGACTTCCTTCTTCTCGAAATGTAATCTAAAATGGAGTGGCATCAGATTTCGCTGGATGTAGGATTTCTCTTTAGTCTTTGGTAAAAGATCATGAGCCATTTCTACCACTATAGCCAGACTGTTGTGTTTGTTTTGGTTGTAATTACCCAGAATGCCTTGCATTATAGTTCACTTCCTGCTTTTGAAGGGGTCTCCAGTCTGCTCGCATCCACACATACACTGGAACATTGGAATTGAGCCGAGTCGTAAGTTTTTAGGCGGACCAGACTTAGCTTTTTGTTTTGGTCTGCATCAGAGTTTGGTTTTGCACTCACACCTCGACCGACCTGGACCTTCCAGGCAAACAAACTGGAGTTTGACCAAAGCTGGACTAAACAGCAGATGTGAATGCACCCTCGCAGAAAAGGAAATAATCTCATGCTTTTGTTTTAACAAATCCACGCTGTGTTTTAAAGGCCCTGAAATCACCATTGTATAACTCAGAACAAATTTCCGTGCCTATCTCAGTCGCTTGATTATCGGGCAGAGTAAAAATGTCCTAAATAATCCAGACTCGTCCAGGAGTTTTAGATTCATTTTCAAACCAGATTCTGAACTTCTGAAATGCCAGCTGGATGATTTAAATCTTCACAGGAGTCATACTTCTCTTAACTTTGAAGGTTTTACTTTGCCACAGAGTTTCTCAGTCTTTGTCTCTCTGGACCTTAGGACGTGTCTCCCCAGGCGTCCGGCTTGTTGATGTGGAACGCTGTTATCTTCAGCAGAGCTTGAAGGTGTCGATTCTGGAGCATGAAATTCTTTCTAGGTCAGCTCTCTTCCGGTCCATGTTGGTGTTAAATTTGCCTCTCTGCGGACAGAGTTGCTGGTCTTCCAGCAGCTCTCAGGTTACAAGCTTCAATCTTGGTGATTCATTGACATTTCCTGGCCTTTCTGAGGAATTAGCTTTCAGTAAATATTATTTGATTAAAACTTCCCAAACTTACATGAAGCTTTCTGAATGGCTTTAACAAAGCCTCCCAGGTCTGACGAAAACCTAAAAAAACTAGTCAACTTGAATGAAGTGGAGTGGCCAAATATCCAGCCAGATTTATGCAAAAAAAAAAAAAAGTTTTAGAGCTACAAAAATATGTACTTGAGCTGAAACTCATTATTATATGTTTATTTATAATCACTCTGAAGAAAACCGGCATCCTGTGCAACAATTCAGATAGAAGTAGAAGAAGGATCAACACTTTTTGATGCATTAAGCATCTGTTTCTGACCGCCACGTCGTCAGCACCTACCTGTGTGTGATCTGCTGAGTCGCGCTCTCCCTCTATAAGACTTGGAGAACTCTCCTTCCGCCCGCTGACATTGGAAATAACAGAGAAAGGAAGTAAAGATGGAGCTTACATCCCCAGAAAAAGAACCAGAACCAAACGTGGAGAAGCAGCATTCAGATTATAAAGCACCAGAAATCTGGAATAAACTTTCAGAAAACTCCAAAACAGCTGAAAAACACAGAATTCCTTTAAATAAAGACTAAAACCTTTTTACATTTGCATTTGAGCCACAATACATGGATTGTTGACCAACATATTGGAAGTGTACTGATGATTTTGATGAAGGCATTTGTCAGAATGTAATGTTAGTTACTTGGTTTCTGTTGTTCAAATTGTGTTGTTTTTATGACTTTATTTTTGTGTTTTTATGGTGTAAAGCACTTTGAACTGCCTTGTTACACATAAACCGATTGATTTTCAAATTCTCCTAATTTCTAAATAAAATGCCATCACAAATTATTTCAAATTAAATCAAAAGAATTTTGATTTAATTCAAAAGAATTAAATCAAACTTTAATTCTTGAGACCATTAAATTGATGGTCTAATTTAATCGTGTTTAAATGTAATTTTTACACATAAACAGATATATAAAGCACTCTGAAACTGAAACGGCTTCTCTTAGAAACCTCTCTGGATGTGTTTTTTTTTTTTTTTTCTGGTTACCTGTGGGCAGAGCGTGCTTCTGTTGCAGGTGTGTCTCTCTGGAAGACTCTGATGTCTGTGCAGGGCCGTCTTCGCTGTGGCGTCTTGGTGCAAGGTGTGTCTACTGTAGGCTGGAGTCTGCTGCGGTCAGATTTCACACACTGTCACGTTTATTCCCTCTACTGGCTGGACACAACGAGGAACCTCAGAGGAGGGTTTGTGATCTACCTTCTTGTTAAAGTTTTGAAGGTTTCTGGACAGAATACGTCTGATGCTGTCCATTTCCTCCGGCAGGAGGGGACGGCCGCCAGGGCGGGGGTCCACTCTGAAAAGAAAGGCGTGAACATTCACAAGGTGTTTTCTTTCAGGCACAATTAGGGTTTTATGTGAAAATGGGGATGTTTGGTTTCTGTTAGATGATAACACCAATGATGCCCATGAATACCATAGTGATTGTAAATTTGCCTCATGAGGGTAAAATTTAAACTTGTTCAGTGAAATACTTGAAAACCAGAAAAGTTGTTCAGATGTTAGCAGTTCAAATGTATCCTAATAGGGTCCACAGTGTCAGACCAGGTCAGTTTAAAGAAAAGGTTTGGATCAGTTTTTTTTTTTTTTTTTGTTAGATTTTTCTCCTAAATCTTGGTTTACACCAGGATTCCTTAATAGATCAGTTTCCTGATCTCCTGTAGGAGTATTGGGTGGGTTCTGCAGTTCTGTCCTCTTACGGCGGTGGCGCCTCCTCGTCCCCCTGCTGCTCCCTCCTCTCCAGCTCCTGGTAGACTCTCAGGATGCTGGAGCGAGCCTGGTGATGCTCACCGATGAGGAAACGTCGAAGGTACTTCTTGTTGAATTGCTCAAACCTTACAAACACAAACCACAGATGGAAAAAGTTCCATGTTATGAATTATTTGCTGCCACCTAGTGGTTGTTTTGCGTCACATGATAAAAAATAAACAGCTCTCCAGGGTAAAAAAAAAAAAAGGCGGGGGGAGGAATGAGATAAACTAACCTGTCTTTCCAGTAATGTTGCCCCCAATAGCCAACCACATCTTCTATTCCTGACAGCAGATGGTCTAAGAGCTAAAAGCAGACATTTTATCTTCATTTCCATACATCATACTTATTATTATTAAAATCTGCCTTTGCTCAAACTTTCACACACTCATCTTAACGTTTGACTAAATATGGTTTTCCTGGTCAGTTGACAAGCATTTTAATTAGTTTAATTAATTTCCTTTGAATTATATTGTACTTATTCAAAACAAAGGCAATCTTAAAGTACAGTTTAAGACAAAAAATAATAATTTTATATTCAGAAATATGATAAAATATTTGTCTAATGAAGACAAATCAGTTTCATAGAGACACTGACTATGCAGAAATCTTTCCTCTTGGGTGAGCAATACGTGATAGCATGAATGAATGATTCTTTTTTACCAGGAACAAACATCCAGCTAAATCTGTCTCAGAGGGTAGAGCAGACACACACAACACACAGACGGGTCTATGAGTACTTTCTGTTAACGGAAAAGTAGTGTGTCATGAAGTTACCGCTAGCAACAGAGAGAAAAATAGCTAGACATTAAGCTCTGAGTAGTAAAATCTATGAGGTGAAGAACATGTGCTGTAAGATGATGGCAACAATAGCATCATTAAACTTATGAAGGAGAGAGTCAGGGTTAAACGCAAAAAGACAGGGCCAAGTGTATCGTCAAACAGAACATGAAGCTGTTGTGATTTCCACAAAGAGAGAAAAGTAGAAAGAATTAAGTTAACGGCAGCGAAAAGTACAGATAATCCATCGTTTCAGAGTAGTAGGAAATAGTAGCACAATAATAAAAAGGGCTCATCCTGCATCCCAAATATCCAGTAAAGTCTAACCCCCAGCCGCTTAACCCAAACCCTAAAAGAACTGCTACCTGTTAAAGGCAAAGACAGGACAACAAGAGACACAGTCAGCTGGCCCATGGTAACTCTGGAAGAGCCACAGAGATCTATAGCTCAGGTGGGACAATCTGTTGACAGGGCTGCTATCACTCATATGCTAAACAAATACCACCGTTATAGAAAAGTGGCATGAAGGAAGGCATTGATAAGAAGCCAAAATTAAAGTTTTTGGCAGATGTGAACAAAATACTCCATGGTAAAACAAGGAGACGGCAGCATCGTGCTGTGAGGATGCTTTGCGTCAGCTGATACAGATGGAACTGATCAGAACTGTGAAGACGGAAGAAGCCAAGTAAGGAACTGTATTGAAAGGAAACCTGTTAAAGCAGTGGTTCCCAAAGTGGGTCCTTGAGGGCCGACATCCTGCATGTTTTATTTCTCTCCCAGGTTTATCGCACCTGGATCCAATGATAGCTCAGAGGCCTTAGAAGAACATTGAAAAGATTCTTACTACCACCAGGGAGAGAACTAAAACATGCAGGATGTCGGCCCTCAAGGACCCACTTTGGGCACCCCTGTGTTAAAGACTGCAATAGATTTGAGTTAGGGAGAAGGTTTTTCTCCGGTTGTTGCAATGAGCTTTAACAACCAGAGTTGCAATGGAGTGGATTAGGTCAAAGGACATTCATGTGTTGTGCATCTGAGAATCTGTGTAAGGTGTGAAAATGGCTGCAGATGGAAACTGCAGCTAAGCAGCTAAGAAGTCTCACCCTGCTGTGGATCTCCTCGCTGACTGTAGGCAGAGCTCTCTTCTTCCTCTTCACGTCCAGCAGCTCCACCAGAGGCTTGATGGTCATCCCCTAATGGGTGGGTAAAAATCTAAAATCACCCCTTCTATTTCTTGAGCTGTTGTGATATACGCTACATTTATTTCTCACCTGCACAAAGACGGTAAAGAGAATCACCACGATGGTGGTCGTGATGAAGAGCCTCTTCTTTGGGAAGTCATCAATGAGGAAGACCAGAGAAAAGCAGATTGCTCCTCTCAGGCCACCATAGGCGATGATGAACTGGTCTCTGAAGGTCACTGCATTCCTCCGGAGCTTGTTCACCACAGCGGTGAGCAGGAGAACGCCTTACGCATAGGGATGATGTTTGAGCAAGAGACGTTCTTTAAAGACTGAAGTGATTTCATACGTAAGAAATACCTGTGGCCCTCCAGACGAGGCAGAGCAGCAGGGTGGAGCAGACGAAGGGCCAGCTCCACATGTGTATGTCTTGTATGGTGGACACACCGAGGAAGACAAAGATCAAGGTCTCACTCACGCTACTCCACATCTTCAGGAAGTACTGGATGCTGGTGTTGCTGCGCTCTGACACGTTAGCCTCCACGTACTGTTTCATGGTCACAGCACAGGTCACAATGCTGGAGGATTGGGGAAAAACAATACTATTAACTACTAGTTAATATGGCAGGTTCAGGAGCAGGACCAAACCTCAAACTCCCCTCTAGTCACTCGTCTATAACTCAATTCACCAGTACACTCAATCCACTCCACTGCCATAATGCTCTTTCAACACCTGCCCTCACTCACCCGACCTGAGTGGGTGAGTCAGGGCCCCCTCATTACCCCCTCATTCCTCAATCCTTCATCCCTTCCTCTGTCTTCTGCCCTTCCTCAATCCTTCATCCCTTCGTCTATCTTCTGCCCTTGCTCTACCCTTCATCCCTTGATCCATCACCTTATCCCTTGTGTCATACTTTGGTCCCTCCTTCATCCCTTGCTCCATCCTTTCATCTCTTCCTCCATCACCTTGTCCCTTGCCTTCAACCTCATCCCTTCCTCCAGATTGCCTCCTAACCTCTCTCTGTTTCAGGTTCCATCTTGGAGGTCCTTAACAGGGTCTGGAGAGGATATTTTCTGAAGACTGTACCCCACACTGAGTCTCCATTCATGTCTCTCTACAGATGACTCATCAATCATCCAATTCATCCAGCCCGTCCATCCCTTCCTTCAGCCAACATCCCGTCTAAAAAAAAATCCTTAAATTCGCATCATGATACAGTATAGCCTTTAGAAAGGGTTGGGATAACAGACATCAATACTCACGCTGTGATTCCTGAGAAATGAAGCATTTCTGAAGTCAGGTAGGACAGGTAGGAATACAGGAAGACAAAGAGGGGAGCGATGACCTGGGCTCTGGAGGTGAACCGTGAGGTGAGAGCTGCCACCAAGCCAAAGAACAGTCCCACAAAGAAGCCTCCCAAACCCACCACTATCAGCCTGCAACCTCCCACCAGTACATCCAGTCCAGTCACTGAAGGCAGCCGCAGAAAGGACTCAAAGAGCTTGTAGAGCACCTAAGAGGTGGAGAAGTGCACTTCAGTAGGTTCTACATGTAGAAAAAAAAAAACGTGTCTGGAAACACCACTGACCACTGTGACAGCGTCGTTGAGCAGCGACTCTCCAAACACCAAGATGTGCAGCTGTTCATTGACGTGCATCTCTTGGAAGACGGAGAGCACGGCCACGGGGTCGACGGCAGCGATCAATGAGCCAAACAGCAGGCAGTGGAGCAGAGAGATGTCACCCAGAGAGTCTGGAACCAGCAGGCAAACACCGTACAGAGACAGGCCAATGCCCACCACGTTCCATAGGGTTCCCAGCACCGCATACCTGCAGGTGGAGCAACAGGAAGGTCTTCTTCTCTCCTGTTCGTGGCCTTTGTAAGTTACATCTTGGGTCACATGTTAACAATTTTATTCAAATCTAATCACAAGCTTACGTGTGATTAGTAAGCTTGTGATTACTAATCACAAGCTAAGCAGTCGAGGTACGAACCAGAGGATGGTACCAAGGTTTTCAAAGAACAGCCTCCCAGGCAGGAAGTAACCTGCATCTAGAACAATGGGTGGGAGCAGGAAGAGGAAGAACGCGTCGGCACTGAGAGTAGGGGGAGCAGAGTGGCGGACCCCGTAGATCACCCCTCCCACAAGCAGGCCCACCATGATGAGGACGCAACTCTCTGGGACAACAGCTGGGACTCGACCAGACCAGTGGAAACCTGAGAAGATGACACCAAGAGGGGAAAGTCAGATGGGTCAGCAGATTACTCTGACTTTCTATATCACCAATAGCAAAGTTATTGTGTGGTTTAGTTGTAAAATAACAATAAAACTGTGAAGTTTAAAAAGTTTGATTTACTCAGAGGATTTGTTAAACTACACTTTGACTGATTTGGGCTATCAAGTCACAAGGTCTCATGTGACAGGGTACGGTTTTGTAATGAAAGGTTGGGATAGACTGACTTAAGTTAATCCTAGTTATCAGCTCAGTTTATTATTCAAATTAATAAAAAAAATTCTATCTAGGGAAACCAGGGGACACAGACAGAAAAAAGAAGGAATGTCGGCGATACTCTGGTAAATCTATCCACAAGATTGTTGAGGGAGAATAATTTGTGACTTTTATCAGGTTTTATCCAAAAACAGAAAGTCCGCCTCTAAATGGCTGAAACTAACAAAGAAACCACCTAAATGAATGTTTTTGAGTGGACTAGTTAAATCCAATTGTGACCTGAAACAGGCAATACGTTTCGGAGGTAACTTAACATTTTCCATTTCAGGTGTGGTTGGCTTGGATAGCTTTCTCCTTCTTGTTTTTACTTTGGTTATTTCCATCTGGCATTAAAATTTAGATGTAACATTTAAGGGATAAAAACGGAGGAAATCTGCCAGGTTCCAAACATGCTTTCTCAGCAGTCTGTGCTGTAGGTCTATAGATTCTTCATTTGGCCGTAAACACTGTACCGCTCCTTTTTTCCTTTATCTGAAACCTGGAGAGACTCTGGCCTGATTTTACTGTAGTTCTTGATGAATGTTGTGAAATTTTAACAGAATTTCAGTAATTTGGCTGCTTTGGCCAAATTGCCAAAGTTTTTCAGTTATACAATGCTCTGATGACTAATCAATAAATAAATCAAGTTTATTTGCATAGCACATTTCAGGAACAAGGCCGTTCAAAGTCCTTTAAATGCACTCTTGATCAAATACCCAATATTTACCAAAATAATGTTAAATTGTTGTTTCTATGTGAGTTTTAAATGTTTTGTTGTTTAACTGGGATCAATTGGAATGTACAGATGAACTGAAATGATTGGAGATGACATTTGTTGTGAATTGGCACCATACATCCAAATCTGCCATCTTATGGACATTTGATAATATTCCCCACATTTCACATTTCTCACCTTGAATTTGAGAGTTTTTCTTTTGTTTTTCCCCCCTCACCCCGTTTTCAACAGTCCGTCACAGAGGCGCTGCTGTCAGCCTTACCCAGCTTGGCCAGTGAGGCCAGCATTATCCACAGCACAATCTCAAAGGGGGCCTGCACGTGGTGGTAGTCCAAGCTGAACACCCTCAGAGCACCGGGCAGATCCACAGATGGGCCGACGTGGCTGGCGTCGAAGCCCACCGACGGGGGCCCGTCGTGAGGCTCATCCGGGAGGGTCAGGGCCAAACAGGCCCAGAGATGCTGGGAGAGCAGCAGAAGGAGAGGCCAAAGTGCAGCCATCCTGCAGCCATGCTGGAACAACAGGAGAGAGGCAGAGAATAGGACAGGGATCAGAGAGACAGAGGGTGGGCCAGCGGCTCGTGTACTTTCACCAAAACTGCAGACGCTAATGTGCACAGGAATCCCTGAGCTGGCAGCGACGTCGGTCCAACAGCTCAGAGCGCAGGTGCTGCTTCTGCTGTGTGCACAGTCTCTCTGTTTTGTTTCTGTCCCATCGGTGCAGTTTTAACTGTGTTCTCTGCAGTCACAGCCTGTTGATTAGCAAAAGCTTCGCCTGAGTTACAACAGCAAATGATTCAGAGGACAGGGACGTTATTTCCCCAAAAAAGCCAAAACCCAAACACTGGGATTTCATCCGACAGGGATGGTGACGTCTTATGTAGAAATAATTATTTTATTTTATTTTATTATTTTATTTTTAAACATGTTCTACCCAGCAGTCTGAATCTTTGTCAGTGTCAAGGTGCTGAGATTCAACAAGTGAAGATACTCCACTTGATATTTACTAGAAAAAAAATAAACATTCATTTAAAAGCAGGACAGTGAGATGGAAAGTTGCATATATTTTAGCTGTAATTTACAAAAAGTGGTACATAATTGTGGAGTGGAGAGAAGAGCATTTGGGGTTTTTATTTACATTGACCATGAAATGTTAGCACAGTATTTTGTGGTATTTATTGGGATAACAATAAAAGTGATAAGAAAGTATTTATAACTTCTTTTCTAAGCTACTGTGTGCCATTGAAAACATTCCTGCGAGCACAAGTTGATGAAAACAGCAGCCAAGTGAGCTTATGCTAAATTCAAACCAGTTCCTCGTGTTCTCACTGTTCTATAAAACTTGTTTTGCTCTTGCTTGATTTCCTCCCTCTTGTCCCCCAGGGGGGAACATTATCTCACTCTTTGTCTTTGAATTTAATTTTTAGATTACCACAGATTTACCTGCCACAATCTCTGGAGAGACGTTGCACGATTAGACACGTCTAATCCACTAATTACAGGCGAAACCTTGTCGAATCTCTGTTTTCCATCTCTGAGCGCAGTGGAGTAAAGCGCCTCAGGCTTTAATAGTGTAGCTGCATGCTAATGGATCGCCGTCTCCTTGACTGCAGAGAACCTGGCTGTGAGGATTTTAGGCTTCGCGGGTTACAAATCTAACTTAAGCAGTCGAATCCGCGGTAAGTCTTGGTATAATTGCTCTCCTGGTTGTGCGGCGTGCCTCCCGGTCCTCTGCAGGTAGTTTTGATTCAAGCTGGCTGGGTGGAAGTGGAGCCCGCCAGGTTTCAGTGAACACAACTCCCTTTTTTTTCTGTAGCCCACTCTAATCATGCACCGTTCGAGGCTTCGGAGAGATTTAGTTTGATTTCATGAGAAGAGCTTTGCATTTACAATTTCAAACCAGCTGATTGGAGCTGTTGGTGTGGTTCAGATTTGGATGTTTCTGATGAGCAGGAAGATACCAGGAGAAACCCAAAAAGCCACTTATGTTGCATCACACAATAGAGAGAAAACACACTGAAGTGGATATAAAAGGAGCAATTTGATAACTTTACTCTTTAGAACCAGCTTTTTACTGGTTTTAATTAGTTTTCAACCTCTTTTTTTCATAATTTTTGAATATCCCTGAGTCAACACTGTGAAGTTTGTCTCTACCAGTTTGTCTATACATTTTTATAACACAATCAAGTAACTATGGCAATTTCAGTTGTTATAAAAAATACTATTTATATAAAACATGACTTAAAAGAAATTTTACTTCGATATTTAACGCCTTGAAGTTGGGCCTCTGTCTCTTTAAGAAGCTTCTGCTCTTTCTGAAACTCCGCCTTCAGGAAGTCATCACAACATGGCTCCTCTATTAACCCTTTAATGACGTTTTCACCAGCGTTGCTCTGAGAAGTAGGTCCAAAATGAGCTCTGCTGGTGTCTGCTGATTGCTGGTAGCTAGTCTGAAGGAGCACTTTAACATGATGAGAAGCAAGTTGATTTTACATCACGCCGCCCCTTTAACTTCTGGAAATTGAGTTTTTCACTCATTCCTCTTTGTGAGCTCAGTCAGATTGGGTGAAGCTGTAAAAAAGGCATGCTGTACTTTACATGTACTTTTTGAAGTTTGTAATAATAATGTGATCCCACATGTAAACATGAGCTCAGTGTGTTGATCTATGATATTGAATTAGTGAGCGGCTCCCTTTATACTTTCTTGTTCTCAACCACAATTTTTCCCCAAATAGCCATCTTTTGGTGTATAAATAATTTTAGTCAGCAAAATATGTGCGGCTACTAAGATAAAGTTGAAAAAAGTGATGATTTATTCATGTATAAAAACAGCAAGCAACAACTGACTGAAATATCTCCTAATTTAATTTAGCAATGCCTGTGAAATTCAATTCATTCAATGTCTTGTAAGTTGACATAGATGTAATACCAGAATCAAACAGCAGATGGCGTATGGAAGCTGCTCTGATCCAGGCGTCATTTCAGTGGGCAAGAAAAAGGCTTTGCATCATAAAACACACTGATACAATCCCTTTACATACAGCGTAGGGGTTTAAAAAATTGAATGTCAGGCACAAATATTAAAAAGAAATTGTGTATCATGACTTTTATTACTTTGATGGATTGTTCCCTTGAAGCTGAGGATTGTCCACCTCTGAAATCCTCAGCATAGGAGAGCTGAAGGTAGATGAGCAGGGCACTAAGTTGTGGGTGTTCAGATAGCTAATTTTATCGCCACTGTCCCCCCTGGATCCTTCCTCCAGACTGGCCTCCAGTGAGTACGGCCCGTGCGACTGGCATCCGGGCTGCGGTGGCGGACCCAGGCCGTGCAGAAGGCTGTGTCCGAAGTGGGAGTCGCATCGGGCTAAGTTGTCGGTCAGGTGTTGCATGTAAACCTCCTCCAGTTGTTTCTCCAGCAGCCCATTCAACACAGAGTTGGACATGGGCTCCAAGCCAGGCAGATCCAAGCTGATGTTTTCGCTCGCCCCCATCACCAGGTACCCCTGGTCTGGGATGGACTCCTGTTTGGCCTCCGTTTGGAGATACGCCTCTGGTACGTTAGGCTGAAAATGAAAGTCCTCTTGGTTGGCTACGGTTCTGGGGAGGTTGTGTGAGATGCGGCCCGAGTCGGCCACCTGCAGGTCTGGGTAATGCTCCAGGAGGCTGCAGTCTTCGACGCAGATGGGTGGCAGGGCGGCTGCCGGTGAACACCCAGGAATCAGGAGGCCTGGAGGCTCGGAGACCACTCTCAGTCCCTGGGGTTTGTTGGGGTCCAGCTCTTCCTGGTTTGACTCTGATCACAGAAAACACAGTGAATGATTCCAGTGTAGCATTCACTTTCCCTTAACCTGTACTTACCAAATTTCAAATGTTAAGCTTTAGATGCCTTAAATTTAGAGAGATGTGCAGTGTAAAAGTAAGGAGGCCATGGATATTGCCAGAAACAACTTAAAACCGCTAGTGTGTGTTGGGAAGATCTTATCTGGCAAAAGAGGAAGCACCACAGACCTACTGAAGCAGTGCAACTAGAAGATAAAGTAACACAAGATGAAAGCGGTGTAGTCTGTTTTTAGATTGCTGGATTCTTCTTCCAACAATGCTGCTAGAAAACCGTAGTAACGACTCTACTCACCTTCTTCGGCCAAATGTATCTGTGGGTTGACAAAGTTCGGCTCAGAGACAGCACAGCTGAGCGGGTCGGCGCATCGCGTGCTCGTCTGATATCCTTTCCTTTTGGAAGCTGTGGCGAACTTCCTCTCCTCCCTGTAGCATATTAATCTGAGAAAACCTTCAGCCAGCATGACTCCAGGAATATCCTCTCCTCTGCACCGTCCTTTTGGCTTATTTCGAGCGACAATTTCAAATCTTAATGGCGGTGTTACGTCGCAAGTGTAATGATACAGCTCTTTTGCCCTGTTTCACTTCTGCAATTGAGAACAGTCAGTCCCCACCTCTCACTTCCTTTATTAATATCTCGCCAAACATCACAGAGTAAAAAAATGAAATAAAATAAAATAAGATCAGTACATTTGCACTTAAGCAGGAATGGAGGCAAAAATTGCTAGTTTTTGTCCTCTTCAAGAGAGATTCCCTGCTCTGTACAGGAACTGACTTCTTTCTTGGCTTAAAGCTTCAGCTCCATCTTCAGTCAGCTGAAGACTGGGAGGTCACCCCATGATCTCAATGAACTTCTTCTTTGCCCAATGGTTTGCTGCCTTAGTGCTGCTCCTCGGATCACTGAAATGCTAGAAGTCTTTTCCACAAACCTTTAACATTCTGACTGAGAGAAGAAGGTTCTCGCTCAAGGTTTGATGGCACATTGGCCCATCAGTATGGTAAAACTATCCTCTACTCGTCGCAGAAAACCTGTTTCAAATGTAAATCTTACACCTCCGTGTTTTACTGGAGATATTTACCTGCCAAAGAGCTTGGTGCCGCTTCCTTAAGGCCAGGGCATCGGTGGCGACAGCAGTAGGAGTTTGTCCTGTTATCAGTGGGTCACCGGTTTGATCCCATCCATCTTTGTCGTTGTGTCTTTGATGCTGGTGGTGAGAGGGACTGGAGGCGAGATATGGTGTCCTTGCTTTTAACAGACTGATTTTGAGCTGATGTCTCAACTCCAGTCCTTGATGTCCTAAAACTTTAATAGCATCCCACGTCCAACACATCTCAATAAATTGGCTGAATTACCTCCTAAAGACATGATCAAGATCTGCAGACACCTCTAAGTTAAGTGTGTGTCATAGGTTTAGGCACCATTTTCATGATTATCTTTACCCCATGAGGCAATTTCTCACAAGTCCGTTATATGTCATGCTTTTCAAAGTCATCACAAAACAGCTGTTAGCTGTAGCTAGAAGTCTTTAGATCACTGCAGTTCTATTAGATCACCACTATTTAGTCACCGACATACTTTGAATGGTTTTTTTTTTATTATTACTCAGAAACAAAGAAGAGGTTGGAGTTGAAAAGATGATTCACACATGATGAGTGGAAAGGAGAAGTATCTTTCATTGGTAAATTAATCTGTGTGCCACGTTGTTGACATGGGAGACAAATACTTATTTAATTCAGTGACATGAAAACTAGTTTATATATTTGCAATGCAAGAATTTATTTTTGATTATTTTGTATGTAGATTCTTAATTTTAGCCAAAGAAATAAAATATGAGATTGATTTTTATTTATTTTTTGTATGTGAGGAAACTTAAAGATTCATCAGGGGATCCGATAATTATTTCCCCACTGTAAAGGTACATTTTAGCTTTGTTTCAAATGTCAAAATTAAGGTTTTTGGATTTGGTTCCCATTCTTCATTTTTCAAAGAACGTGTCTCATGTAAATCTCTCTGCTGTTTCCACTAATTATTGTCACAAGACCTCAGCTGGATACAGCTGATTAGTCAGTCTTCCTCCTGACTAGCTTTTCTTGGATGATGTACTTGTTAGAGCAGTTTGTTCAATTACATTAAGCTGAAGCAGATTACAATGTCTTGGAAAAGTATCCATTTTTGTCACATTATAACCACAAACTTTAGTGTTTTATTGTCGGTTTTTGTCGTAGTCCAACACAAATTAGTACGAAACTGTAAAGAAAAAAAAACGTAAGCACAATTTTGAATTTTCTTATAAACGTCTAAAAATGTAGCAAGAATTCAGCTCTCTTTACTCTTTGTTTTCTTCCTTTAAATCATTAAGAATTAGCCTTATGTGTAATTCCTTAACCTAATATGTTGATCACCACTCATAGGACGCAGTGTAATGGCTCAAAAAATAACAAATACTGTGATGCTCAGGGCAAGAGTTGCTTTTCTACATGATCATTGTGTGTTGCATCTTCAGTGCGCTTCTAGAATTAACACTTCTAGAACTAAACCTAACCCTGCTGCTATGAAATATAATCTCTGCTGCCCAGATTTAGCATGTTATGACATTCATATACTGTCTTCAGTCAGAGGTTCTTTCCCATTTGTTGCAAGACTGACTGCTTCAGAGATCCTTCCTTCAACACCCAGAACGACTCTTTGAAGATATTTGGATGATATGAGTTACAGCTGATGTTTATGTACTCAAATGAAAGGTCAGATTTCTCAAAATGCCTTTAGTGTAATTTTATCCCATAAAAATGCTTGAATGTTCTGTAGCTTACTTTTTGAATTTGCATAACATTTACAAAAATGTATTTTCATTTAGTCACTGAAGGATATACATTTAGATTGCTAGAGAGGATATTCATTGAGAATTTATGATGTGAGAAACAAAATAATTTTAGTAAAAACAAAAAATACATTCTAAACCCCTGGAAATTATTTGTTGTGCGCAAAATATAGAAAAGTGTCAGAAAAAAGTTGAAAATATACATTACTGATTGACCAACAGTCGTCTTCGTGTTTTATTTAAGTTCGGGGGCATTATACAGAAATAAGAAACACAACGGGAAATATGATTCCAACTGCAGCTTTCTTAAAAATACAGACACATAATATAATAAAAAAAACAATCCCTCATTTGGCCATTTGGCAGGTATCCTTAAACATTGAAATAATAATAATAATAAAAAAGATTGCTAATAACCTAGCATTAAGACAATACCAAGTAAGTAAAAATAGAGGCTAACAGACCATTTGTCCAGAAAGCAGCTGATGTTTTAATGACTGTCGAGTGCTAAATATTGGATTAGGTGTTTCCAGGATTGGTGGTGTAAATGATTATTATGTGCTAATATTTAACGATGACATTGGTGACACCCTGGATCTCAGTTACATTACTTTCAGACCTTCGTTTGTGCCTGGTGATGTGGTTTTCATATTCATACTGATGGTAGATGGGCATTAGGCTAACAGGTTTAGCAGGCTGAGGCTAACCGGAGTGCTCCGTGCTTTTACCTGCTGCTGGGAAGGCACGGCGGAAATATAAGAAAACACACTGAGTAAAGGTAAGAATGAACGATCGGTCCGTGCGTTTATAAACCGAGTGGTGAGTTGTTTCTCTTTGTTTTTTGTTTAGTTTTTTTCTTCCGGGTTGGTTCTGGGTCAGTCCGGGTCTTGGGAAGGCCTGAGGTTTAAGGTAGAAACGGTGATAGAAATGCTACTGCTGCGCCTTCTTCGCTTGAGCCTCTGCTTCCTGGTGACAAACAAAGAGGGAGACAGAAGAAGAGGAAGGGTATGTTACACTAAAATGGAGGATATCGGTTTAAAGATCTGCTGTAGAGGACGGCTCTGTTTCTACGGCAACCGGCACGCCTGCAGTTCCTGCTGCGGCCGACAGGAGGTGTCAGTGAGCAAGAGAGAAGATACTGTGGGGTGAGGATGCGGTTTGTTGGACAGATGAATTGTGTGGTAATTATAAACGTGTTTTCTGAGCCGAAATTAACACAGTTTTATTTAGAGGTGTTCTGTGTGGTTATACTGCAGCACTGCCTATTCGCAGAAAGATGTGTTTTTGTTTTATGAGCTCACCTTCGAACCTGGAGGAGCAGTCAGGCCCAGAAATGCATACACAGCGTTGTCCTCTCTGGCGTCGAAGAAGGCCTCATAGTTCTGGAGTAAAAAAAAAAAAAGAGAGAAGCAGCAACAGTTCAGTCGGTTCAGGGTTATGGTTATCAACTCATCTACATCTAAACAGCATCCTCTAAAATGGAATGTTTCAAAATGCACAGCGCCTTGAAAGGGTATTCATTTTATTGAGATTGTATGTGGTCAGCTAACACAAAGTAGCATATAAATGGGGAAAAACAAAAATCTGAAATGTGTGGCATGTTTCTGTTCAGCCAACACTATGTAGAAGGACATTTTGGCGCAGTTATAGCTACAAGTAGTTAAGTGTATATGAAGGTTTTGCTCATTCTTTTCCAAAAGCAGCTTTGTTGGAGAGTGTATGACTAGTACTTTGACTAGGCCATGCTAACATGCTTTTAAACTGAGCTGATCCAATGTCTCTCAGGCAGTCATGTTAAATACTAATAATTTATCTAACATAAATTATTTACATTATTTTTATGTTAAATAAATTAACATAAAGAGTTTATGTTAATTTATTTCACATCTAAAAATCTGGGAGACTTTTAAATTCTGAATTTAAAAGTCTCCCTATTTGATTTCATTCACATTTTATCTGTAGGTCTCAGATCTCTAGGTACAGTTATATTTTATCACAATAAGGTTTGATTATATTTTCTTTTATGAGTTTGAGGCAGCTGGAATTCCTTGGAGAGATGTTTTAGAAGAATATATAGGGAACATTCTGATATTTTTGACTTGATAATTTACTGTATGAATTAAAAAAAACTGAAGGCATAATAAGCTAAATGCTCCTACTTACACTTCTTTCAGTCTACACAATGCCTGGTTTTAGTTGTTTTAGTTTTCTTTTCTTGACCGTAATACATGGAAAAATTTTACACATCATTTTGCAGCACACTGTAAGCGACTGCCACGCCACTGTGGTTTGATGAATGATGTTGCGTAAGTTTTCACAGCCAATCTAATCGCTGAGGTTAGAGAACAGCTGACATGAGCAAGACGCCCGTACTCCCCCACGTCCCGTTTGGTCGGACAGAGTCGCTCACATTCCTGGTTCCTCACTCCGTCTCGGTCCTTTTATATTCCCTCCTTTTTCTCCCACGCACTCAAACACGCCCTCCAGCTGCAGATGTTCTGGGAAATCGCTCCGCTCTTTTGTCTGTGACATTTAATACAACCTGCAAGTGCAGTTTCACCTTCAGCCACGCAGGACTCCTGCAAACAGTCAGCATGCTTTTAGCGGCAGCGTTCACGCCGTGCTGACATGCTGTGTCGCTAAACAGCATCCCTGAGCGGAGCAAAAGAATAAAGAAATGAAAAAACTGAATTTAATATTTTGTTTCAGAAGATAACTTATGTGTGCATTTGTTTTTGTTTTGGCCTGGTTATGTAAGCATTTTACTAATAGAAAAATGAGCAAAAACGTCACAGAACTGGTCTCTGGTTAATGTGGTTAAGTTAACTATTCACTATTTACTTTCATTACCTGGTGATGTGACTTAATTGAAGCTCTGTTCATGTCCATGAATATATTTTCCTTCTGCTCAGACGGTCAGATAATGATGTCACAGAATCTGTTTGCAGTCTAATGCTGACTGAGTAATATGCAAAACTTTATGGAAATGTTTTCGCTAAAAAAGACTATCTTTTATTAGGTACCAGTACACAAAAATCCCAGTTTGGTACGTACATATAAACAAAAAAAATTCAATATGCTTCAGTGCTACAAACCTGACCAGAGATTTGCTTTTAGTACCTGCGTTCCCATTGACCATATATTTGTTGAAAACATGGCAATTTCGGAAATGAATGTAATTTTTTTCTACGTAAAGCTTTTGCGCCAGGATGAGGTAGTTTTTGAAATCAATATATTTCGCGACACTGCAATGGAATCGCATCCGTGATCAACAACCGGATGTTCCTACTGGTGGAAAAGACAAAGAAGACGACAGGAAGTGGAAATAAGAGCCTGACGGCGCTCCGTGTTTTTTAATGATGTCGTATGAACAGCTTTATTCACGTGTGATTTTAATCGTGTTTCTTATTTAATGGAAAGACCGCAATTGCACTTTTTTTCTTTTCGACATTAGCCGAATTTTGACAAAAATAATTTGCGCACATTTGTAACGGAAACACAGCTATTTTATCGGTTAATAAAATCACTTCATAACACTAAAATCCCTAATTATGATGTAATTGTGGGTTCTTTTAAGAAGTTTTTACGGATATTTGCCAACAGAAATCGCTTAGATCACTTGAGAGTTTGTCTAATAAACAAACTGCGACATGTAAAATATGTACTTGAATGCATCGTAGCAGCACAGCTGGTCATAAAAGACGGCGGTTCTATTTTCAGGCTCTTTACACATAATTACTGAGAGTCCCAACAAGTATGGAGGTACCAAAAAGAACCCCTCCTCACAAATGATTTCTTCCTTAATATCTTCACTAATAAGCAAAAATGAAAATATGAGTTGGAGTTTAAGATAAATTTGTCTTCACATTTATCTTAAACATAGGAAAGGTGGTTTTAACGTCTCCAGTCGGCCTCACCCCGCAGTATTTTTCTTCATTAAAGATCTGAGGGGGCAGAGGGTTCCCCGTGGCAGGTCGTGACTCCTCCGGTACGTTCTCCCTCATCCACTTCCTGTTGGCCTCGTTGGCCGCAATGTCGCACTCCTCGTACTCGATTTTATTGGCCGCCAGGAAGCCCATCACGTCCTGCTGCTGCTTTTTAATCTGCGTTTAGGGGCGGAGATGGAAAAAAAAGAGAGAGAGAAAGAAGGAAGCTGTCAGTTATTAGTTGTAAAATTAGGAGGAAGCGCAGGGTTCACCGCTCTGTCACCAGTCTGCTGCAGAGAGGAGGAAACGTCTACGATGAGATAAACAGAGCTAAGGAAGTTGCTCTGTTGCTAGGTTACCACGTTGTTCCTGAAAAGTGGGTGAAGATAAGTAAGCATTACTAGCGGTAGGTAGACACACTGGATTTTATTTGCAAAGAAAACCAAAAAAGGGAAATTAATCTACCTACAGTCAAAATGTCACTAAGGAATGTAATTAAAACACAAGAAATAAAGTTTTTAGTATTTTCCACATAGTTGTTAGCAACAAAGAAAACGTTGCACTATTTTCTTTGTGACTGAAGTCACATATGTTAATATTTAGTGATGAACTCTGACCTGAACCTTCAGAGTCACATAAGGACAGTTACAAAGTCGGCCTTCTGTCACCTGAAGAACATTCCCAGGATTAAAGAATCAAAGTTCCAACAAGATCTTGAGAAAGAAAATGTGGCACCATGCGTTTATCTTTAGTCGCATCTATTACTGCAACAGTGTCCTCAAAAAAACAAATCAAATCAATCCTCCAGCTGCAGCTGATCCAGAACGCAGCTGCTGCTGGAGTTCTGACTAAAACCAGGAAGATGGAGCACATCAACCCGGTTCTAAAGTCCATACACTCTCCCATAGCTCAGAGAATAGACTTTAAAATAGTGTTGTTTATAAATCACCTTATAAACTTAGCAATAAATTATATTAAGGACCTGCTGCTGTTGTATCAACCTTCCAGGCCTCTTAGTTTCTGCGGTTCTGGTCTGCTCCGCGTACCCAGAACCAGAACCAAACGTAAAGGAGCAGCATTATGTTTTTATGCATCACTAATCTGGAACAAGCCTTTAAAACCATTTATAAGGCTAAAAAAAAGGCTAGAATCGATCTTCTTAGTTGACCTTGAGCAATAATAACTGGAGCATTGCTTACGTCTAGTCTTCATTTCAATATTCTGCTGTACTTTTTGGATGATTTTGATGATGATGTTTTAGATAATGTAATATTTGTTGGTTTTGTGTTTGTTTTACGTCCTCATCACGTTTATTAATTGTGTTATGCTTGTACCATGTACAGCACTTTGCTGCTGAAACGTGCTTTACAAATACATCTGATTTAGCTTGACTCCGGAAAGGTAATTTGAAAAAATAACCCGCACACATTTCCTTAATGTGGAGGCAGTTGAATATTTCTCTTCCTGTCTGGGTTTTTCGTGTAGGTGTGAACCTTTTCGACAGGCATTTCTGCCAACAGCCTGTCTGTTCCATCCACTCATCCCGTTTGCCTCTTCTGCTAAATATCTGTCCTGTTACAATAAAGACAGCAGGCCTCTCCTAACCCTAACTCTAACCTGAAAGGAGGAACAAAGTGCAACTCTTCAGCCAAAAGAAAGTGAAACTGTCTCCGGATTGACATGGCTTCAGATCGAATCTCTTCTAAAGCAAATCATTGTGTTTTGTTTTACGTTTTAGCACAAAGGATCCTAAGAAGACAGACACAGAGGCTGAAAATTAAGACTTTAATTCTTGCGGTTTTTCTTCTCAAGATGTCGATATGTGAGAGAGAGTGTGTGTGTGTCAGGGCAGTCCAATAGGCTCCCAGTGGGTGTGTGTAAGAAGGGAGGATGGCCCTACAAGGCCAGACGGAAACAAGAGCTCCTCTGGGACTCGAGAGGAGGTAACTGGTCAAACATGAGCCAAATAAGGCCTTCTGCGAGGAGAAACCCACACATATCCCACTCTCGGCTGCACACGCTGCATTCACACACATAAACGCAGCTTCGCCACAAAACCAACACCTGGGGATCAAGCCACCACCGCCGGCGTCGCCCCGGCAGCTCCGACTGCCCCCTCCGTTACGTGGGCTCCTCCCAGTGTTTTATGGCATCCAGATGAAGACAGGTAGATTATCTGACAACCGTCTGCTGAGAAAACAGCGAGGCATATAAACCGGTGCTGGCAGATTAGCAGCGGCACAGTGTGAATTAATGACCGGGCTGGAAAAGGGGGCAAAGTCCCAAAAGCCAGCATGCTACAGGAACCGGCATGGGGCTAAAGCAGCCGAGCAGAAAGCCACACACTCACACGTTTGACAGAGCCTGTCTCCACAAACACACACACACACACACACACACACACACACACACACACACACACACACACACACACACACACACACACACATTTGTACTTCGTATAACTCAATTCTGCGTCGCCTCCAACAGACTGACCTGGTCCTAAATCCCAATGATGGCACATTTGTCTTTTCTCCTACATGTTAGCTAACTCTGGGCTCAAAAAGCATGCGCATTGTGCCGTTGCCAAGCAAAATTAATTTGTGGGACAAACTGGCCACATGCCATCTGCCTCTTGCTCTAATTGCTCAGTGGGAACTCCCTGCTCTACCCATTGGAAATGCTCTCTGCTGTCCTCTGCCCTGACTCGAGCCTCTGGCGATTTTGGCAAGGAGGGAAACAAACCATCCTTGTCTTCAGGAATGGTGATAGGCAGGAATTTTCCTCCTTGTCCCTCGTGCTGTGTCAGGTCTATTTCTTCTAAAGATTATTTTCTGTTCTGTTGGTTTGTTTTGAAGGGATGGAGAGTGTTTGGGCCTCGTCTGGAACTGCCAAGCTTTCTAGCATTTGCTTGAACGTCTGTAATGCTGACTAAAAACAGCCTTCACATCTCCAAATCCGACTTTTCTTTCTTCGAATAATTGGGTTGATTGCTCCGAAAATTTGAGAAGGTTTTCACACTATGATCAGTTTTATAGGCTAATTTATTTATTTACTTTTTTTTTTTTTTGAAAATTTAATTTTTGGTAAATCTGAGTTCTTTTTTTTTCCACCAATGCACTTCCTGGGTTTGTTTCATAGCCGCCATCTTGTTTGACGAGTGTATTTTACAACTTATGTTTATTTGGACTTTGAATTCAGGCAAACTTTATGAGACAATATTAGGGTCAGGCTTTGATTTTTGTTTTCTAATTTAAGAGAATAAATTCATAATATCACGAGAATGGAATCTTAATATGAGGAGAACGAAGCAGAAGTTTTGTGAGAACGACACAAAAATGAGGACCATCTTGTGAAGTTGTACTTTGAAGCAAGTTTTAAAGATGATACTTAGTAGAAATATTTAGAGTTTTGCCACATCAGCATCAAGTCATCCCTCAGCAGCTGGACTTGGAAACAATTGTTCAAACAACTGTGTCTGTTTGGAAGAAAGAACCAGAGAAACTGAGCTGGTTAGTCTGATCCTGATAACTCAATCCAATCGGTTTTCTCATTTAAAAAGTCTCTTTTCTCGTCATCATATGACTATTTTTTTTTCCTGCTAGAGTCACGTCTCTATTCTGGTAATAACATGACTGTATTCTTGTAATTAAACAAAAATTCCCTTAGCCCGGCCCCAATGCGCCGTCGTGCAACTCACATAATCAAAACAGGGATGATTGAAATAAAACCACTCTTTGAAAATATCTCTCCTTTTGAATTTCTCCTTTAGAGAAGAAAGCAAGAAAAACAAATCGATAAAAAAAACAAACGGTAACCTGATCTGGTATGAAAATAGTCAGTGATTTTATTTTTAAGCCACGTCGCCCCGTTGTAACATCTAATTGACTTTGGTTATCCGAATGTTTTGAGGTGCTTTCAGCAAACACCGCTTCTCTTTATCCCTTCAAATATCCCAAATATTTAGCTGGACTGCCAAGAGAACGCTTTGCCACCGAGGTGTCCGACATTTCTCCTGAGTCAGAACATCAGAACAAACATTTTCTGTTTATGTTTTTTCTTTAATATGTTAGGAAAGGTCTTGGTCGTTTAGTTGAAACCGACACGTGAACATTTCATAATTAAAATCAGAATATTTAAAGGGATCTCTTTAATTTTTCAAATATGTCTCTCCTCTTTCCTTGTGCAGTTCAGGTGCAATCTATTTCTCTAGAATGGTACGAAATGACAGCGCGGCAGTGGGGTTTTTTCTGTAACAGACAGAGACTGTTACACCACTGCTGTGTGGCTTCCAGGCTGCAAACCTGCAGCGTTTTTAAAGCCTGATTTGCCTGACCCAGCCTTTGTGTTGGAGCATCTCAGGTTGCAAAGAAAACAGGATGCAAATATCCTGATAGATCAACAGAAATGCAAACAAGGAACAGAAAAGAAAAACGATCATCCCAGTGTTGATTCTCTGGTGGAGATGGTTGTGTGCAGTTTGAAACAGATCCTGTTGCTGGAAGGACAGCGCAGTGTAAGGACAATGGCGCTTTATCGATACATTATCGTCGTGTAAACAAGGATAGAGATTGCAATCAACACATATTTTCCTCTTTATGTCCCATCATCGTGTTGTCTCCATGGCGGCCAGGAGCTTAACCACCCCGGTCACTGAGATCTCAATTGGGTGTTGGCAGCTTGGCAGCTGACCTAACATTTCTTTAACATGCAGTTTGAATTCATTACCCATAAAATATAGGAGTTTACCAAGTATTGCCTTTGCGAGTCAGACCTTTCTGAACCGTGTTACTGTGACCATTGTTTTCATAAATCACTCCAGTTGCTGGAGAGGTACGGAAACGTACTGACAATTATTTGGCAATGATCTATTTGACGTTATACATTTGAATTTTTCTAATTTTTACAACTCTAAAGACATGATTGATTGTTTTTGATAACTTTGATAAAACATGGCATGCTTTCACATCTGGATGACCAGTTTAGTTTCTCGTGGTGTATTCAACAACTACAATTTTCACATGTCCTATCAAATATCAAAAATCTTCAGAAAGAGTAGGAGCTTCTTAAAAAGACAGAGGCCCAATTTCAAGGCGATAAACTGCAAAGTCAAATAGCTTCTTAAGTTATGTTTGACATATGCATTTTTATAACAACTGAAGGTAACATAGTTACTTCACTGTGCTATATGTGTCTGGAAAATACATAACACTGCCCCTTTAACTTGTTGTAGAGGTCCATCAATATATCAGTGCCACATTACTTGGTGGAAAGGCAACATGACTGCTGAGGATTAGTTGATCATTGATATAAAAAACACAAGCAATGTGGAAATAAATCTGACAAATCAGAGTTTAATTACAAAGATTTGAACGCATTGAAAAAGTTAACGAAATTAATAATTTTTTTTTCTTTCCTTACAAAAGTTCCAGACAGAACCTTGAATTAATGCCTTGTTTCTGGCATGCCCCTTAATCTGACGCACAAGCGACATCCACAAACAACAATGACAGATGATAAAGTTGCTTCTCTTGACTGGCCAGTGGTTAATTTTTGCTTAAAAATTGCCTGAATACATGCTGGGAAATATTATTGTTACATTCAAGATGCACTAAAAGGAGTTAGCCTATTAGTGAAACTATTCAAGCCTAAAATAGCATCTTGATGCTAAACATGTAGCATCAGCACAGACATAGCGCTAACGTCAGCATCCACACTCCACATATCTAAAGACTTTTCTTTTTAAAAAGTGACATAAATAATCAGGAGTTCCTGATACATTTGAAAGCTGGATGGGTGTAGTACCATTTCTGCACCAATCTGAGGGTTGAATGACCTAAATAACAAATTAAAAACAATAAATGTCTTCGGTGTTGAGCTGATATGTCTATATGTTCAATAATTTGACAGAAAAGAGGGTTTTTAAATTGAAAACACTGCGTATTTTGTCAATGTATGGTGTTTGATTAAAATGATTATTAATTACAGACCCGGCAATTAACTGTGTTAGAAATTTCAACCGAGTCCCACCACTAGTAAATTAATAGAACTACTACAGGGAAAATACAGTGCATAAGTTTTTCTCAGAAAACTTTCTAACAGGATTTCATCGTACCAAGATAACCCTGATTGCCTTTTGAATTGCATGCGTTTTCACAAGACAAACACAATTATTCCCCAGGATATAACAAGATATATTAAGATACAGTTTTGGATCAACATTTCCTTCATTTTACATCAAAATATCCTGATGTGCTAATATTTCTTCAACAGATCCAATACAGACGAAATCCGTTGTTTATTTCTGGATATGGAAAAGTTGGGCCCGTCTGACATTGCTGCAGATATTTAACATTTTTAAGGAGGACTGTGCTCATCTAAAGGTGTAGGACGTGGAATGTGCAGCATCATGCACCATGGTTTGCATTCCACCACATCTCCCCCAGGGAGCTTTGGTCCGGCGTGAGATCAGATCCAGGCCTGATCAATCCCAGAAAAAGGTCAGCTGTTAACTCACGGCGTAGACAACTGCTAGACAATAGCGGCCATTGATTGGATGAACTGTGTCCAACAACGCGGGCTTAGATCAATGAGGCTGAGACTGATTTTCTGCTGACCCAGAACCGGCGTCGGTTTGTGTTTGGTTCAATCAGGTAGAAAAGAAAACACACTGAAACACCGTGACCTTTCTAATCCAACGCAGGCCCAATTTTTAAACCTGCCCTCTGAGCTAAAGGAAACAAGAAATAACCCCGGCCCCATGTGTTTCTAATGGATAAAGGTTTGTTGCAATTAGATGTAGCCTGATTTCCACCATAAACAACCACTTACTGGAATGTGGTGACTAGTAGCCGCCCCCACCCAGTCCTCAGCTCAGTCAGCACTGCCACAAGAGGGTCTTACGTCGACATCCTGTACGGGTTCCCTGCCACCACCCAAAGGTACGATGAAAAGGAATAGTTTCTACCGCAAACTGCCTGGCTAGCCACAGCAGTCATTAATCACAAAGCTAATTTAGAACCAACAGGGCGCCAAGTGTGGCGTACCTGACACAAGCAAGGTACGACAAGGTACTCGTGAACATGTTCATGAGTTATATTACTCATTTATTGAGGCAATGAGGAAGCAGTTCAACTGTGCGACTGTTGAGCATAAATGGAAATAAGAGCAGGAAAGGTTCCTTAGTTGTGGCTAATGTTTTGCTTTGTTCCTTCAGTAAAATTTCCCTTTCAGGTTGCCCTTGTTTGTCTACAGACTAGTAGGACTCGTGCAGGTGTGCAAAACATTTGCATCTGTAGATTTGGGTAAAACTACACCTTTTGCTTTCCAAATGCGACTTCATCGTGACCTCGAGAATGCAGGGTAATATCCAAAAGATAATGCCTGTGCTATTCCAGGAAGACTGCTGGCATTGTGACCTAATAAGCTGTACCTTTTGTGAACTCATTTTTATATACTCCTTTGGAAGAAGCACTGGAAGAACTTCCTAGAGAACTTCCTAGAAGACAAGGCAACGTACTTCCTGAAGTGATTCAAACTGTAGCTGGAAATACAACAAAGGACGTTCTCCTCAGGTTGGAAAGTCGTATACTAAATGAGACTAACACATATCAAGATTTCCCCTCACCTCCTGCCTTTATTACGTCCTACAACTTTTTCATCTTTGGGTTACAACAGGGAATAGAGACAAAAGCAGAGATGTGAGAGTCTATCAAACATCCAAGAGAGGCATGCAACACTTGGCTATCTTTCAAAATAAGTGGCCCATAGTGAGTTTGACTTACGACTGAGTCATGGACAATATTTCAGACATGAGGAATGCACCTGTAACAAAAGTCTTCCAACTATAAAAATAAGCTTAATCTCCGTGATAATCAATCAAAAAATATGACAAAAGCTAAGGGTCTGGACCTCTCTAAAAGGTGCATCTCTAATTTTAACATGCCTTACGCTGTTGTAGGTTCTTAGTCGTCGAGGACACGGCAATCCTAAGTACCTAAACACAAAGCAGATGGACTTCTTCTCTTGCCTCACCTCTGACTCAAAAGGCGTCTTCAGTTCTAATCATGGATTAAGAGCTTCAGGTGTATCAGTGGTAGCCAGAACCATCTGATCATTCCACCAATCCCTTTAAATTCATATAGAAGAAAACAGGAAGAAAGCCGTCACTTGTTATGGAGATTAAAACCCGTCGGTGAGAACTACGATGATTGGAAGAGTTTACACGCAAAGCATAGGCTCAAGATGGTATTTTGGAAATAATCCTACTCATCTCCTTGCTCTTAACTGTTCTGTCGTTCTGTGACACAGAGTGCACCACAGGAAAGAGATGGTATAAAATACATTTTCAGTCATGCATTTGGTCAAACCTTTGACTAAATCAGCAAGAATGTAGTTTCATGGCAGAATAGGTCAAGATAACTAGATAGAAGTAACGTTATGATACCGTTTGACCCATCAAGCAGTGCAGGGTGTGTGTGTATGTTTGTGCACACAGAGCATAAGGTCGTCCACTTGTTCCAGCAGACGGTACTGTAGACGGATCAATGAGAGGAAATGCTGCAGCCCAGACTTACAACAACATACTGAAGGCAATCTGGACTCCAAACTCTGCCCACCCTGACTCCACAGGAAGTTCCGGTCCTGCAATTCTCCTTATCCATAGAGCCAATGCAAATGTCATTTGCTGTAATAGCCTCCCAGGACAGTCCAAATGAAAGAGGCTCTGTGTTTGATGGGTTTGTCTGTTTGGACCACAAACCTGGGTGTATTTTTAGGACTTTACAGATACCATAATATGAAGTAGGGACATACTTTCGAAGAGGAAGGGAAATTATACGTCCTTCAAAGACTGAATTATAAACTAGAATTTGCCTGAGCTGTGCATTGGTATTCAGCCACCTGAATCAAACTTCTTTTTTTTTTTTACAGGGGATTTATCTCCACCAACAGTGAAAGTTGTTGCCTTTCAAAATAGTTCAAATTTAGACATATTGGTTGTAGAGTCAACATAAAATTTCATTGATTGTTTCTTATCCTACTGCAAGTTCTCATTTGGATATAGGTAGGTTAGGAGTTTTATGCCATCCTAACCCATGAATATGCCTCAATCTAAACCATTCCACTGTAGCTTTGGCTGTATGTTTAGGGTCATTCTCCAGCTGTAGAGGTGAGCCTCCACCCCCAGACTCTAAACCTTTTCAAAGTACCGTGAACGCAACATTTGTGGTCGATGTGCGTTAGAAGTAACACGTCTTTGTCAGAATTCAACAGTAAACTAGTACGTAATGAGGACAAGAAGAAGTTGTGGTTTTCAGAAAGTCCTAAACTCTTCTCCTGGGCTGCAGCTGCTACTCTGAAAGTGAGGCCCTGGAGAATTGCATCACCATCATTCCAATCCACTCTGAAAGAAAGTTGCAAATCCGAAGCAAACACTCCTCAATGCTGCACAACCCTGAAGAGAATGTCTAACCTCTCTGCTTTCTGGAGCGAGCCAGACCCAAGCAGCGCTGGCTGGCATCAGGTGACACGGCGCTGAATCTCAAGACCGTTATTGATTTCCAGTTGTTTTTTTTTTTGTTTTTTGTTTTGTTTTTTTAAGTGATTGTTTTGCTTGTCATTTGGGGCGTTTCAGCTGAATAAAAAGGTCTGAATTGTCACATCCGGAAGCTGTGACTGTTACAAACCGCAGCTTAGAGAGAAGTGAGGTCTTGTCATGCCATATGCACTTCCTCTGTGTTTCTGCCTCTGTGGCAAAGTTAGCAAAAATCAAGAGTCGAGCCCCCCATGTGATTGCCCTAAACTTCTAGAAGAAAGCAGTCAAAATCTTTACTGATGATTCAGATGATTCTTTAAACAGCAAAATGTCAGTCTGGTGGAAACCAATCCAATCAAAGTTCACCTAACCCCTCCAGAAAAAAGAAAAAAAAATCCCTGGATCTTCTGAATAAATCATGCTTAAAGAAAAAAACAACAAACCTCCTGCAAACAAGTCATGCCATTGTTGTGTCCCTTACCGAGGTGGATCCGGAGGACGTTGCTATGTACACTTTGATCACCATCTTATATCCCTGATGCAGTCTATTATCACAGGCTGGCTGCTGTCGATGCGTGCTCCGTCGCAGGCCGATGGAGCAGCAGAGGCGCAATAACAGTAATGATAATTATTTTTTAAAAAAACTGGAAACTTCCAAGGCTGGGAAACCGAGAGAGTGTTCTTGCAGCGCAGACTATCTGCGCAAATGCTTCTGCTCTTAGCTCTGGATGGAGCTTGGCATTCCTCCTCCTCCAGTTCTCCGCCCCTTCTCTCTCTCTCTATTTCTCTCTCTCTCTCTCTCTCTCTCTCTCTCTCTCTCTCTCTGTAAGCCTCCGTCGAGCTCGAGGAGCACGCACGCGCAAACGCGCACGTGCAAAGGGCGATAGGGCTGTCAAGATGGCATCACTGCGAGGTTATGTTGTCTGAGAATATTTAAGCGTGGAGCCCTTTGTCTGAGCCAGACTCCATTTTTTTTCTTGAGCCCTGCGGCGCGTGTCAGAGAATGCTCCGGCGTGCACGCGCGTGGATCGTGAATAAAAAGTGAGGATATATGCTGTGATTTTTTTAAAGCCGTCTTTGTGTAGCAGTGCAGCTTGTGGAGGCAGCCACTTTTCATTAGACGGGCTTTGCAGGCCCCCTGCAGGCCTCAGCTGCGGGAATGTATGGAGAGCCAGAAGTGTCACAATTTAGTACATCAATAAATGACTGAAGTTAAAATCAATATATTGGATCATTTCAATAGAACTAAACATACATATTTTAAATAAAGAAATAAAAATACATTCTCATTTTACATTGATACCATACCTATCATACATGAGTATTTTTCTTAATTTTACATACAGTATATAGTTTTTTTTATTTCCTGGTGTCAAAATGCAGTACTCCAACAACTAAATGATTTGTCTAACAAAGATGTATCCATGTCTATCATTTTAAAATACGTATAAAAAATTAAAACAATTAATTGCAGTGATAATTATTTACATTTTTGAATAATTTACAAAACACATAATTGAGTGTGAGCACAGCTCACTAGGTTTGTATTCATCACATTAAATTAAACATACAGAAAGCATATCTAACTGTTATGTGTGATGTTAGCATGGCATTACATCAAATTTCCAAATTAATTAGACAAGAAGAATAGCTTATCAACTAAAAATACAAAAATTAATTTAATAAAAATGCAGTGTAGTAAAGAGTTAGTTACACCAAGACACTCATGTTAATAAAGTATAACAGATGATAAAATTAAAAAAGCACAAATACATGCTAATGTACAACGAGTACACTAACAAGACATCATGCTGTGCGCTCTGTGTCGTTCTCTCTTGAGATGCGGTGAGACATCTTTTGGCCTGAATGGGATGAGAACAGAAAAATTGGAGTTCCAAGATATTTCAATTTAATATTTTAATTTTGAGGGTCCTGAGCCCTCATTTTATATTCTTAGAGATAACACTAAACAGAGCCAAAACTGAACACAGACTAGTCAAGTTAGAGAGACTCAGATCTACATGACCAACACACACAGGGGCAACAAAAACTGTTCGTATGTGTGCGTCAGCTGGACTTTATTTCTGCTACCCACATGCGCTCACACCCAAAGAAATCACTGAGCACTTCAGAGAGGTAAAAATAAAATAAAATAAAGTCCTACAGTTCCTTCTGCAAGAAATATTCAGTTTGACCCTGGAAAAGACAATATAGGTCATTTGTTCACCCCTGAGCAGAAGTTCAGAGCAAGCAGCGCTCACTTCAACCTGCAGTGTAAAAAACAACATTATAATTTAAAACTTCTCAGAAGTGTGAGCACCTCTCCTAAATGTGTCCATGCACAACATCTTCACTGAGTAGCACACATTCTGTGCTGAAAGACCAGGATTTGAGGTGAGGACCTTCATGCTACAAGGCAACAGTGCTACCAATGCTTCCACCATGCAGCCCAGCTTGAAACCAAATGTCATCTATTATGCCATTAAATTAATAAAATATATTTCAAAAAAGGAGAATGTCCAATTTGCCTCATTTTGCTAAGGAAGTCTGCCTGACATAGTAAAGCAGGCGGACCCATGATGCTGGTTTCTAAGCTGTCAGAACAAAACATTTGGAAAAAAGGAGAAAAAATATCAAACTTTGTTCTTTTCAATGTTAGCATCTACATTTTAAATTTTAAATTTAAATAGAGCAGATTATTCAGGTCGGAAGTCAATTGGCATATATCATCAGGTAGAGTGATGCTTTCTAGAGATAGTCTTATAATCAGTCACCTGACTGAAACATCTCATAAAAGATTAATCATAAAGGCTACAAAGAGTCCAAAACTGACAACCGCTATGCATTAAGGGTAGATACTCCACTTGAGCCTTTTATATATTTATTACAAACAAAGTTGTTGTGTTTTTTTGTTTTTGTTTTTTTTTTTTTTTGCTTTAAGCACTTTAAGGTTTTGCTACCGTTGGGATTCTTGGCACAGTGGTGACAAATACTGCAATTAAAACAATATAGGAACACAAAAATATCTGCAAAAAACATGGTATCTAATAAATTATTGACTCTATTAAAAAATTATAAACATATTTGTTTGTATTTAATGGATGTGTTACAGTTTTATTTAAACTACCATTATAAATATTGATGTAAACAGTTTATTAAATTTTTTGGTTTGTGGCACTTTTGGCCCTCTATAGCTGGAGCCTAAAATATATTTGCAGTAGCCTGGCTATATATTTCACTCTAAGAAAACTTTTGCCACTATTTGTATGTTTAGCCCAATGATGACAAATACTGCATTTAAAACACTAATGAAAACAAAAAACCCTGATTAAAAAAACACTGTAGCTAAGAAATTATTTTCACTTTTAGATAAGTATATACACGTTCACATTTTCCTTTATTTAATGGACATGTTACAGTTTTATTTAAAAAACTTGTGTATAAGTTTTGAAGAGTTAATTTTATTTTATTTTATATGTGGCAGTTTTGGCACTCCATAAAAGGAGCCTAAGACAAATTTAGGATAACTGGAATATTTCATTCTAAGTATGTTTAGCACAATCATGACAAATATAGCAGTACAGAAACACAAAAAATCTGATAAAAAAATAAACATTGTATCTAATAACTTGCTGACACATTTGTATTTATTTAATGTACATATTAAAGCTTTATTTAAATGACCAATATAAATATTTTCATTTATAGTGTTTATTAAATTTGTTGGATTGTGGTCCTTATGTGCTTCCATATAAGAGCCTAAGACAAATTTAGGATAAATATATATTTCCTTCTAAGAAAACTTTTTTTTGTTTTACTGTTGGTATGTTTAGCACCATCATGACAAATATAACAATATAGAAATGCAAAAAAAATCTGATAAAAAAAATAAACATTCTATCTAATAACTTGCTGACACTATTAAATAATTATAAATACATTTGCATTTATTTAATGTACATACTAAAGTTTTATTTAAACAACCATTATATAAATATTAGCTGAAATCGTTTATTCATTATTTGGATTGTGGCACTCTTGACCTTCTATAGAAGAAGCCTGTAACAAATTTAGGAAAGCCAACAGAGAAGATAAAAAAAAGTGTCGTAGAACAGTGGGCGCCATATTGGACAGAAACACAGACGGGATTTATGGAGAAATCTCTCAGATGTTAGCTTCCGCTTTCACACTCTCTAGCGGGGGATGCACAGCTTTAAACACCGGGGCAATGTAGCCTGCTTTTTGCCGTCAGGGCCTGCCTTGCGCGCGCGCCTGTGCGTGTGTATGCGCGTGTGTACGCAGCCGAGCGAGGCCTCCGCTTCGCAGTCATACGGTGTGTGAAGGCAAACATGTCCTCGAAGGCAAAGAAAGCCCCTCCATTCTTGCGGCGGCTTCCTCCCATCCTCTGCCTCGGTGAAAAAGAAGCCATTCGCGCAGACCTCGGAACATCACCGGCTCCAAAATTCCAAGTGTTCTGCGGCCCCGAATGGCGTCACCTGATTGGCCGAGAGCCTATCAATCACGGCTTTAGCCGCACCCCTCCCCCCATTCAACCACTCGCCTCTCTGTTCCAGTGTGTTTACTACACTGCCGAGCATAAGGGGAGACACTCGTCTTCACATGCACTGAACCCACTAAGAAAACCAGTTTTTAGTTGTATTTGTAAGGAAACCTCCAAGAGATCAACATGCCCAAGAGAAAGGTACGTATTCTCGAAATAATAAAAATATTTGGAGGGGCAAATCAGTCATTAATCCAATGCAAACGATTGTGAAGACATCCCTCAGAGACATTACTTAATTATAACGCAACGTATAACCGTTCTCCGTCGCTGGGGATTTTTGCCTGCTTTCTACATATAATGTACATTTTTTGTGTGGTGGAATGAATATTTTCCCGCTCGAACACGGCCTTTAAAGCGCGTGTGGAGTGCGCGAGCCGCTGTCCTTTGGGGGAGTCAGAAGTCTCTCTCGGTCTCCATGCAGTTAAAGCACAAGCAGCAGCCATGCTTTGCAGCTCTCTTCCACCTTCGTCGCCCGACCTACCGAGAACAAAACGCTTCGCTTATCGCCGCGGGCCCACCGAACCGCCGGGAAGTAGCGCTAGAAAATGCCCCGGAGCCCCCGCTTTGCGTTTTGACCGCGAAATCGGACATTCGCCGCGGCGTTTCGGTAAAATTATATATTTTCTCTCTTTGTTCGTAGTCCCAAATGGCTGCAGTGGCGCGCCTCTGCCGCCGGGTGGAGCCCGCGAGCGCCCCCCAGCAGGTCCCTCCCCCCTCCTGAAAGACTCCCGCGCCAGCGTTCAAATCCGAGCTGCATGCATTGAATGAAAGAGCCGGAGGGGGAGTGAGGCGGGGGAAATGCGGGGCCTGGACCCTCAAAATGTGGCTCCAGGGAGCCGCATGGCGCGGCTCCTGCACTCCGCTCCTCAATCTACGCATCATGGCCATATTTTAAGCCCGCAATGCATTAAATCCACCTGGATTCGGATTTCTTATTTTAGTTTTCATGTGAAATTGAAAAGTTTTTCCAAGGGGTTTGCGACTTATCGGAATGTGTGCCAGAACCACACGGAAGCTGCCTGCTTACAGTAATAGACCGAATATTAAGCTCAGGGATGTTATTTCTGATTTATTTCCTCATTTTGAGTTGTTTTTGTTTTGTTTTTCAGGCACAGGGAACAGAAGGAGGAGATAAGGAGGAGGTGAGCGGAGCGGTATCCTCTGGTGCCGTTTCATTACAACGCAACCAGTTTACCGGACATGCTTTCTGCGTTCTATTGAATTTAAATGTGTTTTTCCACCAGCTGCCACATTTTATCCAAACTTGACCGTAATCTTTTCTGTTTCAGCCCCAGAGGAGATCAGCTCGGTTATCGGCGGTAAGAATCTCTCACTGATCACAATTAGTCTGACTAACTTCATTAACGAACACGCTAAACATCACGCAATCCTTCTGGATACCGGAATATTTGTAACTTTCAATAAATATCACACGACTCCTCTCAGGGAGTAAAATGAGGCATCTGACTATTGTTTTATTCTTGGTTGCTTTTTAAACCGGAATCATGTCAACATGAAACAAATAAAAGTGATTTGTTTAATGACAAAACTATGGAATTTGTCCTGAACATACTGCTTTCACAGTATGTAGCTAAAACAAGGATTAGGAAACAAAATAAACTTTAGTAGTAGGAACCAAACGATCAATTGGCTATAAATAAGTGAGATCGATAAAAATAAAAAAGTTCAGGAACGTGAGCTGTTATGTGTAAATGGAAGTGATCATTTAAATTGTTCTCTTATTAGAGGAGCAAATCGTCGGATTTAGTCAAATTCAGGAAGTCGGATCTGCTGAGAAATTTAAAAACGATTATTATTGGCGTGAAAAATCCTGACTAACTCATCAAACAGTTAGAGTTACCAAGAAAAGTCTATCAGTGAGTGAAAAAGAAACGTATATCCATTTTCTGACTTCGAAAACTGAAAAATAAACATACAAGCAAACTTTTAAACATTAAAGTTTAAGAGCAACTTTTAAATGCGTTCCTGCAGCGCGAGGAACTGTTTAAAACTTGGGAATCGTCTGTGAGATGGTAAAAGTACAACATAATTAGAAAACAAGCTTTGAAAGCATAAAAAGTTTAGTTACTTGCTTTATATGTATTTCAAAGTTATTAAACATGAATTAAAGAAAGGGAAAAGAAGCATTCACTCGCGTTTTTGCTCTAAAACTTTTTTCTGGTCGTTAAACTTCCAGCATTAAGAAAAGTTTGGATTCAGAAACACAACAGAAAGATGGTGGGCGGTGGCTGTAAATGTTCAAAATAAAGCGTTGCCAAGAGTAACCGGGCGCCGTTTGCATCCCCAGAAACCAGCTCCTCCCAAGCCGGAGCCAAAAGTGAAGAAGGCGGCAAAGGTAAGGGGGCGGAGTCACCCGCCGCTTCTTAGAAGACTCCGTTTTCTCCTTCTGTCGGCTCAGTTTTGTTTTTTTTTGTTTTTTTTCTTGTTCTCTCTTCGGCAGAAAGAAAAGGCGGTGAACGACAAGAAGGAGGACAAGAAGACCAAGAAGGCAAAGGAGAACGCCGAGGCAGAGGCCAACGAGGAGAACCACTCTGAGAATGGAGAGGCCAAGACCAACGAGGTGAGGCGGCGGCCGCGCAGCGTAACGCCCCACCGAACCCGCCCAGCTGACGTTTTTCCCCTCTGAACCCCCCCACAGGTGGAGGCAGCCCCCGAGGAGGCCAAGGAGGAGGCCAAGTCCGAGTAGCACCACTGCCCCCCCCCCAACCTTCTCCCCTGACCTCCGACCCCTCCAGCTTCCTCCTCCTACTCTACATCCACCTCCCCTTCTTCTCCCCCCCCATCCCTTACCCCTTCCTCAAGTCTCTCACATGGTTTCCCCCCTCCGAGGCGTATTGTTAACAGAGGAATATTTTTATCAATGATTTTATAAGTATCCGTACAGATTTTTAGCACAAAAAAGCGAAGCTGATTATGGAGCGCCCTTGCAGACTTGCAGTGGTCATATCAAGTGTCTGCAGGCAAGGAATAAAGAAAAAAAAACCACACTAAAATCTTTTTTAAATGGCATTTCATGATTGTTGAAGGCTTGTTTGGTGTAGAAAGCGTGTCCCTTTTTGCCGGATTGGCTAATGTCGTGAGTTGTGTATTACTGTGTTTATTTCCCCTCCGACCCCACAGTCTCTCTCTCTCTGTCTCTCTTTCTTTCACTCTCTTTCTCTCCCTCCTTCCCCTGCTCTCTCCCACAAATTAGACTACCCACACCCACCCGCCCCCCTCCCGACAGATCAGCCTTTGTCCATCTTTTATTAACGGTTCAGCCATGTTCATGTGGGTGATTCTTTTAGACCTCTAAATGTGCAGTGAGTTCCCCCTTCTCCCCCTCTCTCTCTCCCCTCTTCTGTTTTTTTTTTTTTTTTTTTTTCCCCTTTTGTTTTATGGTCTTGTTTCTTTTCTCTTTTATTTCACTTAAACTGTGTTTTAAACAAACAAACGAAGAAAAACAAAAAAAAGGTGTGTTTAAGCGTGTTGTCCATAAGAAAGAGGAAGACGAACAAGTGAAACATTCCGGGAAACAGCGATTGCCTCCGACCCCCGTCTCCTTAGACGACCCTGCGTGTTAAATAAGATTAAAAAAAAAAACTTTGAAAAAACAACAAAAAAAAAATATCAAAAAAATACAGCTCCTGCTCCATCTGGGCTGTCGCGTCAGCTTTTCTAAACACTCGGTTTTTGGGTTTTTTGTTTTCTTTTTTTTTCTTCTCTCTCTCTCTTTTCTTTTCCTTTTGTTTGTTTTTATTGAATTTGGATTACTTCTCTAACTAATGCAGGTGTCTGGTCCCTCTCTTATGTTCTGAAATTCTCTTAATAAAAACAAGTCCTGGAAATTTTCCTCGAATCATCGTCTCCAGTGTGCTTTTTTAAAAAAAGCAAAACAAAAAAACCTGGTATCTCCCTGTAAATAAAAGTTTTTCTCATTAATAGTCATCTTAAGCAGTAGTTCATTATGTTGTCGAACTTAAAAAAACAAGATGTAATAGAAATCACTACTTTGACAAGTTATTTTGACATGTTGGATCATATTTGTGGAAAGAAAGAGGGTGTCTGCATCCTTAAAACGTCTTAAATTCATGTATCTGAAATGAAGACCTTAAATTGTCTTAAATTCATTAGAAAATATGCAAGGTGGCCTTAAAAACATGAGTGAAAGGTCTTAAATTGTGTTGTGGCAGGACAAAATGTAACCTTAGCCTCGTGTGTTCTGTGTGGTTTATTTTTCTCTGTGTTTTCTGTCAGGCAACAGTTTGAGTCGCACACAGACGTCTTTGTTAGGTTCTGTGACTCAAGGCGGTTGAGGCTACCACTAACTGGCAGCTAATAAATCCTTGCTAGCCTGCTAGCTTTATTCCATCTATCATTGGCAAGTGTAAAATATCGATAATCGGTTAATGGCAACATTTGTCTTTGCCACTGGCTCAGATCTGTTGCCAACCTGTGTGATGCTACTTGCATTCTGTGCAAAAAAAAAAAAAAGGATGCTTGGCAGTACTGTATAAATTATGTAATTTCATCTTGTACATTTCTATCCTGATAAAGGGCTTAAATGTCACTCCTATCAGTCTTGATAAAGTCTTAAGAAGACTTAAATTTGAGTTGTTGGAACCCGACGAAACGTCGACTGTTTCCCTATGAGAGGCCGACTCCAGCCAGCCTGCTTTGTCTAGTTAAACAGATAAAACACTGTGAGGTTTCAACTGAATCAGCCACAGGTTTGCAGCAACAGCTGTGCCGCTGCTCTAACCCCATCACTAAATGCTTAAATCCACCCCTCATCCCTCGTCTTTTCGCCAGTTACCGAAACGCCCCAGTAAATGACGGCAGACTCGACGACTGACCAGAGGCCTTCTGCGAAGCCTGTCATAATCCCGACTTTCAGCCTGTAAACCCGCTCAGATGAGGGCATGGCGGCGGGCATCTTTGTCCATTTTTTACCCTCCTTCGTCTCTGGGTTCACTCACTCATGTTAAACCCTCGGTGAACTCACGCATGAGCACCGTGGCCCTGACAACCCCGGAGCGAAAGATCACAGGCTTATTTAGCAGCGTGGCATGGAAGGAGCTCCAGATTTAGTTTCTGCACAGAGACGTTTGCATGTACGGCCTGATGGAGCAGGCACAGCCTTTTCAGCGTGTGCATTTGCCTGCAGCACTCACAGCGCAGTGTGATCTGAGCGCGAGTGTGTGTGTGTACGTTTGCCGCATTCTTTCCCCTCATGTCCGCACCCATCTTTTCATTCTTTTGCCCACATGTGAAAACGCACATGGATTCACACGTGTCATGGTGATGTCAAAGTGATGCATATTTTTTTATTTTTATCTTTTTATTTACAGGATTTCAGGAATGCAGCTGACTGCAGTAAGCCCTCTTCTCTACACTTCAAAGCAAAGCCTTTGTGTTCTTTAAGCCCTGAGTCTCTTACAGGTTTTTAACAAACCTTGACTCCATGTTTGTTTGTTTGTTTGTTTTTTAAGACATGTTTTTTTCTTCAGCTATTGTGTGCAGCACACGCAGCGCCTCTGACCTGCATTGTCATGGCCGAGCACTGGGCACCATTTTGTCGATACTTTGTGTTTGCAAAACCGGAGTGTTTCAACTTTCCGCCACTAGATGGCAGCATTGTTCCACATTTGCAGCTGCATGCGCGGAGCGGTTGAAACGCTCTCTGGTGGAGTTTTGATTCCCGCGCCTTGCGTTTGATTACAGATGCATTAGAACCTCAAACTGGTTACTGAGAGATTATAGAATATAATTCACATCTTGCTTCCTCTCAGCTCTTTTAGAGATATTACAGAATTTTCTGTCTTCTAAAACATTTACACTGACAACAAACCTCAACTGGACAATGAAGTGCAGATTTACACTGCAGCACTTCACGAATAGTTAGCTAAAAAGCACACAGAAGAAGGGAAAACACCTTTCTATTCTGCTTGGCATTCAGCTAGCATTCCTGCTAACATGGTGACTATAGAATAGAATAGAATAGAATATTTCTTTCAGGGGAAATTCACATGTACCAGCAGCAAAGTGACAGGCAAGTGAAGAAGATAGACAGACACAAAGATATTTTTTTAAATATATAAAAACAGAAGCTAAAAATAAGAGACTGCACAAGAAGGGCAAAATTACTTTATTACAAACAAATATAACAAGTTCAGGTAATAAAAGTAGAGTGAAAAGACGTGGAACTGAGTAGAATGAGTAAAAATGTACAAACTGTGCGTGTGTATTAGATTTAGATTTGACAACATTTTGCGAAATGTAAACATGGTAATATATTCCATTTTAAATGTGAAGAAAGTAGGCTAAATGTGAGAAAAGTAAGCTAAATATTAAAAAAGACTGTCTGCTAAATCTTTTGCAAACAAATTTTACACTTGGTGCCACGGAAGGGCAACAAAAAAAAAACACAACAACTGTACAAACAACAGAGATGTGTAAACATCAGCTGGGTTGTAAACATCTAATGATTTTGTTGGGAGCAGTGATGTTCTAAAGTCCAAGAGCTGCTGGGAGGAAGGACCTTTGATGAGGCTTCTTTGTGCACCCTTGATGCCGCGGTCTGTCTTTTGATAAACTGCTGCTCCATACTAGATGGCTAAAGTTTTTGACAAAGATTTTGAGGCATTTTATCTTGTCTTCCTATCATTAAAATCCTTTTAATGGAACCAATATGGCCTGACCCTTATCACAAACATCTTTCATTGTTGCTAATTCTTTCCACAATTTTCTGAACAAAGCCTGAATATGAGGGGGAAAAAATCTGATTAGAACTTGGAAATAGAAATGGGGAAATAAAGAGATAATTACAGGGATCCACTCAAAATAACTGATCAGTTATGCCTTATATTATATGACGTCACTAGCGGGATGTGCACCTGGAAGTTTGTTTTTAATGGGTGAATTTTTATCTTGAATAAATCAGAATGTCAAACAGATCGAAAAACGGAAACATGACAGACAACATCTGAAGTAAGTTTTAATTGATTTTTACAGGAGAGTCTGGCAACAAGCTTTAATCTTCCGTCTCATCACCGACTGTTCAATGCAATTCACTGTTCAATTTAGCATTGGGGGCCCATCATACAGTCTATGGATCCAGCGCTCTGTGTGCGGGATCCGTCGATAAAAACGCAGCGATGAGAAGGGGAACCAAAGCATAAATAAATAAATAAATAAGTACAACACGTTATTGATCGGGGAGAAAGTTTCAGATCTGTGCCCACCTCTCATTTCTGGACCTCCTCCTCTCGTCTGTCCCTGTGATGTTCCTCAGCTCCGTGCACTCTCACTGATCCGCTCATTCATCGCGTCTCCTGTGATCAGCCCTCTGACTCATTAACGTCTTTGATACTAAGACGCAGCCACATGCAGCTCTGCCTCCTATAAGGCATCAGAGAGCTAATCAGACAGGTTTTATGTCTGCCAGCATACAGCGGTCGGTCTGACCAGCAAACCTGTCAGCTGCACAGTGGTGGATCCTGCATGAATGGCACCCTGGGTGTGAGCCTTCACTACACAGACCTACTTTACCCTTTAGATAGATAGATAGATAGATAGATAGATAGATAGATAGATAGATAGATAGATAGATAGATAGATAGATAGATAGATAGATAGATAGATAGATAGATAGATAGATAGATAGACAGATAGACAGATAGATAGATAGATAGATAGATAGATAGATAGATAGATAGATAGATAGATAGATAGTAATAATATGTTATTGTTTAAATAATTAAATTTGACAATAATATATTAAATACACTTTAAATAATTGTATTTATTCACTTATTTCATCACTAAGTATAAACTATAAAATAATTTAAACTCATTGTGGCTGACTGGTTAACTTGTACAGTAAATCAGACCAATTACCTTGATTACAGTAACAATAGCAGCACGGTATACTATTATTTTAAAGGATGAATCTTAAAGAAGTACACAAATCTCTTTGACAGTTGAAAAGAAAAAAAAAACAAAAACAAAACAAACGCAAGAACGCACACAGCAGTCGGAAATCCGTTGCCGAGCAACCCAAGTTCTTTATCCAAAATGGCGCTGAGCGGAACAGAGTAGCGGAAGTTACCAATGTAAACTATAAACTAAGCAGAGCTGGTGGTCTGTTTCATTTTCTTTTCTTTTCTTTTCTTTTCTTTTCTTTTCTTTTTTTCTTTTTTTTTTGGCGAACACCTCACGTTAGTGCTTGAACATATAAAATACAGAGAATTGTGCTGGTATTAACTTGTGTAGCTAGTTAGCGCCAAACAACTGGCAAGTCACATTGTTTTCGTAGCCAGCAGGCTTCTCTCAACTCGGGTGACATAATTTCAACACAACTCAAACACAGCAATATGTGATGGACTGTGAAGGCTGTATAAGGTCATTTTTTTTCTCCTGTACCTGTCCACTAGAGGCCGCCAGACCTCTCTAATGTTTGCTACCGGCCCAGATTTTGGGCCGGTCCATTTGAATAGGACTGTTGTTGCTACAGTCCTGTTCAAATGGTTGGGTCAAATACGCAGCACACAAAGAAAACTGTGAGTCAGATCACGAACAGAGGAGAAAAACCAGGAATGAAGAAATTGATTATGGGGAAATTAACTGTTGTGGATAATTTATAGAGGAACCACAACTACTGCATTGTTGTATTTGTTATACTGGAGGAAAATCAATAAAATACATTTATGATGTGCCACAGCACGCAGTCTTGAAGTAATTACATTGTGCGATGATTAGATATGGTTTCTAAAATAGAAGTAAAAGATTTATTAAAATGGTTGTAAAAAAGATCCATGTTTAGGGAATGTAAAAATGAGACCAAGATAATATTTTTTGAGACTGTAAAATAGCATAAATCCTGTAAAATTTAACTATAAAACAAATCTTTTAAAACAACAGAGAAAAAGCTAAAAATATAAAAAGAAAAGAAAAAAGGCTACATTATCAAGTTTAATAAGTTTGAATCAGTGGACCTTTGCCTAAAAATGGATTTATTTGTAGAGCATAGACCAAATTATTTGCAGAACATGTACACATGACGTAAATTATCTTAAAAAAAATAATCTTTTAAAGCTCAAATACGAGGCAAATTGATACTTGTTATGTTGTTGGCTGAGGTTTCCAAAGCAGCCAGTCCAGGAACGGCATTTACTTCCCTTATTGGCTAAGAGATGAGCTAAAGAAGCTTCTGAAGTAGTGCTAGGACAGTTTCTACTGTGCGTATTAATTCATATTAGGGCATGATTGGTGTTTTTAAGCGTTTTAGAGTGTATTTTCCTAACCACAAACAGTGGTGTTCCCCAACCCCCAGCGAACACCATGGTTTCCTGTAAGACTTATGCTGATACTTTGTTGAACACCATTTTGATTCACTTCTCATTGTCAGTATTGTCGGGTAGACACCTGCCATTATAGTGAATCGTAATTAAAGTTCAGATGTCCTAATGGGATTTTCTTGACTTTTGTTCATTGCGTGATTTAGCTAAAAATAAGAAAAGGTGCAACAAAAAAAACAAAAATAAACCAACAAGCAAACAAACAAAAAACTGCTGTACACACCATGGCACAGTAACAGTGGCTCTGACAGTTTCTACCTAATAAAAAAAGACAAAGAAAGAAACTAGTTGAGACTCCTCCATTAGCTTATTACATAATAAACAATTGAAAAATAAAAATAATTGCTAGTAAATTAATTAATTTAGCTAAAAGATACAAATATGATTTCTTGTTTCCTGGTGAGGGTTTTTTTAATTACGTTTTTGGGACATTTGGTGTTTTCATTGCCACATCCTAGACAGATTCTCAACCCCCTCTCCCCCCCCACCTCAACCCCTCCCGTGTTTCCTCTCCCCCTGGGCAAAGAACCATACATCAACCATAACAAAACCCACCGCTCCTGCTGCTGCTGCATTCTGGACCCGCTCTCTTTCTTTTCTCTGTGTGGTCTCAGGGAAATGTGTTTATCCCAACAGCGCCTGAACCCCCCTCAGTGCTCGCTCTCATTGTGTCCTCTGATGGTGACCGAAATAGACACTTTTTGGCTTTTATTTAAAAAAAAAAAACTTTGTCCCACGCATTGTTTTCAGCCCCCCTGTCTTTGTCTTTTGCATTCATCTTATTCGCGTCCACGTCGTTTTTGGTCAAGGACTCGTGCATGCCCGCACACTGTGCGTCTGCACGCGCGCTGGTGTGCGCATCGAGAAGGTGGGGGTGTGTTGGGGGTGAGTGGGGGGTGAAGTTGGGGTGTTTTTCAGAGCACAGAATGAAGATGACCTTTTATGAGGAAGTGATTTAAATCGCGCTCTGTCGTCAGCAGAGATGCTGCTGTGTGAATGTGGATGAGCAACTGTTGTGGAAAGGACGTCACGCGTTTTTTCCTTCTTTTTCTTTCGCTCATGCGTAAAAAGCGAACTGACAAAGCGCCCAGGAACGGGTCGCCTGACAGGTACGCACAGGTCACATTCGGTGTGAGAAAGCTCGGGTCAGATGTCGCCCCTCTGTCTCTCTCTCTCTCTCTGGACCTGTGAGACCCGTGGAGCTCGAAATGAGCAGATGTTTTCTGGCCAGATTCTAATAATAACGCGGATGTTGCTGTCTGGCTGTCTTAAGCTGTTTGTGTTTCTCTGTCTTGTTTATCTGCTGGGGTGGCTGCACTCTCTGTAAAGGGGTGGGAAGCTGCAAGAACGAATGGGAAGAGGCAGGATCAGACAGAGGAAGTGGTAAAGAAGAAGAAGAAGAGGAGAAGGTTGGGGGGCTGAAAGAGGAAAAAGGGATGGGAAGTGTGCAGGGGAGAAGGGCTGGGTGCAGATGGGGATCTATTCTCTCTGTGCAAGAGACAAGATGGAAATGAGTCGGCGTCTGTGACGTCAATCAGTGTAGACACACACAAACGGGCGCGCGCGCGCGCACACACACGTTTGTTTTGCTATCTTTGTGGGGACTTTCCATTGACTTCCATTCATTTCTACTCATTTCTACAGCCTAAACCTTACCTTTACCCTTTTCCTAACCCTACCCATCACATACCTAACCCTAACCCTAACCAAAACTCAATTCATACCTTAGCCCTAACTCTGACCCCTGACCCAAAAACAGGGTTTCCCCTCGTGGGGACCTGAGCCTGGTCCCCACGAGGAGCGACTGGTCCCCACAACGTAGCATATGTCAGGAAAATCGTCCCCACAAGGTATTACAAACAAACGCACACACACACACACACACACACACGCACACACACACACACACACACACACACACAGAGATGCGCCTCTCCTCTCCCAGTCCCATGTTAACACACACAACAGGAGTGGATTGAGTCAGAGCCGTAAACATTAGCATGATCACACACCTGAGTGACCTGGCTCATTATGTCCCACTCCCACTTCACTCATTCATAAACCCAGAAACAATTCTTTCCCCTCCTTTTTTTGTTCCGGCTATATATAACAGAGAGGTGAGTATTTTCAAACCTCCGTCAGGACTGGAAGGAGAAAAAAAAAGTGGTTTTATCTATTTCAAGCCAGCCTCTCCTCCCTCCCCGACCCCCTTTAAAAGAGTGAGATGCAATGACTAAGACTGAGTTGTTAGCTGTTAATATAATAAGCTGACACAAAAAAAGTAGTGAATAGGTGTGAAATGAAAAGAAAAGTTTTATTCAAAGGAGTTGACTCCTAAACCCCAAAATAAAATCCTCTACAACTAACATCCGTTATCTGTACGACTTAAATCTATTTTAAAAATGGATTTCTTTTTTTTTTTTTTTTTTTTTACATTTTTACACCGTATGTATTTTTGAAAAATGTTATAAATTGAATTGTGATCCCAAAAATTGGAATTGGATGGCACATCTATAGTTGAAATGGCCTAGTCAAACCCCAGGTCTAAATCCAATTGAGAGTCTTTGCCTAAACTTTAACTTGTAAGCCTAAAGATGCTCCTCGTCCAGGAGGGCTTTGATTTTCCCAAGAGGAATGGGCGAAATGTTGTAATAAGCAGAGATTGGTTTTTAAAGGAAATTAAATTCTTACCACACTTTTCAAATCATTTGTGTTTTAGGAACCAGTTTATGCCCTGCCAATATGTTGGGTCCTGAAGGGGGTAGAGTACCCAAAAATTGTACCCATGTAAGAGTAGCACTACTGCAACATGTTTTTACTCAAGTAAAAGTAAAAAATAAAAGTTTACTGAGTAACAGATCAAAATATAAATAATTTAATATTTAAAATTTACATCATTAGATGGACCAAAATATAAAGTTATGTTGAATTCACGCTATTTTGAAGACTGAAATTAAAATAATTTATATGATTACAAAATAACAAAACCAGGCAAAAGAAATATTTTTCCAAATCAAATCTTTTCCAAATAAAACGGATGAAGCTAACAGAAACTTTTTAGTTTCTGTTGAATTTATGGTTAAAACGAGCTTGTTCTTCATTCAGTGAAGTTACTCACAGCGGGTAGAAAATCCAGAAACTTTACTGAGTAAAAGTAGCGATAGTTCGTAATAAAATCACTCAAGTGAAAGTAAAAAGTACCGCGTAGTAAAAATACTCCTAAACGTACATGTTTTCCCAAAAGGTTAGTCGAGTAAATCCAACTGTGGTGGAGTGTTACTTGACCGAAAGGTGGAGACATTCAGGCATGTATCCACTAGGTGGTGCTAGAATGCCTTTTCCTTTTTCCTCTGGACTAAAAGTGCCCTTCTGAAATCGCCTTTTTTGTTTTGGTTTTTATTTGGGGGTCGGGGGGTTACAGTGTATTACGTGGACCTGTACCTTTGACCGGAAGCTCCCTCGCTCACTGTTGTAAAAAAAAGAAAAGAAAAAAGAAACCCTCTGCCGGTCCTTGTCCTTCTGATTGATCAGCTGTTACATAAGTATGACTCTGTCACGTGGCCAACATTGTGATCCATTATGCGGCATTTGGTTTGCATAATTAACAAAGTCAGGTCTCAGTGACCCAGAAGCCCAAAAATAGAATCGGCACCACGGAGACAAGTGAATTGCCGGGAGGCGCAGACATGATTTGCATTGGTGCACACGGCTTCCGATTGGCTGTAAGGTGAGAGTTACATAGATGGCGGCACTCTCTAAATACGATGACGGGGGCGGGGGGTAAAAAAGTGCAAATTGCTTCATTTAGTTTGATTGACAGCTCTGATTCCTCAAGGCTTTGTCATCCAAGGCCCTGCGCCTGCGTGTATGTAGTTGGCAAGTTTGCCTTTAAGAAATCATCCATCCATGTCACAGAGTCGTGATGACACAAGCTGCTATCTGGAGAAATCAGGGACTATTTTTGAAACACTCGGCATCGCCTTCCCAATTTTATTTTGTTTTTTACTTTATTTATTTTTTTCTTTTTAGGGTTGAATTGACTGGGTAAAGCATGGAGCACACCCATTTCAGTGTGCGAGGGCGATGCGTGAGTCTGTGTGAGTGTTTCTAATGAGGGCCGGGTATGGCATCATCAGCTGCTGCCTTGCCAATCGTTCCATTTCTGTGAGTACAAAAAAAGGGAAAGATATTCTTGGCTGTTTTTCATCAAGGGTTTTATCCTCATGTATCCTCAGCTGGAAGAGGACTGAGTCATAGCAAGCGAAGAAGCAGGTGGGTGGGAGGCACACTGTGGGCATGTGTTTGAGGAGTAGGGTGGAGGATGTGGGTGGGGAGTGTTGTAGTGAATGAAAACAAAGTTATGAATGGTGGATACTATGCTCCAAATTCACCGCCCCGCCAGGAGGGCGAGGGGGGGGGGGGATAAACTCTGCTCAATTCACCTAAATGGGATTTCTATTACTGATTACTCAGGAAGCCATTTATGTATATGTGTGTATGTACATATATAGATCATTATTTTAATTTTACTATCCAGTTTCAAGGATCTAGCATGGAGTTTGTTCGGCAACTGAAGGTTATGAAGAAATTAATTTTCAGGAATATAATCATGGAAGCGACGAGGGATGAATTGGCCAGCAGACATAATTATCTGAACTCACACTTCAAACGGAGTAACGTGTTTCATCTCTTACCCAATTAAGACCCGGCGTGACACCGGAGCGCACACCGCGGCGCACGCGCAGAGGAGGTTCGCCTCAGGTTTTTGATGCGTCGAGAGGAAGTGCAGCGCGCGCGCGCGCGCGCGCCTATTACATTGCTCTCACATCTGATGTATTGGGATGTAAAAGTGAGGGACGGGCACTTTTCTGTTGGTTAGAAAATGTTTGTTGAGCGTAGACGGGTGGGTAGGCCATTAGGGAAATTGATGTGCATGCAGCTGTGTGTGTGTGTGTGTGTGTGTGTGTGTGTGTGTGTGTGTGTGTGTGTGTGTGTGTGTGTGTGTGTGTGTGTGTGTGTGTGTGTGTGTGTGTTTGTATGTGTGTGTGTTCCGGCTCTGACATCACGGCTGCCGTCACTGCAGCCACCTCTCAGTGACTCCCCTGTGACTGAAGACCTGACAACCTCCCACGCTCTCCCCTGGCTTTATCTGTCACCCCGCCCCTCACTGACCGTGATGCGCTGTTCCCATCTCATCCTCGCCTCTAAATGTCTCATCCATCTTTATATCCACTGTCTACATATCTCCCCCCTCCCCCCAATCTCCTCTCAGTATCTGCTTTTTTTTTTTTTGTATCTTACTCCCCCGTATTCAGTGTGTGGGTCTTCCCTGTCTTCTGTCACGCTCTCTGCGCCCACAGTGCTGCCTGTCTGTGTCTCTATGGAAACCTCTAGTGGACAGGAGTGCCTTGGAGGTCTGTGAGACAATGATGCAGACCCCACTGGATCACTGGCTCTCTCTCTCTCTCTCTCTTGCAGAAAAGGAAAACATGTGAACATTGGTGCAAGCAAAAAAAAAAAAAAAAAAACAGACATTTGTGGCTGCTAGAGGTGCGTCTAAAGCCTTGAAATGAATCTGTTTTTATAACAGTGACAGTGAAGCTTCTAACACTGAAAAATACTGAAATATTCAACCCTTAACTTGAGTATATTTTAGTCAATAGAAGGGAGAAAAAATCAATCTTTTACAAACCCACTCACCTCATCTGAAGCAAATGTAACTGAATTATTTTGCAATGCATGTGTTAGTTTTTCAGTTAATCAGACTTCTTAAAAATCCATGACCTCCAAAAGACCAAGTCTGAGACAAAATAACCTGTTCAAGTAAGGCAAGTGTTTTCTTTATAGAAGTGAGGAAATGGCTTCATGGAAGCAGCCTAAACTTGCCAATTTCTACAATCAGAGCAATAAATAGAAGGTTAAAATGACTGGAAATGTGGTAAACATGGTGGAGCAAGGGCCACGAGAAGCATTTTATGATCACCTTGTCTCCATGATTAGGCACAATAAAAAGCAAGGTGTGGCAGGAACAAATGTCTCTTTTGGTTTACAGGCGCAAACTCAGAGATGGGAAGTTTATAACTTTGGTCCGATAAGATTGAACTCTCTATGTGGGTTTTGGAAAACGAGCACCTGCCAACCAGTTGTGGTGGAGGGTCCGTGGGCTTCATTCTCCTCCAAGTTTTCTGGTGTGAAAGGATGGCATCACAGGTTTTTTTTTTTTTTTTTAATATAACTGAGTTTTGAATGAAAATGTTGTAGACTCTATGTGCTATCGAGCTGAAATTAGGTAGCCACGACTCCTTTAGCAGAAAATGACCCAAAACATCCGGTCAAATCAACACACCAGACCCAAACCGAACCTTTTTCCAGTTAGGAGAGTCGCCTCAGTCCAGGAGAAGACCTGTGGGGTGAGCAGGAGTGAAAAGGGCGTATTGTTGTAGAGATTGTGTAAAGATAATCGTCTGAACTTTGTGAAATGTAACAGAAGAAGACAATATGCTTTTCAACTGGTATAATGAGATAGCAAGGGTGCCAAAGATCGTGCGACTGCTAAGTTTGTCAAAAATATTATTTCCTTTTCTAGATGTACTGATATGAAACGCTGGATTCTGCAGTGAGAGATTGTGCTTCTACGTCCCTGGACAGAGCTGAAAAGATGGCCACTAACCCGCGGAAGGTTTCTGATTGGTGACAAAATGGAGGAAAATCGAAAGCCGACAAGAAAGACAGGAAGTAGCATTATTGCCTCATTACACTGAGGGTCGTCTCAATTACTGGGAGCAGACAGAGGCCACCTGATGCTGCCTCTGGAGGCGGACCCTCCCCATCTGAAGCAACGAGACATAAGCTTTCTATGCCTCTCCCTTCTGCATCACACCTCCCAAACCACATTCCCCTCACATTTACACACTGTTGAGCCCGCCGTGGTGCGTAGCCTGTGCGTCATCTGGCTCCCAACACATCTGAAGGACAGGTAATTTGCGATAAGAGGCCTCAAACACACAGAATCTCGCAGCTTTGGGCTGCTCTCCCGGGCATCAGAGTGATTTGACGGTCACGCCTAAGTGGATCATTGCAGAGCGTAATCATGGGGAAGATGCGCAAGTTGTGCAGTGTGTCATTTCGGGGAATGGTGCTGTAGGAGGGGATTGAGGGTACATCATGGAAAAAGACAAAATAACCTAAACAAAAACAGGAATATTAGATTTTTTTATAGAAAGAAGTTAGCTTCTCTCACACCTTGAGGTTTGCTGATTTGTTTTCCTTTATTTTATCAAAACGTACACGAATAAAATACAACAAAGGACTACATTAAAGAAGACATCAAAATGGGCAGCAGTAACAGGGGTCAAACAACTGAACATAGACCCATCCCAGCCCTGGTCCCACCCCCTTGAACACCCACAGTGCAGTAAGATAAAGACATGCCAACGATGTCTCACAGTTAGGCACTTGTTTTCCAAACCAAACCATCTTTGGCCGAAGTTGCTGTTGCGCAGGTTCAAATGGGCTGTCTGAACTCAATCGGTGTTGGTTATGGTGCAATCAGACAGCGATCATGCAAGTTTACGCAAAAAAGTTCTTTCGCATCGGCAGATCTTCTGTACCTGCGTTGTTTGATGATGACCCAAAGATGGTTATAACATGGCAACCTCCACTGAGTAAACTTGAACAATATTTAAATCAACACAAGATGGTACGATAACTCACGTGGTTACAGAAAGAATTCCACAAGGGAAAAGGAAACGAGCACTACATTGTAACACAGTTTACCTGAAAACAATACGTTGTATTTGCACAAGAAATACTGTAACCGATATGCTGTACAGTCTACACCAAAGGCATTGTTGTTGGCATTTCTCTTTTGGTACTAACCAGTACTTTTAATCTCGGAAAGTCTTGCAAAAATAGATCAGTTTCTAATAAATTAAACGTCTTTAATTCACTTTAAATGTGATCTATTAAGCTACTCATGCATCGTCTAACGTTGAGTGCGTTACAGTGTTTCATCCTCTCATGAAAACGCTGCGCACACTGGTAGCCCCGTCACGCTGTGGTTTGTTTGTTTTTTTTCATAAAACATCCCTTCTGTAAAGGACTGACAAAGTTACATAAAACTGTCTGAGAAGCATAGTAGTCACACAGTATTTGGCAGTGAAAAAACAGTCCTAATGTATCCATGCACAATATCAACCACAGGCAAGGTCCACGTTCTGAACAAACGCATTAAGAACAACACAGTAAGAACATGAAAGGAGTGAACAACAATTTAAGAACCTGGAAGTGTGTTTGTGTGTCTGTGTGTGTCCACATGGCAGTGTGCACGCACACACCGGCATGTGTGTTTGGATGTGTGTGAATGTCAACAGCACAGTTGGTTTCCCAGGGAGACCAAAGACCTATGACTCATGCAGTGCATACGGCATTTTCTGGAATTTGAACAATATCGGAAGAATTATTATTTTCCCACAAAGCCCGGATATAATTACATATAATCATGTTAGAACCTTATAGAGTTCTCAAGAAGTTTACTGTGAAACTCACTCAATTCCACCCACACAGGTCTATTATAGACCAAACAGTTCATCCCTGGATTAGTTTTCCATTCTCCAGCTCTTCCCTTGCGGTGAGCACAATCCCCCTCAATCTTTTGTGTGTGTGTTTTTTTATGCCACATTGTCTCAGACTAGTCCAGTCTGTGGGTGGAGGTGTAAAGGGTAAGGTTGGTACAGCAGAGTCGATCCCCCTTGTGGTATGTAGTAGCTGCAGTAGCTAGGCTCTGCCAGATACGGGGCTGTGTGCTCGGCAAGGTATGGGGCTGGCTGGTAGAAGCACGTCACATGGTCTGTGTTGGGTATGATGTTCTGTTCGCCCAGAACCTTCAGAGCAAGAACTGTGATCATGTTCAGAGTCTGACGCCGTTCGTGTCCCATCAGGCACACCGTGCTGTCGTCAATGACCCGACGGAGGGTCATCAGGTACTGGTACTTACTCCTTTCCTCGCCGATGAAGTGGTTCTTCAAGTAAGACAGAATTTTCCTCTGCTGCTCCTGCACATCAGGGAAGTCAATGAAAAAGCGTGAGCACATGTATCGCTCCAGCGTCTTTATCTGAGTCTCGCTGGCTGGCCGGTAGTCTCTGACCAGCAGGTTGCTGTATTTCAACAAACCGCCACCTCTGATCTCTTCAGGGTTTCTGGTGGCAATCAGCCGATAGCGCAGGTGGTCCATTGCTGCCTCAAAGTCCCCATACATGCTCTCTGCCAAGACCTCAACTGCAGGCACTGAATCTGATGCTTGAGAGGGACTGCACAGGTCAGTTATTTCTGGGGCTGCTTTCAGAACGTCTTTATCATCAGGCACAGTGATGGATGCCTCAGTGGCTTTTGGAGGGGTTGGTACCGCTAAATCCCCAGGCTGAGGGTGAGGCAGAACTGGTGAGGTGGAACTTGGAATTGTGATTGGAAAAGAGACAGGCTCGACAACCTGAGGCAAAGAGGAGATGTAACCATTTTCCTTTGTCTCCTCCAACTCTAAGGGCGAAACTCCTGACTGAGGAGAGGACAGGTCGCCATGCTCATTCTCGTCTGCATTTATTATCAAAGACTCTGTATCCGAAGATCCCTGAGGTAAAAGGTCACCAGACTCTGCTGGCGGGGTGAAACAGAGGAGTGGAGGGCTGAGGCAGGGGGACGGCGGTGTCGCGCAGAGTGGGGGAGGGCTAAGGCTGAGCATCGGAGGAGTGAGGTAAGGAGGTGAGCTGAGGCAAGAAGAGGTTGGGCTGAAACTTTGGGGTGGAGAGCTAAAGCTCGTTGGGCTCATGGTGCTTAACATTGGAGATGGGGGAGTCAAACATGGTGGAGGACTGGGACAAGGGGGCGAGGGTGTGTAGTGAGGAGGAGACAGGCTGAGTACTGGGGGGATGATGGTATGGGAAGACGGTAAACTAGGAGTAGTTTCTTGTGAAGTGACATTTGGCTGATTCAAGCTAATTTCTCTGGTCTGTTCCCCTGTCCCAACTGGAGACTCTAAAGCTTTTTTCTCAGGGTCATGGGTGTTGGTGCTGGGTGTGTCCGCTGAGTCAAGAGGCTCTGATTCTTTGGGTTCAAAGACCCCTTGTTTCATGCAGGACTGAATTTGCTCATCCATATCTGTGGGTGTGTTTAACGTCTCTTTCAGACTCGATTCAGACAAATCAGTCGTGTCCATCTTAGAGGAAGATACTTCTTGAGGTAACGGAGATGTGGGGTCTGGAGGTGATGGAAAAAGTATCTCAGGGTCTGGATCAGAAGCTGAGGTAAGATCAGGGTCTGAAGACGAGTAACTTGAAAGCTCAAGTTCAGGTCCAGAGTTTGGTTTGAGAGAGATACTTGTTGGGACAGTTGAAGGGTCTGAAGTGGGAATCACTGGCTTCACATCAAACTCTTTGCTGGATTCACCTGCAGGGCAAGGGTTTAAATCTGTGTAGGCTGCAACAACAAGCTCACTTTCAGACACTCGGCTGGAGTGAGCGCTAGGCGTGACCTTTCTGCACATCCGCCTCGGGGGTTTCGGGGATGAATGTTTAAGCACCACCATGTGAGACAGTCTGTCAGAGACCTTAGAAGAAGGAGAGGAGGAGGTCTTTTTGTCAGAAACAAGGCCAGGTGGTGTGGGTAAATTATCCTGAGTATCTGAAGGGCTGATGGGATCAGAAGGGCTAGCTGTTTCCTCTGAGTTACCTGTGGATTGTGCGCTGTGAATCTCCAGTGTATCGTCCGTGTCAGTGGGCCGTGTGCTGCAGAGTGGAAGAGTGGAAGAGGTGGAGCAGGAACAATCAATACTCTGTGTGTCTTCTAAATGTTTCTCCTCTGATGCTGAAAACTCCTGTGTGATTTCACACGTTTTTCTATCACTTTCCCTTTCTGCTTCAATCTGCTCCCTGTTCTCTGTTTCCACTCTGCCTTCATCTTCTAACCCCGCCTCTATCTTTGCACATGAAGATGTGCATGTGTCCGAGGCAGACACGTGTTGAGTGTTATCTGCCTCATTGCTTCTCTGATCCTCTATGAAATGCTCAGATAAGTCTGTGTTATCAGATTGCTCGGTGCTGTGGGACTCCTCTGCAAGGTTTAGACACTCTGCCGGAGTTATTTTAGAAGCATTAGGCGTATCAGAACGTCCCATCTGCCCTGCGATTTCTCTCTTTTCATCAGGCGGTTTTGTGTAGTCAGCCAGTTCTTTCTGGACACAGGCTTCCTTGAGATTTGAACCTGTTGGTTGTTGGCCATCGCAGGACTTCGTTTCCTCCAGCTTGTCTGATGTCGTCGACGGCTGAGACTGATCTACAAGCTCAGAGTTACATTTAGCTTCTGTTTGAGCCGGTGGCTCGGATTCATCAGAAGCTTGTTTCTTTTCTAACCCGGCGTTCATTGGTGCCTTTTCTTCATCATTCAGGTTGCCTTTGTGCTCAGACAAGTCCATCTCTGCAGATGCTTTCCCTTTGTCTCCTTTGGAGCTTTTCGTTTCTTCTGAATGCTCAGCTTGTTGTGAGAATTCGGTCTGAGACTCTTTTTCATGCACTTCCTCCCTCGGCTCTGTCCCACTTAGCTTGCCCCCTTGCTCATCGGACGAGTGGACGGTGGGCTTCTCTGCATCTGGAGCGAAGGTCTGACTGGGCTCAGGTGAAAAGGAGTTACTCTCACTTTCTGCTGACTGGTCCTTCAGCTTAACAGCATTTAGCTTGTGCATGACGTCCTGCTGCATGTAAGACTCTAGGAGTCGGTCCAGAATGATCTGGAAGGAGTCAACGCTGAACTCAAACTGGCGCCGAAGGGCACTCACGAATTTGAGCTCGAGGTTTTTGCCACTGTTGTTCGACAGCGAGATAAGACTCCAGCGGTCGTGTTCGTTGAAAACTTTGACCATTTTCTGAACATAGGCCTCCTTCATTGTGGCGCTGCTGATCCGCTCCCTGTTGACCCCGACGGGCAGGCAGTCCAGCAAGCAGCCCAGCACGGACTCTTTGATGACCTGGGGGAAGAAGAGGTCAACAACATGACAGTTTCAACCACTGACAGTGACCAGAGTGTAGTTTTGCTTCCCTTGTTTAACTAAAGCAGTGTTCGCGCGACCAGATATATTTTCTAAAATGGAGTTAGCTGTGTTTGGACCCTGTTTTCCAAAAGCTGAAATTACAGCCTTTTTTGCACTTGTTGAGCCCTAACTTTAGATTTCAATGTAACATAAAAAATGTAATGACTAAAAGCATATAATTAATATTGTTTAGAAAAAGAGGAGCTACAATTATTTGAGTGTTTGGCCTAGTGCATCTTCAGTTGTTCTCTGAATACTTTTTGTATTTTGTTTTTGATTTTATTCATGGTGATTATTATCGCCCCCTACTGCTGTGGCACTGGTATCATAGTGTTTTTGATTGAAATCTCACAGACTATAATCATTTATTTTTAACAATGGAGAACAAAAACATCTTGAGCAATGTAGCTAAGGCCTAAATGTGACACTTCTTTGTTTGCTTATATAAGTGCAGCTAAATGATGGAAAGTTTCTGAATTTAAAAGAAAGCACATCAATTTCACTCCATATGTCAACCTTAAGTGCTTTGCTAAGAGTAAAGAGGTGCAGCCAAGCACAAGGCAGGCCTTACAAAATCAAAGTAAATGTTCCTCAGCTGTTATCGGAGGCTAGCATTAACTGTCACAGTATAGGACATCTAATGCTGGAATAAAAATAGAAGACCTGATGCTAATGCCTGCTTTTTCTCAACTTGTGTAAGAAAAAAAAACACACACACAAGAATTCACACCTGGAACTCCTCCTGGCTTGGCAGTTCCACTCCGAAGATGATGTCCAGGTCTTTGTAGCTCGTCCCGTTGTCCCGAACCAGGACATGGCTGGCCGTGGAGCCGTTCAGACGGACATCTCTGACCGTGATTCCCTGCTTCTGCAGCCTGGCCCGCACCGCTATGATAATATCACGGGGTCGCAGCTCCAGTGTGGGGAAGTTCCCGCGGCCGTGGATGGGCACCACTTCTGAAAGCACCTGATGCAGCACCTCCACCTGCTCTGAGTTCAGGCTGTGAAACCGCTGGCTGGGTTTCTTCTCAGACATGCTTCTTGCCCTGCGGGGGAAGAGCGCCAGGGTGGTAATGACACTTTATTACAACTCCTCATCAAGAGGTGCTACATGTTTAACTCGCATGCAGTCGCATTTTGTCACACAAGCACACACTTAGCACTCTGTAGCGCTCGGATGCAAGCTCCCTGCCAGTCTGCTGTCTGCAAGTCACAGCTTGGCTGACAGCTTTCCTACAATGCTAATGTAACTGCTGTGCTGCTAAACTGACACATGGAGCAAAGCACAGAAATGTGCTTTGGATAAATATCCATCCATTGCCCAACAAACAAATTAAGGGGTGGTTTTTGAAGCCAGAAACACATTACAGTGTTTACCACCTACAACTTATGCCATTTTATTTTTTTATCAGTAATTTTTATTTTTTCATTTTTGTTGTTACCTGATTAGAATCTATCACATAGAAAATTAAAGGCACAGCTTGTTTTAATGGATGTGTTCTAAATTTAAATCTTTTTTTGTTTTGTTTTCCACCAGGGGACCAAGGGTTAATCGGAATGAGTCATCACCAGCAGACTGCATTAATCACGCCAACGTCACTAATTAAAGACACACATCTGTTTTTGTGTGTGCAGCACATGATGTGCACACGCTACTTGCACAGCGCTCCTACGAGGAAGGGCAAACTTTACTAAAACACCTCTCTGAAAGTTACAAAACTCACCAGAACAATTTCACAGCAGCTTATTCATTTTTAGTTTAGCCTTTTATGAGCTTCGTTTCTGCATGAAGTTGTCCCAGAGCTCCTACATCCCCCATTTAATCTGCACACAGCTTTTCCTTTGCATCCAACCAAAGTCTCCCCAGGCGGTATAGTGTAACATGATTAAGTGTGCAATTGCCTGAGCCTGTCGAAGTGTTTCTGCGGAGCGAGCGCTCATGTCTGAATGAGCAACTGTGGTTCATGCTAGCCCATTATGATCTTTTGTTTGCTTTAATCAATAGCTGTCACTCTGGGCTACAGCTGAGTGCTGCTGATTCCTATGATTTGTCAATACCAGTGGGCTAAAGACCAGGATACTAATGAGCAGTAATGGGATGCTTTCTGGTATCAGCTTGACTGACACCAGAAGGCTACAGTTTGGTACAACCGCAAACAATCTATTATGGGGAGTGTTTGGATATAATTTAATCCAGACTGCATGCATCAACAAACACCGGAGCGACACTGCAGTTCGGAGACTAAAGCAGCAAACGGCAGCCCTACAAAAAAAAAAAAAACAATAACAACATTAAAGAAGTTATCTGATCTGATGAGACAATTGCATCCAACTTCAGCAAGATCAATTGGCGAAACAGTCACACATCCTGAATCAATAAACAGGGCTCCCATGTGCTGCCTCTGACCACATGCACAACAAAGCAATGTCTTGAGAAGACAAGACGGTGCAGGACTATATTCTTGCTGGCCCCTGTATCCCTGTGTCTCTACCCCCCTCCATCCTCTCTCCCCAATCCTCCCATATTCGCACTCTTCAGCAAACTTGCAGGCTGAGTGACTCATCCAGGCGTATCGGCTCAGCACGCACATAATCTATGGCCACTGGAAACACAACAAAAAGCTCAGGCTCCCTGCACTGAGCTGCATGCGAAACAGATGTAAACACATCATCTACAAAAGACGTATTCCGCTTGCTTTTTGAGCACCCCACCTAAAGAAGCCCACAGATCAACAAATCTAGATACAGCTATGTTGTTCCTCTTGTTGTTCTTGGTAAGCATAAGCCTTAAAAAAACAAAAAACAACTTTCTGGTTTTGACAGCATAAAGTTTTGAGATTTGAGCACAAAAACACGTGAGTAGACTATCAATGTCCAAGAATAAACAGAGCTTGTAGATTCTGATTACCTACCCAGCTGCTGGGTATTAAAGTTTGGGCTGTTTTGCATTTAGAGAGTTTAACAAGATGAAACGGAGCGTTTTGAGAAGAGTCATTTTGGGTTTTGCTTTGCCCTCCCGCTAATCATTTCATCATCCACTTATTTACACCTGAGATGCGCCGGGGAGGCAATTAAGCGCAAACGGCGCAGGGTCAGGGTTAGCAGATTAAAAACTTCACCTATAGCCTTGTGGAGGTAAGGGGGGTTCTTACCTGTTGCTGTGTTGTTGGAGGGAGCGACTAGCTCCTGGCTCGCGGGTGGAGTAAGACCTTCACCGTCCACCGAGCTACAGGTTCGGAGAAGTTCGTGTGTGTGTGTGTGTGTGTGTGTGTGTGTTTGTTTGTTTTCTAACGTCTCACTCCACTTCGGTCGGACTTGGTGCTGACTCGGCTCTGTCCCTTATAAGGCACGCGACGCTCGAATCTACGCGCGAGTTCATTCGGGCGCTGTCCCGGAGGCGCGTGGTGCTGAAATGAGGAGTGAAACGACTCCTCGCGCTCTTGTTTTCTCTCCCTCGGCCGCCTGGAGCGTAACGCAGTTTCCATGGCGACCTGCCGTCACTCAGTTATGACTGGGGGTGGGGGGAAGCGTGTATGTGTGGTGGAGGTGCGTGCTCGCAACGATAACGATGGGAAAAGAGGGCGTTACCGTATAAGAGCTACTTTGTGTGTGTAAGTATGAATGTGTATGACTAATTTGTGTGTGAACCCCGCGTTTATTAAATAATAACCAGTTAGTTAAGAGGAGAATATACTCTAATATGAGCAGGTGTGCTGCTTAAATTGAGTTTAGGAGTCAATAGGCTATCAGAGGCGCCGCCATGGAAGAGCCGCGGGACATAATGGCCACCCCTTTAAATCCCCATGACAGCCACAAATAAGACAGTCATTATGGTGTGTTTTCCTTACTCTCGAAAGTTTAGTTTTCTGAGTTCTCAGTCTGAAAAACAGAAAAAAAAATTCAAGAGTTTTACTCTTCAGTTAGAGCAGACCTTACTTATTTTCCAATATGGCCGCCGCTCACGGCCCATCATATCTGTAACAATTAAGCATGACGCATATCTGTATGTGAACATGTTCCTGTAGTGATTTAAGAAGAAGAATCCACTAAGTGCTTTTAAAACATAATTTCACAGTTTAACTTTATAAACGTGCTTAGACATTATTATAAGTGTATGATTCTTAATACATATTTTGCATTTATATTCAACTGCCCGTTTTTTGTTAAAAAAACAAAACAAAACAAAAAACGAACCTGCTTTCGGCCATCACTCTTCTGCCTTTCCTGTTTGGCTAACACCTCTCACGTCACATCTGGAACACAGGAACGTGCGTGATTGGCTGAAATGAAGGAATACGTTCATTTTTTGCTTTTTTAGTGCAATTTACTGAGATCCTATTAGCCATGAGTCAGTTCAGGTGGATGATTCATACTCCTTTTGACAACTTAAGATTTTAATTGTTTTTTAAATATTCTTATATATAACTTATATTCTTTTTTAATATAAGTTATTGTGAGAAAATCTGATAATTTGATTCCAATAAATATATTCCAGCACTTAGAGGCATTTTGGTTTGATTTGGGGTCTAGATTTGATAAGAGTCAACTAGCCAAACATGGATCAGAGATACAATAAACGGAAACAGGGTGTATCACAAAGTCTTCAGAGATTTATATGTAAATAAATGCATCAAAACTGAGACATTTTCTGACCATTTATCATAATAATTCTTAACAATAGTTTGCAATAGAAAGTAATCTCATACATACTAGTATGGGTATGTGGTTTTGAAATTGTTTGTTTACATTTACAAAGTAGTACAGAAAGAAATGTGTTGCATTGTGTTGGGACAAAATAGGGGCTTGAATTGAAAAACGTGTGAATTCACACAGAGCGACGTTAATTACCAGTGAGTGGCTCTTCTTTTCTCATTTTTCTTCCAGTTGCTGGATTTACAATTGTACTCTTGGTTGAGCTGTAAATTTTTAAAACATCTTCTCATTTAAGCTGTGAGAGACTCCATTGCTCAGAGCTGGGGCTTTGGGGAACTTCAGGATACCTGAAGGTGAGGGCAATGTTTTCAATTCGACCGATGATGTATAATATGATAGTTAATGTTTTCAAGTGCCTGCATACAAAAAGTAAAAGAAAAAAATTATAAAATTCTGTTTTGGGTAAAATACTTTTGTTATGACGTACCTCCATTTTTTTATTTTAAGATGGTGGCCATTTAAAAAAAATGTAACCTAAACATTATTGTAATGCTCCAATATTTAAAATCTGCCTCCAAATCTATGCCCTCCACATTATTATATATGACCACAACATGGCTGTTTCATGAATAAGTGCCATTTTAGATTTCAGAAATGAAGTTAAGGATTCACAAATCAAAACAGGTTTTTAAGGAATCTGTAAACAGTGTGGAACATAATATGATAGATCAAGTAATCTCTGTTCAGTGTGGCATAATCCAGTTCAAGGTGGACCAAACTAAATATTTCAAACTTGCATCTAAAGTGAGTCAAATGCAATTGAAATTCCTTAAAAACATTGAAAGTGTGAATAAATTTAGTATAGAATAGAAATCAGTGAATAACATAAAACTATAATCTTCAGCAGCAGACCACTTCAGTATTGGCGCCCTGGGTGGTGAGCCATATAATAAAGAAAATCCTGCCACCAGAATCCTGTTGGCTGTTTATTTTAGAGAGTTGAATTTTTAAACAGTTCTCATGTGCTTCCCTTTTCTCTCTCTCTCTCTCTCTCGGAGGAACATCTTTGGGCCTCTATGTCTGTGTCTACACAAAATGTCCAGGAGATTGTCTACAGTATGAGTCATCCATTCTGCTCCCTCCCCCAGACCAAAGCGCTAATCCCCCACCGCCCCGTCCCCAGCCCTTTTCGGATGGCCAGTGCGCCGTCCATCCACTGGAACCTTTTTCTATCTGGGCAGTGATCCTTATTTCGCCTCCTAATACTCACATTTTATGTCCCATGTCTTTAGCACACACACAAACACACGCATACAAACACAAACATCTTTTGTATCCCTGTTTGGCCAGCCTTTCTCTCCACAGGCGTAATTAAAAATAATGGATGAAAAAGTAAAATAAACACGACTGAGCGCGTCGACACGCACGCACGCACGCACGCACGGAAACATCAAAGCAGCCTTGTAGAAAAGGTCAATTTACTCCCTCACAAAAAAGCACTAATGACGTCACTAGACATGTCCCACAACCTACCGATACCGGTTATAAACTATTTTTAGACACCATAGAACTTTGGACACGCGCGCCTGTCCACTTCTCGAACAGTCGTGACGTAGAGGGCGCGAGCACGTCGTGCAGATCGTGATCATGTGTGACGACGGTGAAATGTTGGCAGACGCGGCAGCAATTTCATCCAAAGATAATGGCGAATGAAGATAGTTCACCCAACGTTCTCCAGCCGTCGTACTGGGATCTAGTCGGTTCTAGCGCATCCCGGCATCAGGAAAGCAAAAATAAAATGAAATAAAATCTAGAAAATATAGTCCGTAAGACAAAGCTCTATTTACTGTGCGAAAATGTAATAAAGAGCATAAAAAGAAAACAAAACCAAAAATACACAACAGAGGAGACGTCAATAAAGGAGGAATCTCTGAAACTAAAACAAAATAGCTAAATATTAGAGAAATATTTAATTCAGATACATGAAATAAAAAATTATAAATCATTATAATTAAGCAATTTCCATTTTGGGATCAATATAGCATATCCTATTCTATTCTATTCTATAATAAAACTTTAGCATAATTAAACAATATTTACAAATCAATGTGAAACCGAACTACACGTCAAAATAATATTACGGATTAAATTAACTGAAGACGACTTTAAGCTTGCGATAAATCATCATAATTACTTTTTTTTAAAATGCTAGCTATAAAGAAAAAAAAAAACAAAAAAAACATAAGTTTTAGGTTTACTGTTTAAACTGCCGCTTCGTCGAACATAAACAAAAGCGGAAGTGAGAACAAGTGCACCCTCCCGTTACACTTGCCAAAAAAAAAAAAAAAAAAAATCTAAACAAGCCAGCGCTTGACTGAATGACTCTTTGTCTTTTTGAACAGCACCTAACTCGTCCCAGAAAGCCACCCACACCATGCCGAACATGGAGAGTATCCTTTCTGTGTACTTTGTCGCCCACCGCGGAACACACACACATTTACACTGTAGCAACCGTTGCTAACCATAAACTGTGTTTGGTCCCTAGCTAGCCCTGCCGTACACGCTCCTTGTAACTTCTCCCCTCCTCCGTCATTGAACGATGAAGGAAAACAGTGACAGCTGCCCGCTCGCTGTGTTGTTGCCGAGATGTTTAATGACTGGTTAATTTTTGACTAGTTTCTCAAAAAGAAAAGGTGGGGGAACACATCCTTCTGTCCCCTGCAATGACCTGGCTTTAATTTACCAAATGTTCCACTGTTGCGTCAGTAAAAACATCATTTCCACTATAACTGGAATATTGTCGTAAACTGTCCCTTGACTAGCTTTTACAAGAACACTTGTTTAACCTCAAGATTGCTGCCAAGGAGCTGCAGCACAACTCTAAGAAATGTGACAAAGAGGAGAAGGCAGAAAAGGCGAAAGCAAAGAAGGTTGGTTTTGTGTCTAACAGATGACAGGCTACAGTACAGCTGTAGCCTTTGTTGGAAGTAAATGTGCCTCGTTGTTTCTTAGGCTATCCAGAAGGGAAACATGGAGGTAGCTAGGATCCATGCAGAGAACGCCATCCGTCAGAAGCACCAGTCCATTAACTTACTGAGGATGAGTGCCCGTGTGGACGCTGTGGCCTCTAGGGTCCAGACTGCTGTCACTATGAACCAGGTTTTCTCTGTTTTCTTTGCAAATGAGCGCTGGTTTTACATAAGGTTTTTTTTTTCTTTTACACAAAAACAGATGTTATCTCTTTTTTGAGAGTAGTGCGACTCCTGTAGTGTCTTTCTGAAGTATTCATCATTACCCATGAACGTTTTCAGATTTTGTCACAGTACAACCATCTGGGCCAGGGGCAGTATCCCACGACCAACACAGATTTTTAGTTTCTTTTTTTTTAATGAAGGCCGTGTTTTGCAAAACGTAGAGGTTCATATGAGGTGCATATGAATATAAACAATACTCAACTATTTGGAAATTATGAAGATATAGTACATTTTTTGTGGAGCATCTGATGTATTGGAGGGGGAATGTGAAATAATTTAGTAGAAAGGGCACCAAAACAGGCTCCAGCTCAGGGGTCCACATCCTTGTAAATTTGGCTCCGACAACCATGATGATTCATTTATGGGTATGTGAGGTGCTTCCACCCCCATCTTTCTCAGTAGGGAACATCTGTCCAGGATGTAGTTTCCTGTCAGACATAGTGTTTTGCATGAACACACATTTTTAAAGGGATAGTATTATGCAAAATTTACTTTTATGAGCTGAACTTCTTGCTATAATTTTAGTCCCTCATCATAAACACACCTGGAGCATTTCCTTTGAGAAATCCTTTAGTCTCCATGGCAACCATTCAGCTGTGCAAATTGCCTGGTTGGACCTAGCTCTGCCTTGAAGATGGCGCTCCTCTTCAGAGCTGCAGTTTTTGAGCTTCCGCCTCCCAGAGCAGCCCTCTCCCACTCAGCTCCTTCAGACTAGCCACCAGCAATTAGCAAACAGCTGGTGGAACTGAGCATCAGCTGAGCTCATGATAGGAGCTATTTTTTCAGAAAAACGCTGGTAAAAACGTTGCTAAAGGGTGAATAGAGGAGTCATGTTGTGATGACTTCCTGAAGGCAGAATTTCAGAAAGAGCAGGAGCTTTTAAAGAGAGAGGCCCAATTTCAAGATGCTAAATCAGGAAGTAAAATTTCTTTTAAGTCGTATCTGATGTATATTGCGTTTTTATGACAACTGAAAGTAACAAAATTACTTGATTATCCTATGAAATGTCACTATGTGCCTGGAAAACACATCATTCTACCCCTTTAAGTTATGTTTTAACAGTTTAGTAATCACTTTTTCACACAGGGTGATGTTGGATCTTTTCCTATCTTAATAATAGACATCTTAATTTAAAAACTGCATTTTGTGTTTACTTGCCTTGTTTTTGACTAATATTTAAATTAGTTTGATGTTGTGAAATACTGAAGTGTATCTGCTGCATCTCGTACGTTGACGTTTGTGGTTGTGTGATGACAAAATCGGAAGAATTTTAATAGACATGAATACTTTCCCAAGGCCGTGTATCTTCAGAGTGACTCACACTCTCTCTGGAAAACAGAGTTGTTGCTTAAAAATATTTCATAGTTCTCCTTCAGCCACGTACGAAAGAATCAGACGCTTGTAGAAATACATCCATCCACTCGTTATTTATACCTGAAAAATCCGGTTATTTATCACAAAGAGGGGATAACTGAGTGAGAAACAAACTTTAGACAGGTTTCCACTTCATCATAGAACCACGAGACAAGCAGCCATGCAGGCCCAATTATAAACCACCAATTAAACCTCCTGCAATAACAAAAAGCCCTTATCTTAAGATGTGAGTTCTTTATACCTCACAATTTACTGAGCGTATAGATTTCAGTGTTTACTCTGAAGCCCTTTTTTTTTTTTTTTTTTTTTTTTTTTTACATAAAGAGAAGCCATTTCCCGAGTAAGCATTAAAAAAAAAGACTAGCAGACAGGCATACAAAAAGACAGCAATTACATAATGTCATTAGATGTGCTTCAGGCCATATGCAATTAGCTCGTCGCTCTTTAGGAGAGGTGGCCTCTTTCAAAATTGCTTTAATTGAAGTTGGAGGCGCCATTTTATAGAAATGATCCTATTTAATAATGTCTGCAGAGACAGTCGGAGGGTGTGAGCTTGTATAGCTGAAGCCCACCTCCTCCGAGAGGCTCTGCTCATCGCCGCCTCTCCTTAAGCAGGCACACGAAAGCATCAGTCATAAAACCATTCAGAGCGCCTCATTCAGCCGAGTCTGGGCTCATTTTCATCATATTAATCCGTAATCCTTGAGCTTTTAAGGAGGCTTTCAAAATAAGAGGCGCTAAGCGCGATCAGGCGCCTGGGTAGAAGAGTTAAAGCGACACCTAGTGGACAGATAGAGATACAGCACTTCTAGGTTTGTTACGTCAGGAGTAATCGTTTTCATGTTTTCCTTTTTATTATTATTATTATTTGCACTTATTTGTGTTGATTTTTTTCTTTTTTGTCTTCAACAACAAAATTTCCCACCCAGGTCACTAAATCCATGTCAGCAGTTTTTAAATCGATGGATGCGACTCTGAAAAGCATGAACTTGGAAAAGGTAAGCAGAGATCCAAATAAAAAAGCTTAAAAAGTGAAATGAATTTAAATAACTTTTTCACAAACGGAGATACGCAGTATTTGAAGTGTTTCTTTCTGTTAATTTTTTTATTATTATGGCTTACAGATAATAAAACGTTTCTCAGAAGAATAAAACATTACATTACACACGACCAATAAAAAAAAAAAAAGAAATATTGTCCGTAATAGCCTTCAATACTGCATCTGTGCGGCATGGTGGTGATCACCGCCATTTTGCTGGCCTGTCAAGTCCAGAGCTACCTTGATCACTGAAGCAGCTGCTAGTATCTGTGGCAGCGTCGGCCGGGTACCAAGACCCACCGGAAATAAAAACCAGCATCTTCATAAAGATTTTAAGCCAAAGGAAACATGAAGAGCTCTAAAATGTCCTGGTAAATGGCAGTGTTAGAAAACCCAGAGAACCGACAAGAAGCAGATGACATACATGGCACCCTGACTAATCACCGACTGTGGGAACTTCCCCCTTCAAGCGGCGTTTATTCTTCGCCTCTCCACATCTTTTCTAAATGAAACGTAAAGTTTACTTTCATCTGAAAAGAGGACTTGTTGCTCCAGGCTCTGTCCATGAAGCTGCCCTCAAATTTTTGAATATACTTTGCTTGACAATCCTCTTCAGGCTACAGTTATCCCTGTTTTTGCAACCACACTTCTTCCTTCCACTTAACTTTTCTATGAATATACTTGGACGCAGCCCTCTGTGACCTGTAGTGGCTTTCCCTGCTTCTGGAGCATGTCAGTGACTGCTGGAAAACTGTCGAGTCAGCCTTCTGCCTCCACATTGTCTGGGCTACAACACGGTCAAATAATTTGGATTTTTATAAACTGTAAGCCATAATTACCAACAGTATCGGAAAAAAGCTGAAGCCTGTCTGTTTGTCATGCTTCTACGTGAGTTTGAGTTTCTTTGGTCCTTCTGCTCAGATCTCGGCCCTGATGAACCAGTTTGAGAGGAACTTTGAGACGATGGACGTGCAGGCGGTGCTGATGGAAGACACCATGGGCAGCACGTCCACGCTCACCACGCCGCAGGTAACGACCTCCGTTAGTTCCCAGACTGCTGACGGGTCATGATTCGATCTCTTTGTCTGCAGAACGAAGTGGACATGCTTCTGCGAGAGATGGCTGACGAAGCGGGGTAAGGTCCTTGGTTGGTCCGTAGCTGATTTTAAACAAAGACAGAGACGTTAGAGACGTCTGTAGTGAAGGTGGAGTTTATTTTCTCACATTTGTCCTCCTGTGAAACCACGTTTGTCTCTGTTAAGGTTGGATCTCAGCTTGGCGCTTCCTCCTGGACAGACGTCCCCCGTGACTTCCACTGTGGCTTCAGCCGAGCAGGTAACTCAACTTTTCCCACCACAGTTCTTCCTTCCACTCAACTTTTGACGAATACGCTTGGTTACAGCTCCATGGATAATCAGCTTGACCTGTTGTGGCTGACCTTCCACATGAAGGGGAACACATCTAATTATTTCTTCTTCTTCAACTTTTTATCGGGGGTTTTCACGCTGCACAGAGTTTCTGTAGCCGTCCGAAGTTTTGTTTGAAATTGACACCAAAAAAAGTTTCTGTAGCGTGATTGTGAAATACAAGTAAACCGACTGTTTTATAATGTTTTACTCTACTTTCCAAATGAAAATCTACAAAGTTTGAGAGCATTAATTTAAATATTTATCAAATTACTTGTTTACTTAATTCATTTACAGTTTAAAATGAACATATAAAATAAAGACAGGTTTTGAATGAAAAGGAGTAGTGTTAAAACATAACTTGCTGAATAAAATGCCATTCATTTTACGTTGAATAATAATGGATTTGTTGGATCTCTGCAGCTTTTTAATCAGCCAGGAAGAAACTCATGGTGATGCCAGGAACGCTGCAGATTTTATGCTGAATCTGGTGACAGGACCACTGTTACTCATACATTTCACAGTCTGGCTTTTCTGATAGACTGGCAAGAAGAAGAAAAGGTCCTGAAGGAGACCTGTTCGCAGTTTCCCATCAGCTCATTGGTACAGCAGATTCAGATTGACTGCTTTGCCTCCTGAAGGCTGTTAATCACTGCAAAAACACAAAATCTTACCAAGTTATTTCAGTCTACTTTCTAGTGGTGTCAAAATAACACAAACCTAACTTATAAGTAGCTTTGAGGAAGATATAGAAGCTTTTTTAAGTCACTAATTCATTAAAATTGATGAAAAAGTTCTGGTTCCACTGGCTGTAAATTATTGACCCGGCGGGGTGAATACAGATATGTTCCATATTTATTCTTACTTGTTAAAAAATATAACATGAAAAGCTCTTTTCTTTACCGGTGGAAGGCAAAGACATTTTCAGCAACAAGGCAATTCAGAATGCTTTACATTAATTAAAAGGAAATACAAACAAAATAACAAACCAAAAGAAAGAGCAAAAGAAGAAAAAGTATCTAATAATGTTGATCCAAAGTATATGAACTAGATAGTTTATAACCAGATTATAAACTAGAAGTTTATAATGTGCCACTTCATGTTGATCTATCACATAAAAAGCTTTGATGTTTGTGGTTTTAAAGCAACAAATTGCACTTTTTCACTTTTTAAGTTCAAATGGCGTGAATACTCCTGCATGGAGTTAACAAGTTAGAATAAATATGATTAATGATTAAAACACAACTAATAAATCAGTAGAAATGATGGCAGCAGCTCAGCTTTTTAAAACAAGAACAGATGAAAGCCGTAGAAGAATTTAAAGAGCGCCCCTGCTGGCCTGGCGGACCTAAGCAATGCCTTAGTTTGCCCTTGGAATAACATGTTTACTCTGGTGGTAAATATGTTACAAAAGCATATTTTACACTTTTTGCAGTAAGAGAAAAGGCTGAATGTTTTCACAGCGTTCAGTTTGGTTTAATTCCTTGAAAAAGGAACAAGCGTCTCATTCTGGGGGTTTTTGATCACATTTAGCTCCGCTCCACATTCGGTGGCAACAGGAGCGTGAACGCAGCGCAGAGGCTTTCCAGCTCCAGCTTTTCTGAAGCTCCAGTCATTAGTAATCCTGTGGGGACTTTCAGTGGTTTTTCTGCAGCTAACACTCAATAATCTTTGCTGGAGGGTGAGAGGAGTGTGTAATCATCCTCGCTTTAAATTTATGAACCAGGATATATTTTTTAAAAGTGCTGTGTTTTAATTCTGTTAACCAGGAGGAGCTTTCCAAGAGACTGTCCAAGGTGAGAGACCAAGCGTCGTAGAGACGCAGTGGAAAAGGAGGCGGATGAATAAATGAAAGGAAACGCAAGTGAAAGAAGAACTCCAGCGGAAATACAAGCAAAAAAAAACAAAACAAAAAAAAAAAAACAAGAAAAGAATCGAAATAGCAAACAGAGCAATGTGCCTACACACTCTGTTCTTTGTCCTCCTGTGAGGGAAACAACGGTGAGCACGGTAAGAGGATGATTACAGTCCTGCTTCTTACTGCACAGCTTCATAATAACACTTTACATTATTACAATAATAATAATAATAATAATACATAATACTTTTAATTTTGTCACAAAAGACTTTTGTTGTTCCAAGCGATACATGGATGAGTGTGGGGGAAAATTAGCTGCACTGTGAACAGCTGATGCCTCATTCTTAGTGGATTATCAGGTATGTACAAAATGCAAGTGACCTTTTTGAAATGCATTTATATTTTTAGGTTTTTAAATTTTATTTATTCATTTCCTGCACCATGTTTCCTTTAGGATATGAAGACTTCTGATGATCCTCTATGCTTCTTACTGTGACTCTGCTACTATAACCAGTGTGTCAGGGTTTTTTTTTTTTTTCATTAGTTGTCCTATAAAGATTTCACTTATAAACCAAGTTAAGTTGCCACTTTAGTTTATTCCCAAAGCTCCAAATGTAACAACAAATGTAAACAGTAACCCACCTCCACTGAGAAATAGTCCGTTGAGTGTGATTAGCCACATTTTGTTTGACGGAGGAGTCTGGTTTTGCTAGCCGGACTCGGGTAGAATTAGAACCCGTCTGATAGCATGAAGTGGGATAAGAGGTATGAAAAAGCATCGTATCATGACCGAGTGCAAGGAAATGAAATAACAGATGAGAATATTGATATCTGTCTGCCTGAAGACGGCTACAGAGTCATCTCTAAGGCTTTGGATCTCCGCTGTCTCAATTTTATTCTGGAAAATATGGAACAAAAAAATATGGTGAAGCTTCTACGGTGAGGAGACATGACAAACATGAGCCTCGGAGAGCATCGACGGCTCAGTCAGGACGTCATATCAAAAGAAAACAGAACAACTGCAGCCGCCAGGTCAGTGTTCATGACTCCACTGGAAGAAAGAGACTGAGCAAAGATGGCCGCCACTGGAGACTTCCAAGGCTGTAACTGAGGCCGACGGTCACCACCTGGGAAACGTTTGGCGAAACCTTTTGTTTGTTCTGTTCTTGTTCAAACAAAATCCTGAGTCAGGATTTCAGGAGGCCATCTTAGTTAGAGTCAGATTTGATGGTGGAAGTATGAGGGTCTGGTTATGTCACTTATTTATTAATTTAAATACATTTAAAGCTGCTCTCCATCCTCTTTTTCCATCCTTTTCCCTCCTCCTCTTTGCCTCCTCCAACAAGGAACAGATGAGAGGTCAAAGGTGTCACCTGAAGAGGAAGTGGCCTTCTGCTGCTCGCATGCCAGCGCCCCATTACACACACACAAACACACACACACACACACACACACACACACACACACACACACTGCAGCGTGTCTCAGCTGCGAGCGATTACAGGTGCCGTCCAAGCGCACGGCTATCTGTGCGCTTGGACTCCGGCAGCAGCCGAGTTTCTCCTGAGTGACGCCCGTTCACCTCTGACCCTGTTTGTGTCCCACCCAATCATCATCAGCGCACACTTAACTGCATCCACAATCATCATCAGGCTGACACAGGCCTCCAATTGGCTCATTACTCGAAACTTTGATGAGTTTACGTCCTCGGTGTAAGTCCTCAGCCGTTCCTGTCTGCAGCTGACCTTCGGTGATCCGACAGCTGTCAGTCATTTCTGCCTTTAGTTGAAATCACATGAAATTAAAATTCCCCGTCCCTCCTTTTTCTTTTTCTTTTCTTTTGTTTTTTTTTTTTTTTTGCTGTAAGAGCCACAGAATGTATTTGATGCTCGTCGTTTTGAGTCTGTTTTAACCCTTTGTGGCTTTCTTCTCGGGTTTCAGCGTGATTAAAGCGAGGGGAGTCTGTCAGAGTCCATTTCTCCGTCCGCTCCGTTCATCCCCAGCTCATGTGCCGGGGATGTTTTCGCCAGATGTGCACAGAGGCTGCTTCTGGATGAGTAAAAAAAAAAAACAAACACTGTTTTTTTGTGTATGTGTGTGTCATCCAGGTGTAGATGCCAGGAGGCTCTCGCTGTAGCTCCTTTTAACGCCTCCTGAAGGAGCGGTTCTCGATGACAGGAGTGATCCGTCGGGCCGCTGGTCCCGGCGCTGCGCTCGCTCTAATCTGGTGGAAAAAAGTTGTTCCATCACACAGAATAATAACTGATTCATAGAAAAACTTACAGCTAAATTGTGATAGTTTGTGAAATTTCACGTGTCTGCAGTTTAGCAGTTGGAAGAAAATGCAAACCTAATATTCTAAATACCTAAAAGTTGCTGTTTTTTTTATTATAATATCAAATACCCGTTGTAACAAATTGTAAATTTGGCAAAAACGATTAGAAATGCAATCGACAAATTATTCTGAGATGTTTCCATCGATGTGCTGGTATTTCAGAGGAGTTTAAAACTTTTTTAATTTTGTGAAAATTGAAGTTTTGTTTACTGGAAGTTTTAAAAGAAAATGCTTTTTTTTTTTAAATGAAGAGAGATTCTTTTCTCTGTGAGCTGTAATCATTTTTGCTTCGTATTTGGATCATGCTGTGCACAGCTAGACTGCAAGAAGACACATTTTTATTTAGTCATGATCTTTAAAGGTCCAATTAAAGGTGCAATGCTTCATATTTTGGTATCGATCCAATAAAACGTAAATACACGGGTTGTATTGCCAATAACGATACTAATAACGATACTGATACTTTTTGTTATTTAAGTTTTCTGTATCACCAAACTTCTGACCTTTTGATGTTTTTGTAGTCCTTCTTGTTACAGAACTTTAGATCGAATTTATACATATAAAATATATCAATAGCGTGTTAAAATAATAAGCAGAAACAACATAAAAACAGAACAAAATATGTGCATTTTTTCCCACAAGTGTAAAAATATGTAATTTGAGACCAAGTCAAAGCAAAATCTTTTTTTTTTAAGTTACAGTTGAGAAACTACGATACAGAAATTAAATAAAATTTTAACACAGAATCTGAAATTAAAGTATCGATCTGGTGCTGATACCGATTTGACTGATAATATTGATAAAATAGGCCCACCTCTATTAAACAGTGGAGCATTGCAGTGTTGTGTTTTTGTCATAATCATAATAATAATTACTATTTTAATAACATGCCATAAAATGTTGCAGCTTGCTTGTGTTAGAAAATGCCACAACCTGACCTACCAGTTTTCACTTGGTTGTGATTTAATTTAGTTTAATTAAACTTGGATCATTTCCATAATCAAACATATTAATCTGTGAAGGAAAAAGTTTAAGAAATGTCTGAAAAGTGGAGCTTTGTGCCTCACACCTGCAGCTTCTAACGTATGTAGGGATTTTTTTTTTTGAGTGTGAACTAAATTGAATATATGTGCAACATCTCCACCTTCTGGAATTTATTTTGACTCTATTTATTAATTTATTTAGTCAGTTCACAAATGATTTCATCCCAAGGTTTGGTGTAATTTTTGGTTCAAATTCCTCTCGTGCTATCCGGTACTGGCCCGTTCCTGATCGGGGTCACAGTGAGGGCGCCGTCTCGGGTCGGAGCAACACAACCAGCCAGATCAGAACCAACTAGATTCAGAGTTTAACTCACAATAAAACAATCCAGTCAAATTCAGACGCCACATATCAGAGAAATAGTCTTTTTAAATTAATAATAGCATTGTTTTCACACATGATATTGTATTTATTTCAGATTTATTTTAATCGCTTCACTAGATTCCTAAATTGTTGTATAGTTTTTGACATCTTCAGGTGAAAAAGCTCATTTTCGTCGTAAAAGCAGGAAATGTTTCATAAGATAAGGTTAGGAGGTTGTATTTTCTTCTCCTCCTGCTGCTGCTTGTCTCCTTTCCCACCTCTCAGCCTCCCAACTGAAAAAAAAAAATTCAATTACCAGCCAGGAAGGGTCAGGTCAAACACAGGAAGCCCAGCTGATTGGTTCTGCTCGCATGTCTATGGGCATGTGTGACCAATCACTGCAGCCCTCAGTCACCATATGCTGCTGTGTGTACGTTTAGGTGTGTGTGTGTGTGTGTGTGTGTGTGTGTGTGTGTGTGTGTGTGTGTGCGTGTGTGTGTGTGTGTGGGGGGGGGGTGTGTGTGTGTGCGTGTGTCTAATTGTTCCAGACCGAGGCTTCCCTGTAGTTTCCACTCTCACCTCTTGACCATTGTACCCGGTCAGACGTGTTAACGCTGCTTTTAATCAGTTTTACTGTCACACACACACACACACACACACACACACACACACACACACACACACACACACACACACACACGCATGCACACACACACCTGAATACAGCTGGCCCTGTCCATCCTTACCCTCCACAGCACGCTTCATTAACCAATCTGCTGCTCACACACACACATTCACACACACACCTGATCTCGCCCTGTTAACCTCGTCCAGCCTGACCCCTCCCTCACTCGCTCATCTCTCTTACTGCTTGAGTCTTTGTCTCGACACAAATCTCACATTTTCATCTAACCTGTGGCTGCATCTGTTCACAGCAGGGAAACGTTCGAACAGACGACAACGTTCAGATAGGAGCAGAAAACCGCTCTGGAGGAGCTTCACTTCAAGCGTCCAGATAGCCGTCATATGAAATAATTTAACAATGAAGTTGATCTGTTCAGTAACTCTGCAAGTGAAGCACAATATGTTGAAATGTGTCGATTATTTCCATGCCTGCTGATGTTTTCACATTTTTGTGTGTGTTACTCATGACGATTTTACTCCTGCTTAACGGTTATGTCTTTCAAGAGGCGCATTTTATAACTTTTCTAAGATATCTAAAATCCATCAGGACGGACTGCGTTATAATCTTTTCAAAAGCTGTCGTAGTTAATCACTCTAGTTTAATCTCTTGCTCCAACCAAAGTCTGAGTGTTTCGTTTTCTTTATTCTTGCTCATGTTGACATTTTTGTCAGATTTCCAGTCATAGCTGCTTACTTGTTTATTTTCTGAAGTGTTTTTTGTTACTTGTTGCTTCCTTAACAAGTATCTTGCTTCGGTTGCGAATCACCCTGGAGTTATTTCATTTAGTTGGCCGTTTACTTGGGATATCTTGTCTGGCTTTCTGTGGAATTATTTGCGTGTTTTGGACTCTCAGCTTTCAAAATGTTTTCGTACCGTCACACGGTGTGCAGAGTGAACCTAGAAACACAAATAAACAGTAAAGATCAGGGGTGTATTATCGGTGGGATGATTGTTGGGACCTTTCGGTTGATCCCCTGGCATTAGGAACAAAAACACCTGTAAATCACAAAATGAAAAGATGATTTGAAAGTAGAATCTACCTGGTAGCCCAAGAGACGAGTCTGGGTTTGCCTCACCTGGTAGAACCAGTCCCTTGTTCTACGCATTGCTTCCTACATGGGGTCTTGGCTACTGAGAAAAACGTGCTTTTTAGAGGCGTGGATTCTTTTGAGGTTCTAAATTTTACCCAATCGCTAATGTGCCAGTTCGACGCTATGAAGCTTACCAGATATCGCCTGCTCTGTAAACAAAGAAATGCCGATCCAAACGACCAATATTTAGAAGTGTAGCAAAGACAGATTGAAAAGTTCACTTCCTCTGCTACCATTTCTAAACCTACAATTCTAAAACAATCAATCAATCAATCAATCAATCAATCAAATTGCATTTGCATTGCACATTTCATGATTCAGGCATGTCAAAGTGCTCTACGTTATAAAAACACAAAAATACAAAGAAACTGCGTTGGAAGGCCTTGGCCAGGGTAGAGATTCTCAGACACTTTCATGTGCAGGTTGTCGTGTTGGACTGTTTTTAGGAGTTGGGCATAGCTACAGCTAGGAACATTTGTTGCTCCAAACTTTATGCTAACACTGTGGCGGTTGGCGCACACCAATGCACAAAGCAAGTTCCTCAGCTTGGCGCCCTGCGTCGTGACCTCTACCAGATAGAACATCTTTGAGATGGATTAGCAGTTCTTGTCCAACATCAGCGTCCGACCTCAGAAATGCACCTCTGTTAAAAATATCAAACGTCAAGTCAGTGGATCAAGAATGTGATGTCAATCAAGTTAATCTGCTCCGCGAAGGCGGACGTCGAGTGAATGCTCTTGGCAGCAGCAGTGCGTGTCAGGGTGAACAGTGACGTGTTGTGAGCGTGTGTGGGGTGCATATGGTAAAACGCTCTGTTGGTCTGCTGTTTAGTCACACTCCCGCGTCTCAAATTGAATTAGCGTTGACAGCGCACAGCGTCAGCCGCGTGTACGTGTGTGCGCACCGGGAGCACTGGCTGTTGGCAAGCTGTCTGCGTGTGTGTGTGTCGAAACACTGGGTGGGGGAAGAGGGCTCTCTCTCTCTCTCTCTCTCTCTCTCTCTCTCTCTCTCTCCCCTGAAATCAATTAAACGAGTATAGATGTGCAGCCGTGGGGGTGAGAGGGGTACATCCTGTAGAGGGCAGCGCAGACAGACAGCACCATCTGGGGCAGCGGGCGGATCTGACCCGGGGTTGAGACATGAAAGCACCGAGGCAGGGATAAGAAGAGCGCAGAGTGCAGGTCTGCGCTAAATCACTCTTTCCTCCCTCCTCCCTCCTCCTGCTGCTCCATCACTCCATCCCTCCGTCTGCCATCCGATACATCGGCCACGGCGCATCACTCAATCATCCCCCCTCCCAACTCTCCTTTCTTATCCTCCGCTCTCCTCGGAGGAGTGATAACCTGTCATACACAGGAAGCGAAAACAGGGGAGGGCGATCCATCCGCCCTGACAAGAGATAGGGGCAAAGAGGAAAAGAATATCTCGCATCTCTTGTTCCAGAAAGCGCTGATTTATAGGTTCGTCCTAAACAAAACCAGTGCCAGCGTCTTTTTGGTGTCGGTCGCCCTCATGCGCGGATTGAAACGTACACCTGCATGAAAAGTCGAGTTCGGTTCGGACGGGCTGCTGCAGGTGATGGACAGCCCCGGGTCAGAGTGTGCGTTGTGTTTGTTGGTCATGAGGTGGGTGCTGACAGCCTTCAACCAGCCGCTGAAACGCACAGCTCCATTGATCAGTGTAATCTCAGCTCAACAAGAAACGCTGGATTGCGTTGTCTAAACCACACGGTAAGACAAACAAAATCTCTAATTTACGGTAAAATACCGGCAGATGTTTACCGTTTTTATACGGTGAAATTCTGGACACCGCAGCAGCCGGTATTTTATCGGAAATTAGAGACGGTTTGTTGTTGTTTTACAGTGCAGACTGCAGTCTAAATGGTTTTATTTAAGTTGTGGAAATATCTGGGGCAACTCCTCTTGAGGCATTTACAACACTACAAAGAACAATACAATTAATCGATAACTTAGAAAGTACAAACACATTATATAATCTAAATGATTAAAATTCATTGAAGTGAGATTATAGACAGCTCTAATATTGTACAAAGCTAAGAATGAACAGTTACCTGAAAACATGAAAAAAATAACAGTTTTAAGACTAAGAAGTAAATGTGTAAGTTCAGGACAAAGTCACTGATTAAATATTTCGGACTTCTAGAGAAAAATGGAGTCAAACTGTGGAATGAATTGAATATTGAACTTAGACAATGTCCAAAACTGTTCACAACACACACAAACAAACAGATGAGTATTGCTGGATGTAAAATATGAGATTATTATTCAAATATTGTTGGTGCTGGTTTTGTTGTTTAATGATTGCTCATCCACTATAATTAAGATTAAGTAGATGCTACGCTGATTTCATATGCTAACTATGAAACATGGGTTTGATATATAGATTAAAATGGGCATATTGATAAGTTTATGCTTTCATCCACTCTCTTGACTATATAAAAACAGTTTTGACATTATGGTTCATGTTGTATTTTTTTGTACATATTTTAAAAATAAACAAATATGCAGAGGAGTATGGAGGGAAAAAAAGGAACGTGTGGAGAAGACATACGTGTGTACGCGGGCAGGGTGAGGCTGTTGTTGACTGTCTGGGAAGCGAAGGAGACGACATGGAAACTGCGTGTTGACGTCAGAACTGGGAGTCACAGAGCTGCTGGGGCGATTAGCACGTCGTCTGATGAATGGCGTTGGTTTGAGGGCCGGATGGATCGCTCACTTACAGGAAACCCGACAACACACACGTTTTCATGTGTACAAACACACGGAAACACACTCATCTCTCCTCTCTTTCCAGGAGACCAGGACGTTTGTAAATACACTGAGCGCCTCGCCAAAGTATTAACGAACCGTTTCTCAATTAAAGTTGAAATTTAAGCTATGAAGTGGAGGGTAAATAATGCAAGAGTGTAAAAATCTGAAAAGTGTGGCCTGCATTTGTATTCAGCTCCCTTTGCTTCAATGCCCTAAACAAGCCAGACTGGTCGTTATTAAAATAGGTCATAAAACAATGCTCTAAGCTGTTGTCATCTCACAGAGTACTGCTCAAAGCAAATCTGTTTCATATTTCAAAAGGCTCCGTCAAGAAAAAGCTTTCATTAATCACAAGAGAAGCAGCCAATGAGGAGTTGCAGTGACCGCTGCACATATCGGAAGAGTGTCGGTCACAAAGTCTTTGAACGCCCAATTTAACGTTTCTTAGAGCTGAAAGAAAGTTTTCCCTTAGATTTCACCAAGAGTCTGAGACCTTACAACCACAGAGCCGTTTTTGCTTAAAGACTTTTAATAAATATATACAATAGAAAATTTGTGGTCATTTTTTTGTTATAAAACACCACTTTATTTCTGCTTTTTAAAAAAAGGTTTTAAAACAAAGGAAAATATTTACAAAAAGAGGACTGATACATTTTCTTCGATGGGATGTTGATGTTTTAGGAAACTCATTCTAACAAACAAAAAAACAAATATTTATTACTGATACTTGAGTCATTCTGTGGTGGAAATAGAACATAGATTTTATCCCATACAAAAAAACAACTAAAATCTGCATTATATGCTTATATTTTAAAAGAAATTGTTGTTTCTGCACTGTTTTAGTCCAATTATTAAGAGCCATTGAAAGTCTAGTCACTTGCTCTTGAACATTAGACTAAAACTGATGACCAACACAGATAATGTTCTGGAGGAAAACTACCCCTGAAGTTTTAACACTGTAAAACACGGTGGTGGCTTCATCATGCTGTGGATGATTTTTGTCAGCAAAGACATGGAAACTAATTAGAGTTTATTTTGGGAAAATAAGTGACACTTGAGACTGAAGCTTACCTTGCAAAAATAACAATTGTCTATTGCAAAAGAATCCTAATAAAGCACATGGAAGTTTGTGGTTCTCACAAAAGGTGATAAAATTCACAGATTATTATACTTTTGCGAGGCTTTTTACAAAGTTCTTTAACGATTCAGACAGTAAAACCCAAATATCTTCAATTTTACAGCTTCATATCCTTTTTAAAAGAACTTATAATCAAGTGTGAAATCAGCTCTCTGAATTTTTGTCCGACTAGCGGAGAACGCTTAATAACTGTTAAACTGCTCTTGCTTTTCACATTGCACTCTGAGTGAAATTCAATTTCAGACACAGCTGGTTTCACTTCCATTTTTTTTTTTTTTTTGTTTGACAGCTGCACTCAGTCACGTCTCATAATCTGGCCTGATAAACAACCGGATTTTATTGAGTTTGCAGAGAAAACAGCGTCCAGACTGTGCGGAGGGCCGAGCTGCAGGGCGCCGAGCGCGGCGGGTGCAGCACGGTGGAGTCCTGCAGACGACAACCGACACGCGGCGTGTTTGTGCTGCGCCTCTGTGTGTGTCATGCATGCTAATCTAATGAATGGGCAGTATATTTACATGTCTACGCTCGACGCAGAGCCTCTCTCCTGTTTCGGGATGCCATTTCACATGATTGGAAGCAAATGACTCCTGGGGTCAAATTTCCCTCCCTTTTTCTCTCTTTTTTTTCTTTTACTGCCCGTCAATCACAGACGTCCGTCCCCTCCTCGTGTTATTCCAAGCTGGAATCGGAACGGGTTCCGTGTTATTTCAGCCGCCACCTACAAGAGGATCATGTTGACAGGCTTTACGGCGCTGGAGGAACAGAGGAGGACATTCAGGATCAGCAGGCTGATAAAAGCTTCACTCCGCTTCCACTTCTAGGCAGACTTTTGTTGTGCTTCGCATGTCAAAAATGAAATCAGAGGCATTGCAGCCAGACAGAATGTCATGTTGCGTTGCGTAGGACGCAAATGTATCTCAGAGGCCGTGGGATTCTTGCAAAAAAGATTGTACCGCCCATAACTCCTTGCAGCTCAAACTAACACACCTTTCTCTCTGCAGTCGATTACGTCTTTTTCGTTTTCATTGAGTTTGGGCATCAGCTTAAACCACGCTGGACAGAGGCAGGTGCAGAGTTCAGGTCTCCTCGGATGAAAGCAATTAGTTTAATTGAAAGATCAGGAATTAGTTGGGAATTTAGAATGATTGTCCCACAAGGTAGGCAAACATGGAAATGACAGTATCGAGTGACCCGGTGCTGATTGTGTCTGCCTGTGCACAAAGGGCGAGCTGTCTGATAGGGCTGCTGCACCTGACCGCTGGCTGAGACCGAGGGGCCATCTCCCTTTAGCCCGAGTTCCTCAATTGACTCCTTCCTGCTATTTTCCCCTCTCTGCCCCGTCCGGCCCACGTTAGCTCGCTGACGTGCTCGGCTATGACAAGTAAATTGCTGTTTGGTTATGACCGTTTGTCGGGAAACAGTCCATTTCCACCCACCATCCCCCCACTTTGCCTAAACCACCAGAAGAAGAGCGGGAGGGTTGGGTACCGGGCCTCGAGTCGGAGCTGAAGGCAGGAATTATCACATCAGCGGCTAAACAGGCGTGTCCCATTTGGTACACGCAGTCCCATACTGGGTCTATTTCATTTGATTTTCATGAACTTTCTTAGCTGAAAAGCCACAAGGAAAAGTCTCCACCTCTCTAACAATGACTCTTTGGACTGTGTCAGTGAACAAAGGTCTGTTTTCTGCTGCATCTGGGCCCAATAAAGAGCTCTGAAGCACAATCACTTCACCTCCAGGAGTCTCTGATTAGTCATATTGGTTGTACGGTGCAGAAAGGGAAGCTGGCTGCCTGAACTCTGGCAGCTGTTGCACCGAGCCGAAAACCACAGAGAGACCTGATGAGCTCATGGTATCGGTCAGGGGTGGCTGAGCCTGACACCGAGTCCTCAGAGTAAACACAAAACACACTTTTGTCCGCTGTCGGAGAACTCCACGTGATGAATGCAGGGCCATTTGTCATGCACAACTGGAAAACACTTTTCTCATATGTACGTTTTTGTGTCTGTTGGCATGTGTCTGTGTACGGTACGTACATAAATGCATACCGTCGCCTTCGTAGAGCAATGGCCTACGTCATTGTTTTGCCAAAAGTGATTCTTTTGTCAAAAAAATGATACTAGTGAATATTTTAGGAGTTGTGGTGGACAATATTTACATATTTGCAGATACCTATAATTTCCTTGTATGTTTCTGTGTTGGTATGTTAAAAAACCTTTTGAACCTTTTTGACCAAAGTACAAAGTAAACTTTAATAGGTACTTCACCATGGTTATGTTAATGGCGACTGTGACAGTAAATGCCATGTTTCTCAGTCAGTACCTGACATAACCCAGGCTCCTTTTGTCGATGCTCTTTGGTAACATTGTGTGAAGAAGTTGGCTTAAATAACTATAACCTCACAGAAAGACTGTGGAAAAAAAAAACAATCTACTTCCACCCTGAAGAGAAAAGTTTGTACATTTATTCCAACTTTGGAGGTTTTGGCTCAGGATCGACCAGCTTCAGGATCGGTTTTTGTGCTTGACCTTCCAACACATCGTTTTGAACCGTTCTTAAATACAAAGGTCCACCTCGCAGTCAGTCGCTTTTTCTCCATTTAGTTCTGCTAGGTCCTAAGAGTCCAGCTGTCAGAGGCAGTGGTTGGAGGTCTGCTGCCAGGCGGGGTGCCGCAGCAGGCAGTCTGTCGTGTCTTCGCTCAGTTTGCCGTGTCTAGAAATAGCCGTGAGTTGGGGACTCAGGGGGAAGCTGTAGCTGTAAAGACAGTAGGGGGTCGTAGTGTCAGAGAGATGAGGCAGGAGGGATGATCCCAGTGGGCTCAGAGGGCTGTGGAGGGGGACGAGACACGGGGAGCTCCCGGGGGACCGGTGCAGACATGGATCCCTGCAGTGAAGGGGTTTCTTCCCCTGAAGTGCCGACAGAAGTGGCAGGTCCGCTAGCGGCGGAAGCGAAGGAAGGCCTTTCAGTCCGTCCGCTCCCAGGGAGGAGAAGACTCTGCCGGGCAGCGGAGAAATGGAGGGCGTGGCGGTGGACGCCTTCCCAAAGAGGGGCAGGGTGAGAGCGTGGAGAGCGGCGTCCGGGCAGGAGAACGGAAGAAGAGGTGAAGACGATGAGAGAGGGAGGAAGTTCTTCGCAGTGCCGCTCGGCGACAGGGAGCTTCCTGTCAACAGATGTCACGAACTGGAGTCACTCCGTTATGTGAGAAAGCATGGAAAACTTAAGACAAGAAAACTAAACAGATTTTCAGATTAGTACCTTGGAGCTGGATGGAGAAAGGCTTAAAGTCCAAGCTCAGAGGGGCTCTCCAGGGGTATGACTCCAACAGGCCGTCCAAAACCCCCCTACACACACACACACACACACACACACACACACACACACACACACACACACACACACACACACACATACACACACACACACACACACACACAATTCCTGATTTACTGTGTAAACAGTAAAAATCCTTATGTAGGAATTCAAATGTTGATTCTGAAAGGTGTGAAATTCTGCACTACGCTGTTCAGCTTTATTTGAAGGTTTTACATGGCTTCACATTTCAGTAGTTAAAACTGAAATTCCCTCCTGACTCGTTTAGCCAAATGCATGACGCTAACCGATCTGCAGAGTAAAAGCGTTGATGTTCTGTGTGTGGCGAGGTGTGCCGTACCTGTTCCGCCCTGGATCTCTGAAGCCTTTGGCGAACGGGTTCCTGTCGATCTTCAACTTGGTGATCTTGCCCAAAAGAGGAACAAATTCAGAGCGTCAGCTGGACATCTGTTAAGCTAACAATGAGCTCGGCTTCACGCGAGAGGGGAAAAGTGGCAGAACTCCCCTCCTTTCTGTTTGGATTTTATCAGCCCTGTCAAACACTGTTCAGACAGGAGTTTGTACCGTTTTATGCCCTGCTTTAACGGGCCGTGGGCCCCGGCAGCTGTAGCAGTCACATCTTGTTACTGAGCTTTTGTAATAATATGTTCCCTGATAGTAAAATGAGCCCTGATGAAAAGAGGTGGGAGCCCCCACAGGCGGCTCTGTTACCGAAGGAATGGCAGCGAGCGGCAGGGTCAGGTAGGCTGTGTGAAATACACACACCCTCTCTCTGAGGAGCATGAAAACAACACTGGATTTATGGTTTCACCGAGGCCACATGCCGTACTTAAACTTCACAAACTGGAGGTTCATTCATTCATATGTAACGTCAAACAGGATCACAGCTACTAACATGTTCACAACAAAGAGTAAACCTCTGCTTTCTGGTTATTTCTGGAGAAGACAACGCATGCCCTCAGTTTGACCTGAGTGCCCTGACCAGCTAGCATAGCATATGTAAGCTAACTACCACTAGGATGTGTGAAAAACAACAACTTTTGGTGTGGAAAGAGGTACTGAGAGAATTAGACTGAAACTCAGTTACGTTTGGTTTCTGTCAGGTGTTTAAAATAAATTTACAGGAAGAAGTTAAAGTAAATACTATACGCAGTCGGAGATAGGTTAGGCTGCTAACACAACGAGCTAGCGATTAGCAGGTGCTTGTCGTTTCACTCTTAGACTTTTTCGTCCTCTTCCTGTTTTAGTGCCAACTTGATGATTTCTCAGGTATATAAGAAACACATCTACCTCAGGCAGTCAATTCTCACCAAGGTAACATTTGTAAATATGGAGTGAATAACCTTTAGCAGCCAGCAGGAAGGCTAAACATATTATCTTATTGCTACTCTGCTTGATGCTTCTAAGGTTTGGGAAGCTCTATTATGGAGCATGATGGAGTCTGAAATGTTAGCAGTTTTTAAAACATTTAGAATTAAGGAAATGATCTTCAAGTAAATAGTCATGTTAATTCATATAGTTTTATTACCTATGTGGCTAATTGAAGATGCAAAAGTTTTAGGTTTTAGCTGATAGTTTTAAATGACTAATTCCTGTTTTGCAGTGTTCTCTCTCTTGCACAGTGTAGCGATACAGCTAATGACCACATGCAGCTGGAAAACTTGAACTTATTTTCATGTTGTTCCTGTATTGTTTTAAATTGCAGCTCTTAAAGAAAAATCAGAATCAGCTTTAGGATGCTTTGTTAAAACTGCAGTTATTAAATCAACCACAAAGCTCTTGGGACTAATCATTTCTGAGCCCCAGAAAATCAGAAAAGCTGTGCATTACTGATGCTCTGTTTTATTTAGTTTAGTTTTCTTCTTCTTCTTCTGAACATGCAGTCAAACTGAAGCTCGCTTTAAATATGTTCAGAACAAAACGTTTCAAAGCAGCAGCTGGTATTCTCCAGACTGCTACAGAGTCGTCGTTGCTCTGTTTGACGTTGGTGTCAGTGAAGCGTCACCTGTTGGTTCTGGTAGGCCGTGACGGTGGTGAACTCCGTCTCTGGGAAGGAGAAGGTGTTCACCCCTTCGGCTGGCAGGGACTGGATCTGGGACAGGTCCATCCGAGGGTCGTGCCGGATGATGTGGACGCGGGGCTTGTATTTATGCATCGACTGAAGAATGATCTGCTGGCCGACAGAGGAAGACGCGTCCAGATTTGTTAAGTTAATATGACAAGGTGTTTTTGTCACTGGTTATTCACGCTGACATTTATAGATTTAACAGGAGAACACCTGAAAGTTATGGAAAAATCCCAAAAAGCTTTATCGCAACTTTTATTTTGTATGAGAGCGGGCGTTTAATTTGAAATTAAACATTATAAAAATCTAAACAATTGTAAAATAAAGGAAAACAGTGTAGTTTGTCTGATTACACTGATAAAAAAGAAAGCACAATATGAAAACTTAGTTATTCTACAGAACCAATAAAAATAAAAATATTAAAACACTTGGATTAGAATAAGTAAATCTAAATATAAAATACATAAGGGATTCAACTAAACAATTCAGATCCAAAACAAAAGAAAATGTTCAAAATTTGTTTTTAGCGCTCAGGTGTGTTGTAACTGTAGTTTAGTAATTTGTGAATTTGTTTGGAATAGACAAATTAAATCTGTTTTATTTGCTAAATCTCCTGTTTGAATTTAAGTTAAACAAAACTGCAAACATAAAAGTTAGTTCAACATCCAGAAAAAAAATTATTTTCACGTCAGCTGATGAAACTAAATGAAATATTTATGACATGAACAGTCAGTTGGTTCTTTAATACTTCCTTTAACCCATAATGTGTTAAAAATGTACTAATTGTTTTAATTTAATATAAAAACCACTTTTTAACCACATTTGAACTCAACACAAGTCTTTCTGTTGGGAACATCATCCATTTTATTCCTGTTCATTTAAGTTTTTAAGAGATTAAAAACAAGGAAACCAAAACAAATGGTCCAGCAGTTAGTGTAATAAAAAAGACTTTAAGAAAATAGCAGAATTAGATTTCCTTATGAAGTGGTTTTACGTTTTCTAGCGTAAATATCGAATCACCGCCTCTTGTTTGTGTCCAAACCCTCCCGGTCTCCACATCTGTGCCGTTTCCATGTTTGGAGCCCAGAAGGATTTCCGCTTCCTCGTCTCCTCATCAGTATCGGAGCCGGGAAAGGCGACGGTGATTTAAGGAGAGTTGGAGCTGTCAGCGCCTCTAAGAACTGACTCTGATGTCCAGCATGACTGACAAATATGAGGACATGCTACGCCTCAACATGTTATCAAAACAAAAACGCAAAAAGAAGAAATCTGCCTTCCATACACTGCAAAAACTAATCTAGGAGATGCTTAAATTTGAATAAAAAATACTGGTTGATTTTGTTGTCGCTATTGTTTTGGTATCTGATCCTACCTAGACTTTAGGATCTAATCGTCTTCACTTGTGTTGTATTTTGAAAAACCACAGACACTCAATAAAATGTCACAGGATTTGTGGGAATTGCTAAAGTCCAACTTGCCAGGCAGAAAGTTGAACCCTGAGCCACCAATTTAACCAATTTGTGATTCTCTTTTAGCTGTAAAACTGAAACAAAGTTACTCAAAAGCAAAAAAAATATATACCCTTATAAAACATGAGTTTTAGTGGTTAAATTCAACTCGTTTTTTTTTTGTTTTTTTTTTGTTTGTTTTGTTTTCGTCCCAGATCGACAGGACAGCTGTGGACGAGGAAGAGGAAAGCGACCCCGGGGTCAACCTACATGTCCCTTGTCGTCCATCTCGTTGTTGGTGAGCTTGACCCGGTCGAAGCTGATCACCTGTCGCATCCACGTCTCCCCCGTGCACGGCGAGTCCGGGTGAACGTAGAGGCGCGGAGAGATGCACGAGTGGTCCGTGTTCCCAGCCACCATCCATTGCGAGCTGTGGTACACGTACCTGCACAGAAAATAAAAACAAAAAAACAAAAACGTCAGCAAGTTAAGGCCTAAAAGAAAAGCTACACTGTAAAGAAGGAATGTTTCATTTTCTATTTTACTTTAATTTTAACGACAGCTGATTTGTAACGTTAGCTGCTTTATTTAGGTGACAAATCGCACGAGAACAAAGGAGAAGCCACTGACCTCACATCTGCTTCCAGCAGGAAAAGCCGACACGTTTCTCTGGGTTTTATTAGCAGTGAATGTTTCAACTTACTAAACGCTCTTCTGTCAGAAGAGGTTTAACGAATTTCACTTTTTATCCAGCTTCAGATATCAGCAACAGCGCTTAAAACTGAGGCCAAACATGCTGGCTACCACAACAACAAGATGTGTAAAAAAAAAAAAATGAGAGATGAATTTATGAAAGGGGATTTTTAGAGCAAAACGCAATCTCACTATCTAAGACCAGGTGAAATATAACCAGTCTGCTACATTTATGATCAGATTTATTATTGTTTTTGTTTTAATCACAAGCCAGCTGTTTAGTTTTTCTTTTTTGCATGGAGGTCAAACCTCATAAGAGAAACAGTGAAACTGTTTCTTTGCACTTATTAAACTGGTTTTTGTACATTAATATCTCCAATTGTGAGTGTTTCCCCCTCTTACTAATCAGGTGTATTTTTATATAAGCTTCATGAATGAATATATTTTTCATATTTTCTGCTGTGTCCAAAGTTTAAGCCAGCGTAAAACAGAACAGTTAGAACGACATTTATTTCAGCCAATAAAATAGATTTTATTTGGTTGAAAAAAAGAATATTTTTTTTTTTTAATAGACTTACACTAATTTTATTAAGTACATTTATCACGTTTATTGGAGCCTTTTAGCTGTGAAGCTATAAACGGTTGCTGACTAAGATGCAGCCACATATTAGAGCAAAAAGAAACAAAGCATGAGTTAAATCCCCACGGTTTGTTTCGTGAGTCCACAAACCTGTAGCGCTTGGAGTCCACGGGCATGACGTCCATTGCCACGTAATACTGCTGGCAGGGGTCCAGGTTGCGCACTTTGACGCGCACAGAAGGAAACATTCTTCTAAAGACAAGCGCAAAAAAAGGAGAAAAAAAGTATCAAATCAAATATCGCGATAATATTGACAATTTTACGAAACATTTTGGAAAATATTAAAATTCAATATAGTGTTACTTTTTATTATTATTTTTCCGAATATTTTTTTGGAATATACACCTCTGGAGAAAATGAACCCCATAGAAAACCTGCAACCAAATATTGATTTCTGAACTCTTCCTGAGTTAAAACATCTGTATTGTTGTTTTCTAAATGAACATTAACTTGTTTTCTTTGCATGATCTGAGGACTGAAAGCGCTGCATCTTTTTCCTTATTTTAATCATTTCTCATTTTCTGCAAATTAATACTAAATTTTTGCTTGGAATTTCGGAGACATGTCAGTAGTTCATAGAATAAAAGAACAATTTTCATTTTACTCAAACATTTACCTATAAAACGTAAAATCGGAGAAACTGATCACTTTAAGTGGTCTTTATATATATATATATATATATATATATATATATATATATATATATATATATATATATATATATATATACACACAAGCAAACTTTGACCCACTTTCTGCACTTTTCTCCGTCTCCCAGTCACAATAAAACATGGAGGAGAGACGGAAATGTCTCCCAATATTCTAATTAGTTTCTGCTCCCGCTACAAACTGATAAGCCGCTCATTTGTTTGGAAAACCAGCAGTTTTCTTTACTCATCCCTGAACGGCCGCAGCGAGTTGAAAGGTCTATATTTCCGCCTGATAAACGCGCACCTGTGACCGCAGAGCAGTTAATGTAAATGCCGGAGCGATACGTGTTGCTGATAATGTCCACTTTTTAGTTCATGCGTAACTGACGGCGATAACGTGGACTGTTCATAGATGTTTATATGGGGCTGTTTTTTATTTTTTAGACAAAGCGTTGTCTGATTTAAACAGAAAAGTCCGGGGACGGTTTATTTTAATTCATCTGATCATAATCTGATGAAAAGGTTTCGCTTGTCTACCAGATTAAACGTTTTTATCGGCTTTATTAATTCCGTATATTGAAGCAGCCAGTTGTGTTGAACTGTCACATCAGGTCTGTAAGTTTTTTTCTTTCCTTTTCTTTTTTTTTTCTTTTTTTTTTTACCTGCCAGCTTTGGTGATGATCATCTCGGTTCCGATTTCATAGAACCTCTTCCACAGCTCGGAGCCCTGCAGCTCCGCCCGGACCTCTCTGTCCGGCCGGGAGTCGCTCTCCTCGGGCCCCGGGTCTGACTCCTCCGGCCCGCTCTGTCCCGGCGCGTCTCCAGGCCTCCATGAACCTGCTACGGTCATCTGGCTGGCGGTGTGTTCGGGCAGGCCTGGAAAAATAATAAGTTTTAAAAAAAGAAAAAAAAAGAAAACCATGTTTGAGTTATTTTGGGTGTTTTTAAAGGTTGTTAGAGAAATATCGGGATGCTTTCTTAGGATAACTCCAGAACTAAAGCTCTATTTAACATGATGGACATATTTGCTTTTGAATTATATGTTTCACTAGCCAAGTAGGTTAGAAAACAAAGTATAATATTTTAAAAAAATGTTTTTCAAACTTCTTTCCTCCACTTTGCGTAAAACTTGCTGCATCCCCAGCTTTTTGCGGGTTCTCACCGCTGCTGATGCTCCTGCCGCCGGCAGCGTCTGCAGCCGCGCTTGAATCGTGCCTCTCGGACACTTTCATCCTCTTGGAGGGTTTCCCCACCAGCGCCTCCACGGAGAACGCGTGAGCCCGGGAGCTCAGGCCCTGCATCCCGGGCACCAATGAGGAAAAAAAAAAAAAAAAAAAAGCTGTGCGCAACCGGTCGAACTCCCAAGATTTATCCTTCCGGGTTCCGCTAGAAAAGGAGGCAGGATGGGGCACCAGAAGCGGCAGCGGCGCCTCAGGGAGTCCCTTCTGTCTCGCAGCGACGCCTGGACGCTGCGTAACGGATCCGGTGCGCTGCCATGTGTTCTCTGAGACGCGCGCTGCTCTTCGTCCAAAATCGCTGATTGTTGGCACGCCTCTCCACCTCGACACAAAACTCTCCCCACCTCCTTCATCCATGCCACGGTCTCCCCCCTTTTTTTTTTTTCTTTTTTCTTTGCCTCTCTGCTTGTTCCTCTGGTCCCTCTGCGCGTCACGGAGAGGGAGGGAAGAGCGCAGCGCGCATCGCTCCACACAAATATACACTCGATCTTATAGTAAAAACTATTGTTAAAGTACGTTAAATGGTTGTTGAGGGCTTAGACGGTTTATTTTAAACATGTTGAAATCAGTGGTGGTCGATATGGATTTAAAGTTTTATCGTAATGTTTTGTGATAACGATAAAAATGAGAATAAGAACTATTTATTACTTCTGTTCAGCTATGACTGACATCAGCTAACATAAATACTGCTGCTGAAAAACCTGCACACGTACGATACGGTTCTTTAGGAAACTCCTAAAGATTCTTTAAGATTTGTAAAATAAATCGCACTTTCCGATGACTAAATCTTTTTTAATTACTAAAATTAGAAAAAAAAAATTTAGTTATATGTTTCAAATTTATTGATAATTATTTATATGCCCATTAAACAAATATTGAGAGAAAAAAATCAGTAAAACTAACAATCCCAGTTCTTTTTAATTGTAAAAAACAAAACGGTCCGTTGTTTTTATTATTTATTGTTATTGTGACCAGGATAAATCTGAATTATTATCATAAGAAATTTATCATGATAAATTATATAACAAATGCCCACTCTTACTAGAAATATGAAATTAAACAAGATAAAGCAAGTCAAGCAGCACATATCAGCACTACTACCGCTACAGTAGTAATAGTAGTAGTAGGAGTAATAATAATAAATGTTCAAAATGGAAATGGGAAAAAGAAATCTTCCCAAATCAAGTTGTTGCTTTAAAATCAATCTCCAAAACCAGCGACATGGAGGATATTAATAAATATTTTTCATGCATGTACACAAATACATCTGCAGTAGGGAGCAAAAATCATACTTTCTGATTTCTATTTTCACTTTTTCCCACATTTTCACAAACTTTAAGAATTTTATGGGAACAGATCGATTCAAAGCCCCTGCAAAGTTGAGACATGGAAGCAAAAGGATACATGAGTCTTTTACGAACAAAGATCTGAAAAGTGTGGCATGCATTTGGATTCGGCCCCACTCCCTCTGATAGCCCCCACTTTAACCGACTTCCTTCAGAAAAGTCCCAATTTGGAATATGATCCATCGTTTTGTAACGTACAGCTTTATGTTTGCACCTCAGTGGTTCGTTTCAGATTCAGACTGAGTGCGGCGCAACTTGAAACCTCGACCGACATGGCGAAGACAACGTTGATCGGATAAAGGGGCCAAGAGTTTCATGGTGTCTCTAGAGGAGCTGCAGTGAGCTCAGGTAGGAAGATCGGTTGACAGGAAAAATATCAGTGATGTGCTTCACAAATGTGACATCAGTGAAAGAAAGAAGAAAGTCAGTGATGAACAAAACAAGGAGGAACAAAAACATTCAAAGTTTTGGCCACATGAGACCAAAATGAACCTTTTGTTTGTCGGTCAGCTTACATCACATCCTTACCCTGAAACATGGTGGTGGCAGGATCATGCTGTGGGAAAGCTTTTCTACAGTAGAGAGCTTCATCATAGTTGATGGGCTAATTAATAGGAATAAAAAAAACCTGTTAGAGACTGCAAAGGACTTGAGACTGGGGTCAAAGTTCACCTTCCAGCAGGACAATGACCCTAAAGACAACAGAGAGACAACTCAGTTCAACACATTTGAATTATTTTCTTTCTTTCTTTCCTTTTTCTTTCTTTCTTTCTTTCTTTCTTTCTTTCTTTCTTTCTTTCTTTCTTTCTTTCTTTCTTTCTTTCTTTCTTTCTTTCTTTCTTTCTTTCTTTCTTTCTTTCTTCTTTAGATATAGGAATAATTCGGAAGCTCCTGAACTAAAGAGTTGTGATTTTCACAGATGTTGAATCTTATGAACACGTTTCTATTTCTAATCATTTTTCTGATACTTACAGAATTGTACTTAATGAGTTGGGAGATTAGTGTTAGTACATGGAAAGTCAATTTCTATGTTTGTCTTCCACTTTAGCAATCTTCATTTTGTTTGTAACATCAGTGAACGACTCACTGCTCCGACCCATTCATTCATTCATTCATTCATTCTTTCTTTCTTTCTTTCTTTCTTCGGTTCGTTTTATGGCAAATGGGTTATTTACGTCTCACTGACATAACAAAAATGATTATTATTGTTAGCTGAGGACGGAAGTTGTAGCTGATTTAGTTGCACATTACAGGAAATGCTTTTATTTGATTTGAGCTTCGTGTCATAAAGAGTTTGTCAAATAATGTCACTTTTGAATAAATCTGTAAATTTAGTCTCGAATAAAGGCGATTCGATTTGATGGTCTCTAGAGTTTGAGAAGTTTTTTTTTTCGTTTCCTCCTGAAAGGCACTGTTTTCTTTAAACAAGCCTTTCAGTATTCCCCGGGATCGCCTCTCCACATTCAGACAGCCGATATCTAAATAAAATGGGTTTTAAGAGTATTGGAAGGGAAACAAAGGGCCAAATATTTAAGTCTGCAAATTCAGGACATCTGGGGGAAAAGGGGGGAAATATCTCCGTGAAACTCGCTGCTTCTCTGTTGAACTTAACATTTCCCATATTAATTTGAAGGGTTTAGTTGAGGCCCTTTATGTAGGTGGGATCTTCTAGTTTCCTCTCTCTCTCTCTCTCTCCTCGGTCAGGTCGTGCGTCTGTCTGCTTCTCATAAACGCGCAGATCGGATGGAGATCTCGGGCCATAATGACAGCTCGGGATTATTACATTACAGCTCGACATGAAATAGATCCGCTTTACACAAATAAAATTGAGCGAGGGCTCTGTTTAAAATGGTTTTAATCACATGCTATAATTGCTCTGAGGAGAAAACAAATGAGGGCTGTGTTTACGGCACGCTCGGTTTGGTCGCTGATGGAAATCTCCCGACAACAGCCGGGAAATGGAGAGCTATGACCAACCCGAATCACATGTTGCTCTGTCGTCGGAACCTGGACGGGAGTCGGCTTTTCAGTCCTTCCCCAAAACGTCTCCGTATCCCCTTCAGAGTTGGGGAGCTGAAGCGCACAGCGGGATCAAAGCCTCTGAAACCTGCACGGCTGCAGAGCCGGACTTAAGTACAAGCGAACTTTGCCACTTTAGTCCTGGAACCAGAGATAGCACTGGACATGATATGGCTCACCACCCAGGGGGGGAAACAGCATGGGGGCGGGGGAGGGAATATAAGGACTCAAAAATAAAATGTTTTCTATTGCTTAGCTGCGATTGTTGCAGGGTATAATACTGATATTAGATCCAATTATTCTGATCATCTGCATTACTTTGATTTAAAATGTAGAAAAGATTTAATTAAATCCTTTGTCTGGAAGAAGGGTGAGTTAGCGCCATAACCGAAAGAGTCCACTAGGGGGACTAGTGAGCTCTTCTCTACACTCTACACAAGTGAAAGAGCAGTGACTTCATCTCGTGATCATTTTTTCTTCTCTTACAATTCTCCCCCTTAAATGGGCTAGCACAATGCATTGTGCCTGGTGTAAGCTAATGTAGCCTTGCTAATACCGATAACTAATTTGTAGTGTTGGATTAAAGAGCTATTTTACCAGAAAGGTACATGTTTGGGGCGTCTCATTGTACTCAAATGTCAAAACAGATTTATAGGAGTTTTTATTTTGATATGTTGCTGGGGAGGCAAACTTTGAATTCAAAGACAAAAATCCTTAAATATTTTTGGAAAAATCTGGTGGTTTGACTGGATTGTATATTAATTTAAGCATCACAACAGAGGTGTCTATGTGAGAGTTATTAATGACCAAAAAGTGCATCAATGTACAAGCAGTAAGTTCATGCAGTCATATGTAAGAACCCCAGTTTATTTGATTTTATATTTGAAGAATTTGTAAAACAAAAAAGTATGTTTAAATTATATATATATATATATATATATATATATATATATATATATATATATATATATATATATATATATATATATATATATATATATATATATATATATATATATATATATATAATACATTTTAAAAATAAATTTTAAAATCTAAAAAAGTACAAAGAAGTTTCTGAATTTCATATATAATTTTTTAAATGTATTTTCTCAATTTGTAAGAAAAACCTTTGTAACTTTAAAGTTAGCAGTCACATTTTAATGGTATTGAATTTGCTTTCTTTTGGTAGATCATTTCTTTTCATGAGCTAACTTGTGATCCAAACATTCCTTTCTCTCCCGCCTCCCCAACTCTCTAATCTGTCTGACCGTGGTGAAGTTCACTGAAAGTGGGCCCCTCAGTTTGGGGCCTCATGTAACTCTGTGCCGGCCCTGGCTCCAGGTCCTTATTCTGAGGTAAAACCTCCAGATTCTTTCCCTCCTCACAGGTATCTCAAATATATATAAATATTTTCCGTTCCGTCTTCAGCAGTCAGCTCATAGATCTTCCTCTCTCGATCAGTGGATGTCGGCAGCGTGATGACGGCTGTCCTGGTGGCCCAACAGGAAACACCTTCCCCTCGTTGCTTTTCTGCTCGCTAATCCAGCGCAAATCTGAGTTTGTCCTGTTCGGGGATATTTGGCACACATGTTTCCTCTTATTAGGCTCAACACGAGCCCTCGGCGGAAACGCGACACTCAAACCCAATTTGGTGAGATCCTCGGGTTTCCATTGAGGCGGAAGTCTGATGGGCGGCTGAAATTAGGAGCTCCTCCATCATTTCACGCCTCCAAGCCTGTCGACATGTTGCTGATTAATAATTAGCTCATTATTTGTTCACTGTTAAAGCCTTGAAGGTGGCCTTAAATGTACCGTCCATGAAGAACATTAAAACATTGACAACATAACACAACCATTTTTTTAATATCCCTATCAGTTTCTGTTATATAGTTTAAATGGAAGAACTATTTGAAATGCCTGGGAATCTGTTAATATCATGCTAATTATGTAAAAAAATTCAGTTCAGGATGACTTGCATGTTTTAGCCTTTCAAGGTCGTCATGATGCTAGAAAAAAAATCACAGAAAAAGCTTTCTTTTTGGGTCAGTTGGAGTAAATACTTTATATTTTGAACTAAAAATCAAATGTATGCCATTAATTTTGCCACTATAGATAAAATGCAATCAACATTCTCACCTTGCAGCACTTTTTTTTTTTTTTAATATTCCCAACATTGAGCACAACGCAGAGAAGTCAGGCAGAAGCAATGTTCGATTTTGTGCCCCTCCTTGACAGAATGCTTCCCTGGGTGGGCAGCTGCAATGTTCGCATCAATAGAAAACACCACCAGGTGGTGAGTTTTCAAATCGCTTTTTTATTTAAAGACGTTGGCACGACTGTAAGTAAACTAGATTAAACAGATTTGATTATTATTATTATTATTATTATTATTATTATTATTATTAACCTTTATTTGACCAGGAAAATCCAATTGAGATTAAAAATCTGTTTTGTAAGAGAATTTGTTCATTGTGTCATGGAAATGATTCTTATAGATACATTTTAAAATCATTGGTCAGACAGATTCTTCATACGTCCATTTGATGAACTAAATACAAATTAAAATACAAAAGCTGCTTTTTCTGTCTAATGTTTAAGTCAGTACCAAACTTGACAGATTTCTTTAAATTCATTTAGGTGAACTCGGGTTGAAAGTTGATATGATTGAATTTAATTTATTCAGGGGTTCCAGTTGAGGAAAACACTAGAAGTGTGTCTAAATGTCTTTATTTCCATCAGTACATGAAGTTTATTTGTGCAGGACATTTCAGCAACGAGGCATTTCAAAGTGCTTTACATCATAGAAATGCAAAAATGAAAAATCACAGAAACACATCTGAAAAGCTACATTTTTCCAACTGTCATTAAACGTCAAAATATGAGTCAACGTTTCATTTATTATGGTTCAAAGACAACTCTAAACAGACTAAGGGTTTTTAGTCTTGATTTGAAGGAAGTCAGTCTTTCGGCTGTTTTGCAGTTTTTTGGACTGTTGTTCTAGACTTGTGGTGCGTAGTAGCTGATTGCTGAATTTTTGGTTCTGGCTCTGTTGACGTTAGTCGACCTAAACAAAATGTAGCAAACCATCACACCAATTGTATCAATTAAATTCTACCATCTTGTTTTATTAGTGTAATATCCATCTTTTTTTTCTTTCCTTTTTTAACCCTTACATAAAGAGTCATTTTTAAAAAAATATTTTTGGTTACAGTTGAAGCTGAAGAGTGTGTGCGTGTGCATCCGTGTGCGTGTGTGTGTGTGTTTGCAGCTGCAGAGCAGAGCCCAGAGAGTAATCACGAGCAGTTGCACGGCCATGCATCTCTGCGTATGCAGTATGAGAGCACACACTCTCCCAGCTGGCAGTGTTTGCGTGTTTATAAACAGGCCTGTCCGCCTGTATCTCAGCGCTGAATGGAAGTGACGGGGCCCCCCGATGGTTTGTTTTAAGTTGGGACCGTGATGCTGAGCAGTGTGTGTTCTCTGTGTGTGTGTGTGTGTGTGCGTGTGCGTGTGTTAAAGGGTTATTCTAGGCACGGAGTGCTGGAGCGGATGCCCGCTCGCTGCCAAACGTCAAACTCCCTCCAACCTGCAGAGTGTGACGCGTGTGAAGGGTTTGAACGCAGAACGCTGTATGCACTTATTGTACGGCGGCTCTAATGGGACGGGAGCTCGCTGCGGGGAAAAGTGAAGGCTCACTTTAAACATGTACACTGCAAAAAAAGCACAAAATATTACCAAGCAATGTTGGTCTAGTTTCTTGAAATAAGCCAAAACTAACTCATAAGTAGCTTTTCAGCAAGAAATAGGAGCCTGTTTTGAGTCAACAATTCCTTAATAATGATGAAAAATTGCAAGTTTCATTGGCAAATTATTTCACTTATAACAAGACATTTTTCCCATATTATAAATGAAATAATCTGCCAATGAAGCTTATAATTTTTCGTCAATATTAAGGAATTATTGACTCAAAACAAGCTCCTATTTCTTGCTGAGAAGCTGCTTATAAGTTAGTTTTGTCTTATTTTAAATGAACTAAAATATTTGAACAATAAACTAGACCAAAATTACTTGGTAATATTTTGTGTTTTTGCAGCGTACCAAATCTAGTTCCATACATTTCAAAACAATGTGTATCTGTGTTCACATTACTAGAGATAAAAAAAAATCCTGACTAAGGTTTGCTGTAGAAGAACAAAGCCAAGAGGTGAGTATTTTCTAACCTTGTGACAAATTCATTTGACCCTCAGATGTCATCGGCGGGATGGTGTGTGTGTGTGTGTGTGTGCGTGCGTGCGCGCATGCACGTGTGTGTGTGAAGCATCGCATCTGCTTCTTATAACCTCTGTTTTAAATTTGGCCCTTCTTCGTGGTGAAGGTCCGCAGCGTCCCCTCTGCTGGCTGATTAGAGGTAGAAATTTTAGTTCAGTAGGAAAAATGTCTCTCTTCAGAGAACGTGAAGAAAAATCAGGAAGATGTTTCTAAACGTCAGTCAGCTGTCTAATTTTGATGCTAAAAGGAGTTCAAATGTTCTCCTCCAGGGACGTATCGGAGGATATTTTAGGGATACAGTAAAAAAAACCAAATGAATAAAATAGTATATGAACGTGTATCATAAATGTCTCAACTAAAATCAACAGCTCCACAATTCTTACAGCAATTTCTCTAAACTTATAATTCCTGACACATATTTAATGGGTCATTTTGCAGTTCAAACTGTTCTTGAATTCATTTTTCCTTTTCATCTCAATAAGTTGCCATAAAGAAGTTCAGTTTTTCTTTATCAATCAGTGATGTGGGTGAAACCAGAGTCCTGAGTTATTTAATTAAGACGGTGTGTTTTGGTCTTCATAAGTAAATTAAAGGAGAAGTATTACGTGTTTTCCAGGCACAAAGTGCCATTCTACAGCACAATAAAAGTAACTATGTTTCATTCTGTTGTTATAAAAATACTGTATACATCAAATATGACTTAAAAGAAAATTGAGTTTGTAATTTAACACCTTGAAATTGGGCTTCTGTCTCTTTAAGAAGCTCCTGCTTGTTCTGAAGCTCCACCTTCAGGAAGTCATCACAACATGGCTCCTCTATTAACCCTTTAACAACGTTTTTATCAGCGTTGCTCTGAGAAGTAGCTCCTATAATGACCTCAGCAGATGTGCAGTTCCACCAGATGTTTGCTAATTGCTGCTGGCTAGTCTGGAGGACCTGATTGAGGGAGGGCTGCTCTGTAAGGCGGAAGCTCGAACACTGAAGCTCTGAGGGGGAGCTTCATCCTCAAAAGCAGCTCTTGGTCCACCCAGGTATTTACAGCTGAATGGTTGCCATGGAGATAAAAGGATTTCTCAGACATTCATGAAAGAATCAAAGCAACACTCCAGGTGTGTTTTTAATGAGGGAATAACTTTATAACATGATGCAAACTTTTTTTTATTTCAGTAAATGAAAACTTTTCCTCAATTTCAGTTTTTATTTGTATTAGTGTTAGTTAACTATTACAACCTTATGTGCTTTATTCTTTAATGAAATCGCGTGGAAATTGCACACAAGACGCACTCTGCTATAACCACATTAGCATAGCTTTTAGCTCCTGAGAAATTGAAATTAAAGGCCTCAAGTTTCGTGTAATTTTAGAGAAATGCAGAGGTTGAACTGCGCAGAATAAACATATTAAAAATAATAATAAATTAAAGTTCCTCCAGTGGTTTGGGTAAGATGGCCGGAGTTCCTCTTTGCTTCCTCGATGCTTTGCAGCTCCTCTGCTCTCCTCACTGGCTACATTTGGGATCCCGGGCATGACGCCTGGTACCGCCGCTCCCCCCCTTCGTCTCCCCGCTGCCCACAGTGTTGGAAGATTTAATGGCTCATGTGCCACGGCATCCAGCCTTCACCGGCTCCCGCTGCCTCAGCCTGATCGGCGGTAACGAGGGAAGAGGACGGGAGGGCAGAGAAACCAGGAGAAGAGAGGAAGATCTCTGCCAAGTCGCTGCCTCCCGCTCTCACCACAAGTGTGTTGTGAATTATCTCCTCCCTCCTCTTCCCTTTCCTTCCCTAAGCCTCCAGTTATCCCTTTGCTACTCACCCTCTTCCCATTAAACACATATAGATCTTCATCTGTCCACAAAGCTTCCGTGAGGCCAGCTGTAAATCCAGGGCTCGACACCACACCCATCTCACTTGTTTAGATAGCTAATTCTTTTCGATGAAAATGGCTTTTTTTTTTTTTCTTTTTTTTTTCGGTCTCCCTCCTTCCTTCTCTGGTTGCCAGTAACTGTGTGGTTAATGTTGCGGTAAAAGGAAACAAAAACAGCCGTAATTGATAATGGGAGTCAGCCTCGGCATGTGGGGATCTCTCTCTCTCTCTCTCTCTCTCTCTCTCTCTCTCTCTCTCTCTCTCTCTCTCTCTCTCTCTTTTCCTCCGGGAAGCTCGAGCCAAGCCGGGGACGGTGATTGACCTGAGGCACCGGGGGATCCACCGGGAGGTGGGAACTGTTTTCACCCAGAAAGGATGGACAGGTTTTCAAAACTAATCCGAGGAGTGTTTGGTGTACTTTACCAATACTGTAATGAGTATATATATTTGGATTTTAAAAAGGCGCGAAATAATCCAATTTAAAGGGACAGTTCAAACTTTTAAAGTGAGGTTTAGCTAGCTAAAAGGATCTAAGTACCTGCAGTAGATAACTTTCTCTGCTTCTTCATTTAGTACACTGCAAAAACACATTTGGTTTCTAGTTAAAATATCTTGATACATTTGAAATAACTAACTTACAAGTAATTTTTAGCACTTGTTTTAAGTCAATAATTCCCCAATATTGATGAAAAAGTCCTAGTTCCACTTATAGATAATTTCACCTATAACACGGGGAAAATGGGTTATTAGTAAAATAATCTACCAGTCGAACTAGAACTTTTTTATCAATATTGAGGAATTATTTAACAAAGTTCCTAACTTGCTGAAAAGTTAGGATGACATCAGAGTCTCAAAAGGTCTAAAATAACAACAGGAAAATGTCCCTTCATTCAACTTGTACAGCCATCTCAACTAAATAACAATAATAGTAATATATAAAAGCTAAAAGAAAGCTAAAATGTTTAACACTATTTTATCAGTTTGTGTTTACATGTGATATTCTCAGGACATTTTGTACAGTGGAAGAATTTCGGTGGCGCACAGCCTCCAACCTCAACTTCCTGTGTAAATAATCTTTGCTTTATGTGTGTTTCGCCATGGAAACATGATCGCGCTGTAGTTTAAAGGTTTATTAAATATTGTTTGCATAAAGCTCCGTTATGTTTTTGCAGTAGCAGTTGTTTTAAGGTGGTTGAAGTCTTTTTATTTTTCTTAGTCATTAGCTTCAGCTTCCTGGAAAAATCTGGATTTATACTAAACAGAGTTTAGTATAAATTATGATGTTGTCCGCTTACATTAAAACCTCACTTCAGAAACTCTTAGCCATCCGTGTAAACGTGCGTCTCACTGAGACTTGAAATGTGCTGTTTGCTCCGTTCAGAGCTGCTAACACGTACGGTTGGAGGAAATGATAATTGTTCGTAGGAAATTGATTGTTTTGCATGAAAACTTTGAGTCAGACTTGTCTGGATCGGTTTTCGTCACACTGGAAGTAATCACAGTGAGCAGATTTTTCAAAAGAAAAAAAACAAAAATGTCAGAGCTGGACTACAGCGGAGGGTGATTATTTTTAGATTTTTTTTGATAAATGAGGGGTTTCAAGTATCTGAATGTGGTTGAAGCCAAGAAGAATGAAAATATGGAAGAAGAGGGGGAAAAAAATGGTTGGGGCAGTTGGTGAAAAATGTTTCTGGCAGAGCCACAAAAGCTTTTAAAACAACATGTGAAAAATCAGCAGTTCTTAACAGTTAGCTTGTCATTTTTATTTGCCTCTTCAGACGGTGGCAGCGGTCGCCTTTCAGGCTGTGCCAGCTCAGATTGGCTGCTGGCTGGAAGGCGCAGGCCTGGCCCCGGTTAGTGCTCTTATTATCATCACCACACACTGCAATTCACATGCCAATCACGGCTCGGAGCGGCGCGGGGCCGAGTGGGGGCTGAGGGGGAGAAGGGGCCGCCTGCTGGGACGATGTGGTGGGCGGGGTGGGGAGCGTACACGCTGAACGCTTCCAGCAGGCCCTAATCGGACCTTTCACTCCCACGTCTTCTCAGAACAAGCCCGGTTATTGAGCGGGGGTGGAGGGATGATTGGCTCCACAGAGCCGGCTTGAAGTGCAAGCAGGAGTTCTGCGGTGGACGGGGCGGCTGCAACAATAGGCGTGACCTCTGAGGAAGGTCAAACCGTCAGCTTGGCTGGTGTGGCCTGGCTTGAGTTAGCTGGGATGGACAGGACAGGACAGGAGCAGAGAGGAAGTCGTGTTAATGCAGCAGGAATTCTGTGTTTTGAAGCCAAAAGTCACAGAGATGAAAAAAGCGAGTCTTAACTATAGGACAATATGGAGCATGAATAGTTCAGAAAGACCGAGACTGTGTTTCCCCGTGGAAGCTGCGGCTTCGTTTTGTTTTGTTTTGGTCCAGAGAAACTCTCCGACCTTGTGTGGGGCAGTGTTGAAGCAGTAAGCTAACCGTGACTTTGCCCTCAATTTAGAAATTTTCAAGGTGAAAAACAATCAAATCTGCTGTGTAAAAGTACTGCTGCGTCTCCATTGCAAATCTCTGTCAATATTCTGCTGATGTCGAAAAAAACAAAATTTCGCAATTGCAGCGTTTTTGTTAATAAGAAATGACATAGAAATCACCTGTGAACAATCTTGTTCACATAAGTTATTAAAAAACATGGCGGCAACGGATGTATCAGGAAACATTGGCGTCTTATTCAGGCGTTGGAGTGACAAGCCCATTGTACTTGGAACAGTTACGTATGCGGCGTTTTGGAGAGTCGGCCATTTTAGAAAAGAGCTATGGATGTTATGTATACGAATGACGCACATCTTTTCATGAGCTGTGTTGTGCTGTGAGAGCTCTGGTGTAGCCAGCAGCACATTGTCCAGAAAAATAAAACAAACCATCATCATCCTCCCACTTCCTGTCATCTTCTTCGTCGTTTCCTTCAGCAGTAACGTCTGGCTGTTGATCATGTGACTCCTGTGTTCTGAAAACAGTTTTGTGAAATGCATCTATTTTGGCACAGCCCAAAAACCCACCAATCTTTTTATTATTATTATTTATTTATTTTTTCTAAATTGGCATGTTTCCGTTAAGCAAATTTATTTTCATGAATTCAATTTCAAATTTATCCTGAAGACTTTTTCCCAGAAAACAGAAATCTCGGTTTTTCTATTCCTCGCTCAGGATAATTCTCTGGATGATTTGCCGCCATGTTTCGACGCTGCCCCCTCTTTGCAGATCGCTCGTACTTCGCTGATGTTAAACTCAGACTGCGTTTCGCTGCCCCAGAGGACTGACATGGGTAACGAGAACGGCCGCGGCCCCGGAGCACACAGCTGAACCGATGCTAAAGTAGCTTTAAAGAGACACGTTTGCATTTCTTGGAATGACGTTCAGCCACAATCCAAATGAGAGTTTGTGGTCTGACTTGAAGACTGCCGTCCAGGAGGACCCGTCCAATTTCAAGGAGGTGGAGTTGTTTTGTCTTGAGGAAGGGATGGAAATCTCAGCGACGTGACGTGCCAAACCTTTAAAGACTTACCCAGAGAGACTTGCAGCTGTAGTTGTTGTTAAAGGAACTTGACAACGTATTTACTGACTTTGGCTCGGTGAGGATGCGTGCATGCGCTCCCAAAAGCAAAATCTAAAATAAAAAAAACTCTGATTGTCTCTGATTTTTTTTTTATATCACCACTATACAAAGGGTGATTTAAATGCAGTAAAATAATAAAATCAGCCAGTGGGGTTAATATTCTTGAAATGTTCTGGAAACAGAGATGGATAACACACTGATGTCACATTTGGAAAGTTCAGCTCCAATGAATATTATCTGGGAAATGCAGATACAAAGACCAAAAGAAATCATATTTGCTGGCAGATTCCCATGCAAACAACATACTTTTTCATTCTAACACGACAATATGTGTCCAGCGGTTCAGATCGATTACTTTTCAGATAAAATAAGGCTTCCAGTTATCTCTGTACTTTTGTAAGATGTTTACATGTCAGTGCAACAAGAAGTTGGACTTAGTTAGTCCCAAGTTAGAGGGAAAATCTTCCAAATTGATCTGTGATAAATCTTTGAAACAAAAATGTCCTATTTTCAACGTTTCTCACCATCCTCAATCTCAAAATCCAATATGGCTGCTGTGCATTTAAACTTTTGCAGTAGTATAATCAATAAACTATTTGCTGTCATTTCTCATGTTACACATGATCTCTATTTTTTTTAATATGTTCAATTACAGTTTGGATGCATAAAGCATAGAGAAATACATTTTTCTTAGCTTATGCTAATGCTAATCACTGAGTGCAACAACTGCTTGTTTTTGTACTTGCATGTTCAAACTGGTTTTATTGTTTTATTATTATTTCTAAACCCAAGCTATGGCTTCAGCAGTAAAAATAAGTGCAGCATCAAGAAACATGAGCAATTTTCCATTTAATTTAACAGATATCAAAATAATTTCCTCCACAGTTCCACTTCTGGAGGTAGTTGTTAGAAGAAAAGTGAGTTTGACCAATCTTTCTGTTGATTTTGTTGGTGTTGATTAGCTCTATTACTGACAAATCAGTGCTTAAATTTGTCCTGAATAAAATTTACTTGGATTAACTTTGGATTAACTTTCTAAAACAGTTTTTTTTAAGTTGGATCAGTTATTCTCTTTTGTAAGTGCAAAAGATGATAGGTGATATAAAATTGGGTTGAATAAGAATTGAAAAAAATGGTGGTAGAAATATCAAATTTTGGGCCTAAACAAATACATTCATGTAACCGGAAATGTAGCAAAGCTCCAGTGCGTAAAAACGTAAAGGAAAAAGCCTCTCCAGCTTGTTGTGCTACTTTGGAGACTTAAGCGATGAAGCACAGGTTTAGTACAGTTTAATGGATGCCATCATCACCGATCCACGACTTCTGCAGACATGAACGTTCACATCTGAGGTTATGATGTAAGAGCAAAACAAACTGGTTCTGGCTCAACATCCTTTCAGTCAAACTCTGAATATCCTCATATATTTATTTATTTATTTTATTTTTTTCCTTTTCTGATTTCATCCCCGGAGAGTTTTCTGCATCTGTGAGACTCTGTAATTTAAAGGCTGCCGAAACGGGAACTCAGCATGCTATTTCAATCAAAAAACCCGATTCCTGACCCATCACTCTGCCTGCCAAAGCATGGTGTAACACACACACACACACATACACACACACAGAGAAAGAGAGAGAGAGCAGGCCTGCCAATGTGCGGTCAGCTTTCACGAAGCCTTAATGCCTAGTGGTTAGAGCTCTATCAGGGCCATGAGAAATGATTTATTAGTGGCTCCCGCCTGTATTTATAGAAAACGCTCCTGCGTCAGTGTTAATAAAGAGATCCATTCTCAGCCTGGAAACGCAGCACCTCTTTAAGGGATTACTGTCACGGCTAAACAATAGCTCATCCTCCGCGGAGAGCCATGCAGCTTCGCCTGACTTTGTGTTTTAAAAATGTGAGCGCTTTGTTGTCGCATTGTGCGGGGAGAAACAATCCGTCTGTGATTCTAAGCGCGGCCTCATTCATTACAGACACACATTTATCTCGAGCTGACTTTCCCATTATTGTTGCAGCTACGGGGAGAGCCTTTCCCGCCTCCTCCTGTTCGGGCTGATTTTATGGAAGGAGGAGCAGTAATGAGAGGCCCGACTCCTCGTCTTTTATCTGTCGAAACGTCAAAAAGAGCCTGAGAGTGTGTGTGGCGATGATGTGGATGAAACGGAGAGACGTGGAGACACACAGAGGAGAGCCCTGGTGGTGAAATGTGTCTTGCGTGACATCATTCCTGTCTCCTTCTGGTTCCAATCAGGCCCATCCTTCCCAGATAATGACACCTGATGGATTAATGACTGATAGAAAGTGTGTGTGTGTGTGCGTGTGTGTGCGTGCGTGCGTGTGTGTGTGTGTACGTCTGTTTGTAATACCTTGTGGGGACCGTTTTCCTGACACTACGTTGTGGGGACCCACTGCTCCTTGTGGGACCGAAGCCTGGACTCCACAAGCGGAAACACTGTTTTTGGGTCAGGGGTCAGATTTAGGACTAAGGTGTGAATTGAGTTTTGGTTAGGGTTAGGGTAAGGTTTATTTAGGCTGTAGAAATGAATGGAAGTCAATGGAAAGACCCCACAAAGATAATCACGCAAACATTTGTGTTTGTGTGTGTGCATGTGTGTGTGTTTGGTAAGGGATGGTGGGGGTTCACAGAAAGCTCGTAATCAGACAGCTCTCAAATTAGCGCTGCATAACTACATCCTGACCGGGGCTTATGGACTCCTGAGATGCTGGAAAGTTCTTCCAGACAATCAGGCCCAGCCAGGCGCACACAAACACTGGCACTTTCATCACTGGCACATCGATGCCTCTGCTTCCTCATACGCCGTGGTGACCTTTGACACGAGGAGAAGGAAGGGGAGGTAAAATGTGAAGTCAGTTCGACTCATTTCTTTCCCTGTAAAGCTGCGAACGTCCTCCTCTACTGTCTCTACTGCACTGTAAGCAAAAGGGTTTGTTTGGTATAAAGTACTTGACGTCGAAAAAGTTTGAACTTTGTATCCTTAAATTCCAACAGCATTGAAAACAAATGTTTGCAACGAATCATTCCTAAACGTTCTGATGAGAACTGACCTGACGATGTTGGTTCCCCGCGTTGCAGTTTCCAGTAAAAACATTACGGTGGATATATTCATATGGATTGAAATATAAAAGAATATATCAACTTAGTAAAAGTTAAAAGCTGTTAAATTACTTTTTTTAAGGAAGAATTTAAGTTTTTATCAAATGTCGTCCTGTTCAAAGCTATTGTTACAGTTAGAAAAAAATATGTTTTTGCTAAAATTATCACGATGTCCTGACATTATAATATGAGACAGATAATCTGTGCAAAAAACAAGCTGCTCTGCAATCTCCCTGTGATCCTACTGACATCTGCAGAAATACACAGCTTTGTCAAAAACAACCAATCAGAGCCAAGAGGAGAGTCCTCGTATCATCAATCATTCTCATGAAGGCGCTGCTCTTTGCTAAGCTGCAGCTGATTCACCACAACATAGCCTGCCAAAAAAACGCTGCTTTATCAGACACACTGTGTTTCCAGTAGGATTCATTGTGAGCTCAAAACGTCCAACTTCAGCCATAAATATGGCTGTTGCAACACTAAGTTCTTGTCACACCAAATCCAGGTGGAAGTTACCTCCTAGCTAACCTCTGCAGCTGATCAAATCTCACCAGGGGGCATTTTAGAGTCTTGCTGGGACCATCATCACATGGAGTCCAAATCTGTCATCACCGTTAACAGCTGGATGTGAAGATACAGGTGCTGGTCATAAAATTAGAATATTGTGATAAAGTTCATTATTTTCCATAATGTCATGATAAAAATTAAATTGTCATATATTTTAGATTCATTGCACACCAACTGAAATATTTCAGGTCTTTTATTGTTTTAATTTTGATGATTTTGGCAAACAGCTCTTGAAAACCCAAAATCCCTGTCTCAAAAAATTAGAATATTATGAAAAGGTTCTCTGAACGAGCAATAAAAATAATCATCTGAATCAACAAAGTAACTCTAAACACCTGAAAAAGATTCCTGAGGTCTTTAAAAACTCCCAGCCTGGTTCATTACTCAAAACCGCAATCATGGGTCAGACTGCTGACCTGACTGCTGTCCAGAAGGTCATCACTGACATCCTCAAGCAAGAGGGTGAGAAACAGAAAGAAATTTCTGAACGAATCGGCTGTTTGCAGAGTGTTATATCAAGGCACCTCAGTGGGAAGTCAGTAGGAAGGAAAAAGTGTGGCAGAAAACGCTACACAATGAGAAGAGGTGACCGGACCCTGAGGAAGATTGTGGAGAAGGGCCAATTCCAGACCTTGGGGGAAGCAGTGGACTGAGTCTGGAGTAGAAACATCCAGAGCCACTGTGCACAGGCGTGTGCAGGAAATGGGCTACAGGTGCCGCATTCCCCAGGTCAAAGGTCAAGCCACTTTTGAACCAGAAACAGCGGCAGAAGCGCCTGACCTGGCTACAGAGAAGCAGCACTTTGGACCACTGTTGTTCAGTGGTCCAAAGTACTTTTTTCGGATGAAAGCAAACTTTGCATGTTATTCGGAAATCAAAGTGCCAGACTCTGGAGGAAGACTGGGGAGAAGGAAATGCCAAAATGCCAGAAGTCCAGTGTCAAGTACCCACAGTCAGTGATGGTCTGGGTGCCATGTCAGCTGCTGGTGTTGGTCCACTGGGTTTTATCAAGGGCAGGATCAATGCAGCAGCTATCAGAAGATTTTGGAGCACTTCATGCTTCCATCTGCTGAAAAGTTTTATGGAGATGAAAATTTAATTTGGTCTGGAATCGGCCCTTCTCCACAATCTTCCTCAGGGTCCGGTCACCTCTTCTCGTTGTGTAGCGTTTTCTGCCACACTTTTTCCTTCCTACTGACTTCCCACTGAGGTGCCTTGATATAACACTCTGCAAACAGCCGATTCGTTCAGAAATTTCTTTCCGTTTCTCACCCTCTTGCTTGAGGATGTCAGTGATGGCCTTCTGGACAGCAGTCAGGTCAGCAATCTGACCCATGATTGCGGTTTTGAGTAATGAACCAGGCTGGGAGTTTTTAAAGGCCTCAGGAATCTTTTTCAGGTGTTTAGAGTTACTTTGTTGATTCAGATGATTATTTTTATTGCTCGTTCAGAGAACCTTTTCATAATATTCTAATTTTTTGAGACAGGGATTTTGGGTTTTCATGAGCTGTTTGCCAAAATCATCAAAATTAAAACAATAAAAGACCTGAAATATTTCAGTTGGTGTGCAATGAATCTAAAATATATGACAATTTAATTTTTATCATGACATTATGGAAAATAATGAACTTTATCACAATATTCTAATTTTATGACCAGCACCTGTAGTTTCTCACAGAGGAATAGAAAACCTGAAAACAGAGACAGCTCAAGAAAAAAGCTGCAGCTCAGTTTGTTGCCCTCTGGTGGCTGTATGTGTGCGCGCGCTTGCCTTCCTCCCCGTTAACCTGACAAAGGTGACGTCACTGAATCTGGAAGTGATTGGACCGGGCTCTGATGCTATTGGCCACCGTTCAATGGAAGGTAAATACATGTGTCTGTATGTGTGCGCTTCACTGCTACAAAGTCAACATGACTGCAGAGCGCTGGAGCGGTATCACGATGAGGTCATTTCCCTGAAGTTCAACCCAGAGGAACATAATAGACATTCACCCGTTTCCATCCCTCCGTTCTCTTCTTTTCTGGTCTTTCATCTGTTTTGATTCCTTCAGTTTTTTTTTCCTTCTCAAATAGTCGACCTTTTTCAACTCCTTTAAGTCTAATTATGTGGTTTATGTATTTTCATCCTTGCCCCTTCTGTGACTTACACCTACACACTTCTTCTCCCAGACATTTGCTGTTCTCTCTCCTCCCTGTTTCCCAGTCTATTCACTGTTGTAAAATGTTTATTTACTGTATATATTTTCAGGAAATTGTACTTTGGGGATGGTTGCTGGTTTTCCGACGGTGGAAGATGGAAAATCAGGTGAAAAGGAACAGAGCTCTATAAACTGGCTGTGTGCTAACTTGGGCAGTGACTGTTCATGGACAATATGGCTTAATGCCCAGGGCGCCACAAACTGAGGGGTGCCATAAACACTGGGGGGGAAAAAACATGCAATTCTTTTTGCTTATTTGTGTATTTATTCATAGAAGAATAGATATTGGTGTTTGATTCGTTCTGCTAAATTAATAAGAGGTTGCTCTATAGTTTTTATTTAAGTCTGAAAATCATTTAGTCATCTGCAGCTCATAATCTAAAATAGTTTGAGATTCACAAAACCTTTTTTTTTTTTTTTTTTTTTTTTTAATTTAATTTTTATTTGGAAAGGCAAGGTACAATCATCTTTACATTCCAGTTTCCACCATATTGGAAGGAAGAAAAGAAAATACACAAGCCAGTCCAAGGTTTTTGTATAACAACCGAACAACTAAAACAAAAGGAGTGAGTGGGGGGTAAGGAAGGGCCAGGTCTAGTTTTTCTTTTGTTAGTGGTAAAACACAGTCAAGAGCAAACATTTCCCATAATCCTGAACTAAGGTATAGTAAATAGCACAACAGTACTTATTTGTAGTGGACATATTTAGTCTACTGAAATAACCGACTTTACATAGTTTGTCCATTTAGACCAGATCCTGAAAAAGGATTCCCTCCGACCATGAACAGAAAAAGATAACTTCTCCAGAGTGTAAATGTCCTGTACAATGGAAACCCAATCCTCCACTGTGGGTGTTTCGGGCTTCAACCATTTTCTAGTGATTGTCTTTTTACTTGCTGCCAGAAGCACTAACAGGAGTTTTTTGTCGTCCAGAGTCCAGTTATCAAATGAAATGCTTCCTAAATATAGGGATTCACAATTACATGGGATTCTTTCAGTAAAGATGTTATTTAGGTGAGAACATATTTGCTCCCAGAAGACCTTAATCACCGGACAAGCCCAGAAGATATGGTGATGATCCGCTCCATTTGTTCCACAGAGTCTCCAACATGCATCTCCGCTGCCCTGGTGTTTTTTCTGAACTGGAGTTACAAAATATCAAACAGAGTTTTTCCAACTGAACAGCCGCCATGTATTGGAGCTTGAGGTCATCCAGTGTAATTTATTAATCCGTTCCCAGTCTTCAGTTGTGATTAATAAATGTCCTTCTTTTACCCACTTGTTTCTTATGTAGTCTGTATCACCTTGTTTAGACAATAGAATACCATTATACAAAGTGGAAACAAGTTTTTTGCATGAACCTGATTTCAACAGGGATAGAAACACTTTAAAAAGTCCTGGTTTGGCCGTATCCCAATTATCACATATATTTTGATTGAAGTAGGACCTAACCTGCAGATATCTAAAGAAGTCATCCTTCTCCAACCCTTTGGACCTCTGGAGTTCCTCAAAACTCTGAAACACACCCTTCCGGGTAAATGTATAGTAAGTGGTTAATCCCTTCTGGATCCATCTTCCAAATCTTCCATCAGTCTTGTTTGGTTTAAAAGCTGAGTCAAAGGCACACCATCTGAGTATTCTTATCCTGTTACCCAATTTACACATTTTAACGACCTTATTCCATGAATCCAGCATGGTGTGTAATATTGACCCATGTGGTATATTCAGCCCTTCTTGTAGGTCCTTGTCCATTAGTACTGATATTAAAGGTTGCTTTTTCCACTGTTGCTTTTTCCAAATCTTTCCACTTAGCACTGTAAGAAGGAGAGCATAGACAGAACACTGGTCGTAATTGAGTTGCAAGGAAGTAAACCTGTAGATTAGGAAGACCTAGTCCCCCTTTGTCTTTCTTTAACTGCAGCGTACTATATCTCACTCTTGCTTTTTTCCCCTGCCAGATATATTGTGATATTATTCTTTCCCACTCTATGAAGCGCTTATCTGGGATCAGAATAGGTAAACACTGAAACATATATAGGAAGCGCGGGAGAATGTTCATTCTGACCGACTCAATTCTTGAGTGTAAATTTGAAAAAGGAATCAGACTCCATCTTTTCATGTCTGATCTCAGATTTGAAATTAGGGGCCCATAATTGACTTCAAAAATTCTGGAAAAATCCTTGGGCAATGTGACCCCTAAATATTTTATGGATTCTGCTTCCCATTTCCAATTGAAGAGGCTCCTAATATTGCTTTGTGGGTTATAGTTAATTGTTAAAACCTGAGTCTTGGTCATGTTTATCTTGTAACCCGAAAGCGAACCATATTCCTCAATTGCTCCCATAAGTATAGGTAGGGTTTTAGCTGGGTTTGTTATGGTCAACAGTAAATCATCTGCGAACAGTGACAACTTTTGTTCTCCAGACGCCATGAGAACTCCAGCTATGTCCGTCCTCTGTCTTATCCACTGACCTAGAGGCTCAATGAAGAGGGCAAAGAGGAGTGGAGAAACACAGCATCCCTGCCTCGTACCCCTTTCCAGAGTGAAGCGGTCAGATAGGTCTCCATTGATTTTTATCCTAGCGGATGGTCTATCATATAAAGATGCGATTACATCTATTATGGTCTGGTGGAACCCAAACCTGGACATAACTTTGTAAAGAAAAGACCATCTGACTGAATCAAAAGCCTTCTCTGCATCCAGACTCAATACAAGAGTCTCTATTTTTTGATGGGTTACATGATTTAAAATATGCAGGGTTTTCCTGATGTTATCCTGAGTCTGTCTCTGCCTGATGAAGCCTGTTTGGTCTTTATGGATTATCACTGGGAGGATGTCTTCCAATCTCTGTGCGATTATGGCAGTAAATAATTTGTAATCAATATTTAACACACTTATTGGCCGATAATTTCCGCATTCCTTCTTATCTTTTCCTTCCTTAGGGATTAGTGAAATGATTGCGTCTCTCCATGAAGGAGGGATTATTTTCTTTTCTAGTACATTGTTGAAAACTCTTACTAAAACAGGGACTAACTGATCTTGCATTTCTCTGTACCACTCGGAGGTAAACCCATCTGTTCCTGGAGATTTCCCTCCTTTCAGCTTTCTAATCACTAATTTTAATTCTGCTTCAGTTATCTCTGATATTAATTGTTCGTTTTGCTCGTCTGTAATGCTAGGCAGGGTGAGTTGGGAAAGGAATGTGTCCATTTGTTGTTCATTATTCAATTTGGGTTGGGAGTATAGAATTTTGAAAAAATCACTAAAGCACTTCTGGATCTTTTCTACTTTTGTTTCAACTCTATTTGTATATATATTCTTTATTTTGTGAATAGCTCTGTCAGCTTGCTGTTTTCGTAATTTAAATGCTAGGAGCTTCAGAGATTTCCCCCCTGCTTCATAATATTTCTGTTTAGTAAAGAGAAGTTTCTTTTGTATTTCTTGTATGTTTAAGTCGTTCAGTTCTTTTTTCACCAACTCAATTTTGACTCTTATAGCCCTCTTTAAGGTTTTGGAGTGCTCTTTCTGGAGTCTTTTCAGCTCTGTCTCCAATTGAGTTTGTTTTTGTTGTCTAATTCTCTTTTCATTGGAGGAAAAGGCTATTATTCTTCCCCTGACTACGGCCTTTAGAGCATCCCAGAGTATTGCCGGACCCACTTCATTATTATCATTCTCTTCCAAGTATTGTATGATTTCAGTTTTCATATTCTCCTTAAAGATTGTACTGTTTAATAAGTTCGTATTCAGCCTCCAGAGGGTGGATCTACTTTTTTCAGCCATTTGAAGGGAGATATAGATTGGACTGTGGTCTGAGATTGAACTGGATCCTATTTCCCAGCTTTCCAATCTATGCACATCTTTTTTAAACATGAAGAAATAGTCTATTCTTGAGTATACATTGTATGAAGAGGAATAATGTGTGTAATCACGACTGGTTGGGTTCTTATCCCTCCATACATCCACTAGTCCCACTTCATCCATCATATTTTTCATTCTTTTACTGATATGTTTAGAGTTTGTTTTTCCATTCGATGAGTCCAGATTTGAGTTTAACCTAATATTAAAGTCCCCCGCACAGATCATTACACCCTGACTTTTTGTTGCTGCTAATTCAATAATTTTCTTGTAAAACGACCAGTCGCTGCCAGGTGGGGCATAGATATTAATAAAACTCATCAGGACACCATCTATTTTCCCTGTAAGTAACAGATAACGACCCTCCCTGTCTTTATGTTCTGTAACGTGCTCGTAACACAAGGAACTCGATATTAAAATAGCAACCCCTCTTCGTTTACCGGAGCTGTGGGAAGAGAAATAAACAGATTTAAACCCCATCTTGTTCAATTTGGCATGTTCAGAATCATCTAGGTGGGTTTCCTGCAACATTGCTATCTGAACTTTATCCTTCCTGAGTTTAGATAATACTCTCCATCTCTTAATCGGATTATTTATGCCATTTATATTGAAAGAAGCCACCTTTAACTGTGTCTTCCCCATTTGTGTAAGTGTTTTCCCCATGTCACTGAAGACCCTGAAACTCCCCCACCACTCACTAGAACTAACATAAACAGAATATAAACAGCTGAACCAAAAATAAACATATAAACAGGAACCCTAACAGAACAGAACATGTTCAGCCTCCAAGGCAGGGGTCTGTTGATTAGACCCTGTTGGGCTTCTTGGAGGAAGCCCAGAAGGGAAAAACCTCCCATGAAGTTAAGGAGGGCCCTTACAGGTGGCGGCAGCCCAAATAGGAGTGGACCCCAAACAAACCTTCATAAAATCCCATCATCCTTAAAGCAGCCCTCTGTACACTTATCTCTAAGAGGAAGAACCCAGGAGGGGAAATGAAGGTTCCCTCAGCTCTTGGGTGGAGATGTTCTTCTAAAAGCCCGGAGCCTCTCTTTATAGTTTTCTCCTCTTACAGAACCGGAGGAGCCCTTCTGTTTCCTCCCCTCCTTCCGGCTCCAGGACAACCGCTCAATCTGCTCCTTCAGGGAAGCTGGAGATCTGATGATTTTAACTTTGTAGCCCTTTTTAGCCAGATCCTCGGTGGTCTCCTCTATGGTGTCGTAGGTCCTGGTCCCCTCTTTATATTTCACTCGCAGCCTCGCCGGGAAGAGAGTCTGAAATGGAACACCGTTCTCCTTCAGGACTCTCCGAACCTCCGTGAACTCTCTGCGCTTTCTGAGGATGGCTGGTGGATAGTCATGGTCCAGATTTATTCGCTTTTCATGCCAAATAAATCCTTTTCGCTGCCAGGCCTTACGGAGCAACAGCTCTTTATATTTGAAGCTCAGAAATTTCACCACTATCGACCGTGGCGCCGCTCCCTCCGGTGGCTGCGGACCGAGCGCGCGATGTGCTCGTTCAATCTGCATGTCCGGCTGGATGTCTTCCAGACCGAGCCCCTCTTTAAGTAGAGCTTCCACAAATGCAGCCATAGATTCACAGTCCTTTTCAGCCCCCTCTGGAACACCGTAGATCCTGATATTTTCCCTCCTGGATCGGCTCTCTAGGTCCACCATCTTATCTTCCAGACTCACATGTAGCTTCAGCAGTTCTGCTAACACTTCCTCCGTATTTTGGGTTCTTTCCTCCGTCTTCTCCAGCCGCTCCTCTACTTCGCTTATCCTTGCATTCGCTTTTCTTATTTCCTCTTTAATAGTCGAGAGTTGTTCCTTAGATTCCTGGCGGAAGCCTCTAAGCTCTTCTAATAGGATTTCGAGGCTAGCCATTCCGATCTATTAGCTTAAGGCTACGACACGTTAGCTGTACCTGTTCGTAAAACTTCTCAACTTCCCTCTTCTAATTATAGTGTCTTTGGGGCTTCTTTGTCGTCTTACCCCCTTTAAATGACTTTCGTAGAGCAATATTACTCAGTTGAATGAGGGTAAATCAAGAATTTCTCCGGTTGTCTGGGGAGACTCTTTAGTGAGCAGCCATCTTAACGGTGTTCCGGCCGGAAGTCCACAAAACCTTTTTTATTTTATTTTTGAAAAAACACGGGGAAAAAATTGAAATTGAAAGAACTGAAACACAACATCATCTGTGAAACATGAAGGTGCTGAAATGCAAAATGTGGATGAAATAAAGGATTTTATATGTTCGTTAATAATTGCCTGTAACATTTATTAATATGTATTCATAGCCAAACCAAATTTATTGCCAAATATAGAATCAGGGAAGGCAGGAAAATGTAATTGAGGTGAAACTCAGTGAAGGGCATTTAACAAAACATCAACAAGTGGTATGTTTATATTTGAGCATGCTTGTATATTTTGAGAAAACCGTGAAATAAAATTACTGAATTCAATTCTTGTGAAATTCATTGTTTGTTGTATGAACTTTTTTAAGAACGGATATTTAAGTCACATGCCTGTATGTCTGACAGAACAAAACATCAGCAGGTGCAGTTCTGTTGTAGCTTTAGCACTGTAAACCATTGTGGGTAAACTTAGCTAGCAATATGCCAGCCTGAAGGTTCAAAACAATATGCTAAGTATAGCAGAAGCGTGTGGACTCAGATGTTTGTTTCTTTTGAATGTGCAGATGATAACAAAAACTTAGTAAATAACAATAATAGTATGAATTCTTGTATTTGTTACTAGAATAAGCTAATACTGCGTCTGTACACTCAAAGAAATGAATCAATGACTTAACATATTTGTTTATGTCAACAGGTTTCACATAATTGCATTATGTTAATTGAAAGCAAAACAGATATCGTAATCTGACATAATGACTTTAGGTTTAACTAAGATAAAATTCACCCAACTACAAATCACTTCAGATTAGGGCTGAAACGATTCCTCGAATGATTCGAGTACCTCGATTACTAAAATTCCTCGAGGAAAATTTACCTGCCTCGAAGCTTCGTTAATTTATGTTTTATTAGTTAGCGCACCGTGTTCCGGCCGGGACTTCATTTGCGTTGCGCGAAGCTCTCACTTCCGCCTCTGAGTTGTTGACAAAAGCTAAGTCTCAGCGGCATAAAGTCCAATCTTCAAGATTGGCCCGTGGGGATTTTATTGATTGATGATAATGCCCGACTTTTTATCGTTTTTGGGGAACCAATAAGCATCCTTAAAATGACTGGGGAATGCCTGGAGTACGGCAGCATTTCTCCTCCGGGGCTGCTGGTTGAAAGCGAACGGCGGGAAGAGCGCTGAGGTGAGCGGATAGACTGAACAGGGCGGGCGGCTGAGTAGCTGATGCTTACCGTGTAAATGTAGCTTTACCGACGAACCGCACAATAAATTTCATATCCCGGTCTGAAGAAACGGGTGGCGGAGCGCATCGTACATGGCTGGTAGATGAGTTTCTGAGTGTGACCAGTGAAGGTGTCGTAAATATCCCGTAAATATCCCGTATTGCTTCCCCCCGTGTTCGTCCCCCGGTCTAACGGTTCGTCAGTCCGCTGGTCTATTTCCTCCCCTCCACCCCATCTTACGTTCGTTCATTCGCCCTCTCCTCCCACTCCAGGCGGCATTTCCCGTATTTTCAAACCCAAAGCGTGACAGGTTAGGTGGCAAGGTGAGTTTAATTAATCTATTAAACTCACTGAAGATGAATACATAAACTAAAAGCTGGATTGTAGACATTTTTTATAAGCATATTTGTGAGCCTGCCTCTTTGTTATTAAATTCAATATAATTTCAGATTTTTCAATAACTTTTCTTCTGGTTAACTTAGAAAGTGAGCTATTATTGTTACAGGTTAGTTTTCTAAACTACAAAAAAAGCAACTGTTAGGGATGCTCAAATATGAAAAATTGGACTGATATTGATATCTGATAGTAACACCGGTATTATGCCAGATTTACCAATATTTCACTTTATATTTTTTTTTATCCGATTACTCGATTAATCGTAAGAATAATCGATAGATTACTCGATTACTAAAATATTCGTTTACAACAGCCCTACTTCAGATTGACAAAATAAAAGTTAGTTGAACTAACTAAATTTTTTGTGTTAATCTGACAAAGAAAACTCTGTCAATGAACTTATGTTTCATTTGTTCACTAAACATAAACAAATTATGTTACTTTAACAGCTAAAGTTTGCTTTCCTTCAACCAATATGTTTATAACTCAGTTTTTCTTAACTAACTTCAAGTTTACAATATATTGTAAAGCTGAGGAAGTATCTAAAATAGTAATAATTTAACAAATATTTTCATGTTGTATCAGATGTTGAATGAGACTTTTTTTTATTTAATCTAACCATAAAATAGAAACCTTTGCCATGTTTAACCAGTAGATAAACTGTGTTTATATATAAAATAAATAAAAACATGTAATATGTTTCAGAAAACCAACCATCATTCCTCTAATATCCCAAACCTTCATATGTTCTGATGTACTAAATTACGGCTATAGATCTCAAAATATAAACCCAGGAATAGCTGTGGTAAGGTAAGCTTGATGTTTTTCCCCCTCCAACAACTCCTCATCAGTTTATAACGATCAAATTTCCCAAAGGTGAACCATACTGTAAAGATGACGAGCCCAACATGGACTGTTCTTTTAAAGACTGAAGGTACGACTTTGGAAACTGATACTTCCCCAAGAAAAAAGAAAAAAAAACCTCATTTGTCACCCTGTCTCAGAGCCATGTGTGACTGCTAAAAGTGAGTCTGTGGTGAGGAAAGCAGCCTAGGAGAGAGTGATGACCTCTGGATCTGAAACGAGGCTTTGAAGCGGTTCTCCCTCTCTCTCTCTCGGACATGTCCGCCCCGGAGGATCCGCTCTCGTGTCTCCGTCCGCCTCCTCTGCGCCTTGTCGCTCCGTTCGACCGCTAACTGCTCTGCCGCTCTTGGCGCGTGGTGATTATGGCGGATCCGCATGAAGACATGTCAGTGACGTAATGAAGCGAAGCTTTTTGAACCGAGTCCATCCTGCGGCCATGCTGTTGCCGTAGCAGTTTTTGGACTGTGTGTGTGTGTGCGTGTGCGTGTGCGTGTTTGGTTTTGGGACAGAATCATTTGTCACCAGCGGTTTCACATGTCTGGTATTGAAACTGATGACAAATCTCTGAGGTGTTTTTTTTTTCTCTCTTTTTCTTTTTTGCTTATGCGTTCATATTTGTTGGCACTTCAGTGGGTGATGTCATTTTCAAGAGGCTCTTTTCATCGCTTTTTATTAGTCTGCTGTGCCTCTGCAGACATTTGCAGACCGTGGACTTGTGTGTATGTTGAGAAGCCTGGAAGTGCTCAACAAAATCGAATGGCTTTTATTATGTTTTGAGTGATTTACTAATAGTGCTTAAAACTGCAGTATGTAATGTTTCTAAAAAAAAAAATGTTTCTTATTTGTTAAAATTATCATTATGTCGTGGCAGTATGATAGAAATACAACTAACTGCAGAAATACTCAGTCGAAAGGAACCAATCGGAGCAAGGAGGAGTGTCTTAGCGCTGTCAATCACTCTCGTGCACACCCTGTTTGCTCTTTGCTAAAATACAGCTGGTTCACCAGAACATGCTGAGGCTAGTTAGCATAGCCACCGATGACGGCGGATTAATGTTTTTTTCTGTAATGGGGAGTTGTTTTGCCACCAGTAGCACATTTAGCAGCCTATAGGAGGTTGATTGGCAGTGTTAAGTCCCGCCTCCTGCCTCTGATTGGTTGTTTTTCACCAGAAGCTGTGCATTTTTGCAGGTCACAATACTGTGAGGAGGTGGAGGAGCTCGAGTCTTACACAGACGATACTTTTAATAAATGTGGGGGAAAAGTTACATTCTGCAGCTTTAATTGCAAACTGGAAAAAATTTAAAAACATTTTCAAAATTCCTTAAAAATAGTGATCTAGAAAATGAGGTGTACATTTGTAATCAGTCCCTTCCAGTTGGGAAACTGGTTCTCCAAGATAAAATAGAATGTGTTTAGTCCAAAAAAAAAACATTTTCATTGTACAACATGGGGGTGGCAGCATCATGCTGTGTGCCAATCCTCTAAGAAAACATTAGAAACTCCAAGAACTTGAAATTCACGCTCCAGCAGTCCTAAGGCTACACTCTGAATGATTTATTGGAAAGCATTTTCTTTTTTAGGATGGCCTATGTAACATAGTTAATATTGTATAGAATTCCACTTGTCATTACTTCCCAGTTTGGGTTCATGTGTAAAGGGTGAAACAGCACCCCCTCCTGGTGGTTGGCAGGGTTAAATATAGTGAACGCAAACATCTCGTTGCCAGTTCATGAGAGATGGGCGCGAGGTAGGTTCACTGAGTTTAACGCTCCAGTAAAATGCTATGTTAGCTTGTTGCTAACATGAAATGCTATCCCTCGTAAGGTGCTGAACCCGCTGTGATGAACCCGATTCCTGATCAGTCCATATTCTGTTTCGCACAGGTACATGTTGTTTTATTTCTTTGTAGTTTCTGTCCAATATTAATGTGTTAAATACGGCTGTTGGCCAGTTCATGAGAGATGGGCGCGAGGTGCTGAACCCGCTGTGATGAACCCGATTCCTGATCAGTCCATATTCTGTTTCGCACAGATAAACGACGTTTCATCTCATCCTGTCTCCTGGCCCTTATTCACACAACGCAGAACTGATTTATGCTGATCGATCAGAATTACCGAGGTTACATTGGTGCCGTGACCCGTTCAACTACGCCAGCGCGGGTGGGTGCGTCTACTTCCTGGAACGCGGGCTGCGACTACTTCCCGGCGCCTCGGCGGATTGGTTCGGTTATCAGACACGGTGCTGATAACGTTCCGTGTGGACTCTTTGCCGCTTCGGTAGTGTAGCGGTGGTCATTTAGTTTTTAAAAAAATATTATTTTACCCGTTTTGTGTCGTTGTGCAGAGCTAATGTGTGGCTGCGCTGTAGTCATAACCGGAGTTTTTTTTTTTTCTTTCTTTCTTTTCTTTCTTTGCTCTCTCTGTGAGGGAGGGGCACTTTGAGACGAAATTAGTTTGAATGTTTTTACAGCTTTTTCACTCGGGTTTACTAATTGATTTGTTGAAAGTGCACTTGGCCCCTGTGTTTAATTTATAAGTGCTCAAGATTTTTATTTTTTTGCTTTTGATCAGTAAGTACCGAGTTATGGATAGCAACAATTCTTTTGGAAGGGGAAGGGGGTTTGGAATGTTTACTCCTATGCCTTCAGTTGCTAGAGGTAGGGGTTTGTTTTTGAATACCCCAGAAGCATCCACACCAAAACCAAATTTTGTTCATTTGGGTGAAAGAGTTAACAACACTGTTGATGCTCCACAATGTGATGTTGATGACAGGCTTTTGAGTGACATAGCTTCAAGAATTGGAGTATCTATAGGTGAAAGTATTGCATCTTGCATTGAGACCCGGTTGAGTAATACAGTGGGTCCAGGGATGGTTGGAGCTACAACTAACGATTCTGCCATGTTAAATGTTATTGTTCGCCCTGAAGTGAAAGAACCCGTGAGTTTTAAAGGGGATCATGACACATGTTCAGTCCAAGAGTGGGAGGTTATGATGTTATCTTATATGAGAAAGAAAAGCATTCCTGTGGCTGAACAGGCTGATGAGGTTATGTCTAAGCTGATGGGGAGGGCACATGAAGTGGTTAGAGTTGGCATACGCAGTAAGCCAGTTTTAAATCTGACTGCAGGACCTGAGCCCATTTTTGAGATACTGAAGCAGCACTTCAGTGATACCAGGTCCTCTAGTTTGCCCTTAGCGGACTTTTATGCTACTGTGCCCCACCCTGACGAACATCCCTTTGACTATTGGCTGAGACTCAACAAAGCTTTGGATGTGACAGAGGACTGTTTAAAGAGACAAAATAAGGCTTTTGACTCTCTGTCCTGTGATCTAGCTGCCATGTTTATCCAGAACTGCCCTGATCCTGAACTGTCGCTCATATTCAAATGTCGGCAGCTGAAAGACTGGACGGTGGCTGACATTCACGAGAAGCTTGTAGAACACAGCAGAAATCGCAAGCGGCTAACCAAACACAGTATGTCAAGTTTCCTGTCTTCCCAGCACCAGGAAGTCACCTCCTCTGTGCAAAGTGCGACACTCAGTACTGAAGTACTACCTCCAGCTGCTGGTGTTGCACCGCCTATTGGAAAGTCAGCTGAGAGCTCGCCAGATCGACTGGACCGGGTCATCGCTCTACTCGAACGTGTTCTGGAGCAGCAGCCACAACAGCATAAGTTACAAAGTAGGTTCAGTGTACACACCCAGAAGAACCAGCTGACGAAAGTAAAGCCTGCTGTACCTTGTGCTGTGTGCAGCGATGGTGGACACACTACTCAGTACCACTGCAGATCCAACCATTTGTGCTTTGGTTGTTTTGCACCTGACCACATCCGAGCAGAGTGTCCAGGGACTGTGGTGAGGAAGCCTAGGAGCGATAAGCAGGTGGTGCAGTCTCAGGAAAACTGACTGGCCTACATGTGGTGGGGGCAAGTGTTGGGCCTAAAAGTGATCCCCCTGTTCCAAATGTTGAAGATGACATGGAGTCTGTATGTCAAAGTGCATGTGAAGTGAGAGAAATGGGATATACACCAATATTCCAAAACATTCAGAGACTCAAACAGCATGAGAACTTGTTTTATGAAGATGTGACACTGGGAGGAGTGGTTACAGTTAGAGCCTTGCTGGATAGCGGGTCGATGGCGTGCACACTGAGCTCTAAAGTAATACCTCAGCTGTTACATCGGGATGTTTTAAGGAGCCCCGCCCTTGAGCCGACAGCCACTGTGTTGATTGGGTGTGGGGGGTCCAGGACCTTACCTTCTGGCATGTGCGATCTGGAGATGGGTCTTTATGACTGCAAAGTGATTGTCCCTACATTGATTGTTGAGAACCAAAATGAAGAACTGATTGTTGGCAGTAACCTGTTGAGATACATTATTAACAGGTTTAAGATGAGTCAGGATCACCAGGACCCCACAGCACTCGGTGACAGTAGTGATGCACAGCAGAAACTGCTAGGCTTGTTGGCAAAGGTGGAAGCTGCCGATGAAGACATCTGTGATGCAGTTGGAACTGTCAAAATCAAGCGAGCTGTTACTCTTGAACCCATGACAGAGCATCTGATTTGGGGCAAGTTGCCACAAGTGAATAATCTGTTGGCTGGGTGTGCTGTTGTGGTGGAGCCAACAACAGCAAGATCAAAACCGAGAACAGTCTTGGTGGGGAGGTCAGTGTCAATTCTAAGAGCAGATGGGTGGCTCCCACTAAAGGTCATTAATCCATCAGACAAGCCGGTTACTTTGAGACGTAATGCTAAATTGGCTGATGTGTGTACTTGTGATTCAGTGGAGATGTTTGCTGGTTCCCAACTCGGCATCCATCAACAAATACAAGTGCCGTTGGACAACAGTACAAAACACAGCCTCGTCTCAGAGGACTCCACCTTGCCAGATCATCCTCACCTTGTGACACCATGCACAGTTGACACCCCTCAGGCAAGGCTAAGAGAACTGGGACTGTCAGATGTGGATATTGAGTCATGTGACGTCTCCCCTGAATATAAGGCTAAACTGGGTGAGCTCATTGTTCAGTACCAGTCGATCTTCTCAAGGGACAAGCTGGATTGTGGTAAAGCCACTGATTTTCTACATCGCATCAGAATCATGGATGAGAAACCATTCCGATTACCATGTAGGCGTATACCACCAACCCAGTATGAAAAATTGAGAGAGGCATTGGATGAGATGGAGGAGCGTGACATCATACGAAAGTCTAGCAGTGAGTTTGCATCTCCCTTGGTGATCGTGTGGAAGAAGTCTGGTGACTTACGGATCTGTAATGATTTCCGATGGATCAATGCACGCACTGTCAAGGATGCACACCCACTTCCTCATCCAGCTGATGCTCTAGCAGCCTTGGGGGGCAATGCCTTTTTCTCAACCATGGATTTGACCTCTGGCTATTACAATGTCGAAGTGCATGAGGCTGACCGAAAATACACTGCCTTTTCATCGCCATTTGGATTGTATGAGTATAATCGGATGCCTCAGGGACTGTGTAATAGTCCAGCAACATTCATGAGAATGATGCTAAACATCTTCGGAGACCAGAACTTCATGAGCTTGTTGTGCTATCTGGATGATGTCTTGGTGTTTGCTCCAACAGAAGACCTAGCGCTGGAGCGTCTACACATGGTCTTCCAGAGACTCCAGAACCATAACCTCAAGCTCGCCCCAAAGAAATGTCATTTTCTGAGGAGGTCAGTGAAGTTCCTCGGTCATGTCATCAGCATAGATGGGATCCAGTCTGACCCTGATAAAGTGACTGCCATCACCACTATTACTGAGTCAGACCTTATGGAGGTTGGCACGAATATTCCCTCACAGAGAAGGAGCCGTTCCTTCCTTGGCATGGTAGTTTACTACCAGCAATTTATTGAGGGGTGTTCGGCTATGGCCAAACCATTGTTTCGGCTAATCTCATGCTCTAAAGGTCCGCGTGGAGGAGGGAGAAAACGCCGCCAAATCCGCAAACAGCTCCGTGCTGAGGATTGGACTGAAGATTGTCGGCAGGCGTTCCATCAGCTGAAGCAGGGTTTGCTAGATTGTGTGGTGCTGGCCCACCCAAACTTCAGTGAGCCCTTCCTCCTGTCTGTGGATGCTTCTACTGACGGACTTGGTGCAGTCCTGTCACAAGTACCTGCTGGTGGTTCAACAGCCAGACCGATTGCTTTTGCAAGTAAATCGCTAAGTTATGCCCAATCTAAGTATCCTGCACACCGACTGGAATTCTTCGCATTAAAATGGGCAGTGTGTGACAAGTTCCATCACTGGTTGAGAGGTCACCAATTCACCGTGTGGACAGACAATAATCCGCTAACCTACATCCTGTCCAAGGCTCGGCTGGACGCGTGTGAGCAAAGGTGGATCGCTAAGTTGGCGCCATTCCAGTTCGACATCAAGTACATCCCTGGATCGAAGAACGTAGTGGCTGACGCCCTTAGCAGAGAGCCCTTCGTGAAGTCTAGTACATCTCACCGCTTGACGAGAGTACCTTATGATGATCTACTGGCAGAGGCTGCAGCAGTTGGTGCTAATGGGGTCCAGGAGGTGTTTCGCTGGTCAGCTAACCCGCCTGAAGTATCTGAGTGCAACCAACAGATATCTCAGGGTGTGGCGGTTGTTGAGACCGGAGCAGTATCATCACTGGAGGTTGCTGCTGTACTCCAGGGATGCAGAGAAAGTGATCCTGTGGTGTGCCCACATGCCCTTCTCCTGCCACAGTTCTCACAGACTGTTCTAACACCACCACAGGTCAACTCTGAGGTGCTCTCGCTTGAAGTGTTGCAGGAAATGCAGAGAACTGACACAGTTCTAAGTAGAGTGATCTTCTTTGTAGAGAGAAAGCGGAGACCTTCCAGGAGGGAACGTGTCAAGGAGTCGTCAGAAGTCCTCAAGCTTTTGAAAAGCTGGGAAAAGCTTGCGTTGAGAGATGGAGTTCTGTACCGGGTAGCTAAAAACCCTGTCACAAAGAAAAAGTCTTACCTTTTTGTTGTCCCCCGCTCACTGCGCCAGAAGGTGTTACAAGGTGTTCACGATGAGACTGGTCACCAGGGTCAGCAGCGGACTCTGTACCTGACAAGGCAGAGGTTTTATTGGATTGGCCTAGTGCATGATGTTACTGAGTATGTACAACACTGCAGACGGTGTGTTGTCAGCAAGTCACCAGAGCCGGAAGCCAGAGCTCCTTTGAAAAACATAAGGACCTCTGAACCTCTCGAACTCGTCAGTATTGATTTCTGGACTGCTGAGGACTCTTCCAACAGTTCATTGGATGTGCTAGTAGCTACTGACCACTTCACAAAGATGGCACATGCTTTCTTGTGTCCCAATCAGTCAGCTAAAGCAGTCGCACACCAGCTGTGGAACAACTACTTCTGCATCTATGGGTTTCCCAAGCGACTACATTCCGATCAGGGGGCCAGTTTTGAGAGTTCGCTTATTGCAGAGTTACTGAATGTGGCGGGCGTGCAAAAGTCCCACACTACGCCTTATCACCCTATGGGGAATGGCTCGTGTGAGAGAATGAACCGGACTCTAGGCAACATGATTCGAGCACTGCCACCAAGAGCTAAACATCGTTGGCCGGAGGCCCTGAAATCTCTGACATTTGCCTACAATTGTACAGTGCATGAGACGACAGGATATGCACCATTCCTGCTCATGTTTGGGAGGGTGCCACGTCTTCCGGTGGACGTCATCTTTGGTTCGGTGCTCAGTGATTCAGAGGTGGTGGACTATGATCGCTATGTTGAATCCCTGCGAAAGGACTTGAAAGAAGCTATGGCCGTCGCCCAGTCGACAGCGACTACACAGCTCCAGCGTCACACTGAGCTATACAACCGGAGAGTGCGTGGCGTACCGGTGGAAGTGAACGACAGAGTGCTGCTGGCAAACAAAGGGGAACGTGGAAAAAGGAAGCTTGCTGACCGCTGGGACAGCACGGTGTATGTGGTGGTTGGAAAGAATGATGAAAACCACACTTTTAGGATCCAGAATCCCACTACAGGCCAAGTAAAAATGGTCCACCGCAATCTGATAATGCCAATAAACTTTCTGCCTTTACCTGCAGATGACCCTGATGATAGGGAGGAGGTTGTTCTGTCTCCAACCTCAAGTTCACTTGACCTAAGTGTTGGGAGGTCGGCAATCAGTGATGTTGTTTCTGACTCAGCAGAGTTTAGAACAAGAGTGTGGGTATCTGACCTACCTTTGGGAGCAGGCAGTGAGACAGATGCAGAAGATACTGAGCAGGTGGAGGGCACCATGCTGGAGGGAGCCACAGAACCTAATAATGTCCTATCAGAGGACAGGGTGTTGCCTCTAGCCCAGCCAGTCCTTGATCAGTTACAACCCTCTGATGGAGCTGCTTTGATGGACAGCAGTTCAGCAGACTCTGGTTGCTCAGCAGTCCTAATGGCTTGCCCTGAGACCTTTCCAGCTCCTGCTACTGACATTCTCACTGACGTACCTGCTGTTAGCAGTGCGACAGTAGTTGATGGTGCGACTGACCGTAGATCTAGAGCTGGGCGGTTGTTGAGACCAGTGACTAGACTTATTGAAATGATGCACCAAAGAACAGCTTTAGTTTGAATTCTTAATTGTAAAACTACAGTTTTATTTGTTTCAATTTTGACCTTGAGGTTTTGTAAAAATATTGATATTTCATGTTTGTTTTGCTATTCGGGAGGTGAGTTTGCAGTTACATTTTAACAGGATATGTATATGGGCATATTTTTTTTTCCCTATGTGTGTAGATGGGGTCTGGCCAACCTTTTCTCATACTGATCCTCATGGGATAGTCTACGTGACTGGGTCTTTGTAACTGTGAATTTAATGTGATTGTACCTCACAAGCGACTTTGGAAACGGCGGTTGTGTGTTGGTTTCCTGTGCATTTGAATAGTGGTCTTACTCCATTTTGTGTGTTTGTACCTGTGGTGTTACTGTACTTTTTTTTTTATTATTATTTTTTATTTTTCTTGCTTTTTCTATTGTTGTTTTGTTTTGCTTGTTGTAATGGGGCAAGTGGAATTCAGCAGGAGGGAGTGTAACATAGTTAATATTGTATAGAATTCCACTTGTCATTACTTCCCAGTTTGGGTTCATGTGTAAAGGGTGAAACAGCACCCCCTCCTGGTGGTTGGCAGGGTTAAATATAGTGAACGCAAACATCTCGTTGCCAGTTCATGAGAGATGGGCGCGAGGTAGGTTCACTGAGTTTAACGCTCCAGTAAAATGCTATGTTAGCTTGTTGCTAACATGAAATGCTATCCCTCGTAAGGTGCTGAACCCGCTGTGATGAACCCGATTCCTGATCAGTCCATATTCTGTTTCGCACAGGTACATGTTGTTTTATTTCTTTGTAGTTTCTGTCCAATATTAATGTGTTAAATACGGCTGTTGGCCAGTTCATGAGAGATGGGCGCGAGGTGCTGAACCCGCTGTGATGAACCCGATTCCTGATCAGTCCATATTCTGTTTCGCACAGATAAACGACGTTTCATCTCATCCTGTCTCCTGGCCCTTATTCACACAACGCAGAACTGATTTATGCTGATCGATCAGAATTACCGAGGTTACACCTAGTCAAAGGCCAGACCTAGAACACTGAATGCTGCTCCCCGTCAGATCTGGCTGAGCTTGAGTTATTTTTGCAAAGCAACACGGGCAAAAATGTGCGTCTGTATTTGTGTAAAGGTGATAGAGAATTACCCCTAAAGACTTTGCAGCTAATTGGAGCAAAAGGCGGATCTACAAAGAATTAACTCTGGTGGCTGAATACAAAAACCTCGCCGCATTTTTTCTTTAATTACAGTTTACTCTAGAGTTTCACTTTTAACAACTTTTGAAAACCATGTCTCCTTTTCCTTCCACTTCAAAATGACACAGAACATAAAACCATTTGAAAAAACGCACGGAGAAATGTGTCGTTCACGGGGCGTGACTGCTCTGGTGAGGAACCTTAAATGTGATTTTTGCCTGAGTGTTTTTGCTGCATTTAGTGGCCGTTTGTTGCAGACCACATGGAAGCGCTGGCATTCGGACTCCATCATACGCGCCTGCCATCCTCCATCATGAGCACCACTGCCTCTTTGTGCCTAAAAAAGAAAATGTCAGTGTATACATTTTTGTTCATTTTGGCTTAAAAAGCAGAGAACTTCTACCTTTCAGGCATGTAAGGAAGTCTGAGATGTAAACTAGACGGTCGGCGGGTTTAATCTGTTGTTAATCAGCCCCTTGGAAAACTCACTCAAGCATCAGATGCTACAGATTGCTCTCTTTCTCCTCAAAGTTCTCTTTCTGGTTTTTTTTTCCCAGTCATCCCTCCATTTCTCCCTCCACCTGCTGGTTCTGTCCTCCCCAACCCCGCTGCTGCCTCTGTCTACCTGCAGCTTTTTCAAAACTCTGCCCACTGTTGTGTGTGCGTGTGTGATACCGAGAGGCCCAGATGATTAAATCTTTGCCTTTTGTTGATCAGCTCGGCTATTACCGCTAATGTCGGCTCTCTTCCTTTGTCCCAGCGTGTGTGGTGCGTGTTTGAGTCCATGCACACATGTGTGGGCAAGCTCTCAGATCAAGCGCGGCGTAAGATGAGCCCATAAACAAGCCTTCAGGACCACTTAGGATTTTCATTCGGAGTCAGTGTTGGTGGGGGTGTGCAGAGGGGGAGTTAGGTACAGAAATCAGCTGCTATGTTTATGCACCTTTCAGAGGTGATTACCGGTTCAATCTGTCTGTTTTACAGAGGAAATATCGTAGTCGCACAGCGAGCGCAAGCACGCTCGCCTATGAGTGCGTTTGTGAGACCCGGAGAGAGGCACATGTTCCTGTTGCGCCGGTTTGCTGGGAATTAAGAGTGCCAGTGCAGCAGTAAAGTGTTTATTTACTCATATGTTCAACCCTGAGTGAAACCAGAGGAAGCAGAGAACCGCCGCCGGCCCCAAACGGAGGGCGGACCAACGGTATGTGTCAGACGCACCGTATGGCCTTGGCGCTGGCCTGTGTTTCTGCACAGCACACTGAAGCGCTGTGTGCCATGTGTGTCTGCGTGAGTGGGCACACAGGCAGACGCACCACGCAAGAGGGGGATATGTTTAGAGGCGAATAAGCAACATTAAAAATAACTACTATTTACCATGTAGAATCAGATCATAACCACTAGCTATGCACTGTAAGTTTGTAGTTTGCCCTAGCAGAAAGTGTTATGGGGCACAGCATTAAGAAATTATTCAAACTAAAAACACTTGAGACATATTGAAACATATTTTTGCTCAACCAGTGATTCTGTTTTCATCCTTTGAATAAAGAAAATTTTGTTTATTATGTGCAGTTTCGAACAGTGGCAGTGTCTGATATAGCCGCCCTTGGCAACTACCCAGGGCAACATCTCATCAGCGGGCGCCGGGCGGCATGAGACCCACTCACATGGCTATTCAAGTACTGAATAAATGAAGAGAAAATCACATTAAATGTTTTACAGTGTCATCAGATAGATTAAAACTATAAAATTATGCTCTAATTCTTGTGCTTTAAAAACTAAAACAAAAGCATTAATGCAAATAAATAACACATTCACACATTTATGAGAGAAGCAAAACGCCCTGGACTCGTTTATTTGAAATGAGACTCAGAGAATTATTTTATTGTGGCACTGATGGCTCTATTGGATGTTTCTAAAGGAGAAGAAAATAAATATTTTTTTCCTAAAATGAGAAATTCTGGAGTCAGTGTTTGTTGCCAGTTATGCAGCTGAAATACCTGAAAAAAAGACATCCTATTTGAGTTTTTAAAAAGCTTATGGATTTAATTGTTTACAAAGTTTGATATTTTCTTTAGATCAAATTGTATTTATGACATAACCCAACAAACCACCAAAGTGAAAGTCCTACTGCTGTTTTAAAATAAAATGTGTCAGTATGGTGATTTTTGGAAAACGTATTTACTGTGATACTTGTTATAAAAAGCTTCAGATCCACTGTCTCTGTTATATGACATATTCTACATCCCAATGTCTGTCAGAGTGACAAACCAGAATAATGATTACAAGCCCTCCTAGGTTTAATTTAGAGCCAACAATTAATATATAAACCTGGAGAATCCCCAAATACGCAAAACAAACATTTTGGAGGGTTTTTTCCCCTCCAAGGCTTAAGTAATATTCATATAGATCCATAGTGATGTTTAAAATGGCTTTCATCGTGGAAAAATGCTGAAAATAATATCACATGCCAATTTTGACTGCTTGTAAGCCCCTGTAAATCATTACACGGTTTTCTCAAATCTCTGCAGTGGATTTTAACTCGGCCAATGGGACTTTATTCTGCAAGCACCAACCTATTCATTCACCGTCTTTTTTTTAAGCAAACAAGTTTTCTGAGCCCCTCGTCCCAGAGACCTACTTTATCTGCTGCGCAGCAAACAGTCTGGGCTGAAACCATCACTTTTGACAATTTCAGGTCAGCCGAAAGTGTGGCGTTTCTCCTAAAGCTCATTGACTTGAATGTTATTTTTTAGCTTTGATTTAGCAGTAAGTGTGTGTGTGTGTGTGTGTTTGTCTGTCTCAGCAGAGTTTCTGTAGATTTTATTAACTCAAATTTAAGACCTTTATGAGTGGAACTTAATACGTTTATCCTCAAGGAAATGTACGAACTTCGTCAGCCAACTGGCAATGAGTGCTAGCTGTTTGCTAGCTGGCTAACTAGCTAGGTTATATTAGCATTGAGTCTCAGAACGCAATGAAGATGTCCAAGTGTCTGGCAGAAAAGTCCCATGAGAAACAAAATACATAAACAAAATAAAACAAAAACACAAATAATTTTGGTTTAGTGTAGTACACCAGAAATAACATTAAAACTATCTTGCAAATAATAAACAAAATATAGGAGCTTGTACTAAGTTAATAATTCTGTAAAATATCAGAAAAAATACATATTATTCCATTGGCAGATAATTTCACTATATATATAAACGCACAAAATTTTAAATAATTTTAAATGAAAAGTATGCCTGATAAAAGACAAAGGGATGCAGTGCTTTGCTACACTATGGCTAGATAAACAGGTCAGGAAAAATGTAATTAAGAAAAAAATATGGAGGGAAGAGAAGTAGTTCAGTAATGCTAGCTTGACTTTGACAACCCTAACATGTAGATGTGGTGTGGAATTCTGTTTCAGTTCAGTTAGAAAATAAAAGGCGACTTAAACACCAAATCTGATAGATCATCAGTTCATCAGTACAGCAGGTGTCTATATATATATATATATATATATATATATATATATATATATATATATATATATATCACTTTAATTTTGTGTGTGTTTCCAAATCCAGGCCTCCATTGGTTAATGAATTTGATTTCCATTGATGATTTTTGTGTGATTTTGTTGTCAGCACATTCAACTTTGTACAGAACAAAGTATTCAATGAGAATATTTCATTCATTCAGATCTAGGATGTGTTATGTGAGTGTTCCCTTTATTTTTTTGAGCAGTATATATATATATATATATATATATATATATATATATATATATATATATATATATATGGCGTACTAAGATCCTGTGGGACTTCCAGATCCAGACAGACAAGATGGTAATGGCGAACCAACCGGACATTGTGGTGGTGGATAAAGAACAGAGGAAAGCCGTTGTGGTGGATGTAGCAATACCAAGTGACCACAACATCAGGAAAAAGGAGCATGAGAAACTGGAGAAATACCAGGGCCTAAGAGAGGAACTGGAGAAGGCCTGGAAGGTGAAGACCACAGTGGTGCCTGTGGTCATCGGGGCCCTCGGGGCAGTCACCCCCAAACTGGAGCAGTGGCTACAACAGATCCCAGGAACAACATCAGACATCTCAGTCCAGAAATGTGCAGTTCTAGGCACAGCCAAGATACTGCGCAGAACCCTCAAGCTCCCAGGCCTCTGGTAGAGGACCCGAGCTCAGAGGATGAAAGAGACCACCCAAGGAGGGTGAGAGGGGAATTTTTTTTTTTTAATATATATATATATATATATATATATAATATATATATATACTATTTCTTTCTACTATTTCTTTCTTTTAAGAAAATGATAGTTTCGACCTGCAGCCACCAGATGGCACCAAAGCCACAAAAATAATTTCCAAAAGACAAGGAGAAGCAGTATTCCCTTTACTGGTTATTGTTAAGTTCTTACAATAGACAGTATAAATTACGGCAAAAAATATCTACCTGTAAATTGGAGATATTTAGGATTGATAATTCTCCGTTTAGCACCTGGTTTGTTTGGTTTTTTTAATCTCCCCCGGCCACCGGAAGCGGTGCGGATAAAGCCGAGGTTGCAAAGTGCGTCACACGGTTGAGCTGCGGAGAAGCACAAAGCAAGAGCTGCAGACGACCGTCGATAAAAATACATATTTCCACCTTTTGTGTGTGTCCGTGACTAAAAGACCCGAGCGGGACGTTTCCGGGTCCAGCATGGTGAAGATAGCTTTCAACTCGGCTCTGGCGCAGAAGGCGCTGGGCAAAGAGGTGCCAGCCGCGGTGAAGGTGAGCTAACGGGTTTCGTTCAGTGCGATGCCGGAGGAGAAGGGACCTCCTCCTGGCCCGAACCCACCGCAAGCGAATGCGAATCACATTCATGTGCAAAACGGTGATTTTACTGTATTGCCTGACACAGTACAGTTTTCCACCTGCGGTGATTTATTATTATTATTATTATTGGTCATTTACTAAAATGCACCGGACGCAGGATGCAGATGTTCACTGAGTCAGGATTATAGGCTTTCATCTTCGCATAACAATAAAACATCCATCCATGCATGCATGTATGGATGCAACGCTGCATTATTATTGCTCTCTATGTGCTATTTGTGTGTATTTGTGCTATTTGTGTGTATTTGTGTGTGTGTTCAGGACCCGGAGCTGGCCTCTGACTCGGCGCCCACAGACGGCTTCGGTCGCCTTATTCTCTACCTGCTCGGCATCTCCTTCATCCTGACGGGGCTCATCGTGGGGGGAGCGTGTCTCTACCGGTATTTCACCCCAAAGGTTTGTGTTTCTTTAAAATCTGCACGTTTATGTGGTAAAGCCGCGCATTTTATACGATGAAATATGGTGGAATTTTCCATTACAATACAGACATGTTCCACCATGAGCTTCCAAAAGTCTAGTTTTGACATGATGTCTGTCATAATCTCTGTTGATTACAATGAATATTACCAGGAACTCATGGAGGACAAACCAGACATTTAGTTTTTGCACCCTCACATCACCTGCAAATTATTTTTGGAGAAATCTGCCAGAAAACTAAATGAGTCCCACACAAACATAAAACTCACACACACACAATGACACCAGTATGCATTTACAGTCTTAATAAACACCGAAAACACAAATAACACACATTAAAAAAACAATTCTGAATGACATAATCAGCCAATGAAGTTTATTTGTGTAGCTCAAATAAACACAAAAAACATTTTGTCATCAAAATCTTCAATCGACGTCAAACGTGTTTGTCAATTTTCCAGCGATTACAGCATTAGGCCTGTCACCATAATAAATAAATCAATGATTATTAAAACAAACTCAATTATCTCCATTGGCATGATTTATCTTTTTTTTCCCTCTTTTTTCCAAAAACTGGATGATAAAAGTATTCAGTTTGGTGCTTTGGTCATAACCTGACCTTTTGTTTACAAAGATTAAATTTCATTTTATTTGTTGTTTTATTTATTTATTTTGGATCTTCAAAATGTCTTCCAGTTCCAGTGTTAAATGTTCATTAGAACTTAAAGTTTACTGATGTTTAAGAACGTGTTTGTGCGTTATTATTTTGCCACTACCATTATATTACTTTAAAATGGTCTCAAAACAATTATATTATCATTTATCGCGACAATATACTGGAAGAATTTATCGTCCAGCAAAATTTGTTATTGTGACAGGCCTATACAGCATAATAGTTTTTAAAAATGGCAGATCAGCTAAGAATAAGAAGCAAAATTAAAATCTAAAACGTTGAATTATATCCATCCGTTGTCTAAACCAGCTTGTAAATGGATGGAACAATTTATCGTATGCATTATAAATACATAAAGATATAAGAAAATCTATTCTTAAATAAAATGTGCAGCAGGTTGAATTAAGATGAGCCTTGTTAAGCATTTTACACTTAACAAGGCTTATGAGGACTAATAGTTACAAACCATGTAATTGCTTGGTTGCCATGGCACTTAGAGGCCACATAATGATACTGGGTCTGATCTTCAGTAAACAGATATGTATTGCTACCAGGGGGGTTCCAATAAATTATTCACATATTTCCAGACCGGGAGCTGTTGCTCTTGTTGAAGAGGAAATATTAGAAATGTACTCCAATAAAATAAATTTACTAGAGAGCTGATACTTCGGTACAGTGTTTGAGAATTTGCACTTTGATTACTTTAATTCTACTGCATTTTAAATATAAAATTCATGTTTTACACTCCATTAAATTTCTCTACAGGCTTGTGTTACTGGCTTTTTATGGTGACCTTTTTTTTTTGTAGTTTTCATCCATTTTGTTCCATCAACACGCTAAAATTACATACTACAACGTTCCCATGCAGCAGCTTTAAACTGGTTCCAGAAAGAAGAAGAATACAGATTTCTACACAGCAGAGGGTTGAAATGATGGACCGACATCAGCCTGTAAAGACAGTAAAACCTGAATACAATTCACACCACGCTTGTGGCTTTTTAGGTCTGTTTTTATACATGTAGGTCAGCAACAACTAAGCCACAGCTTGATGTTATGTCTGTCATAACTAACCATAATAATGACCTAAAATAAACTTAACAAGACTGTGTGAAATTCTTTCTATTAATAAAAAAAATAGGAATATAAAAGTATTTAGAAATGTTTAAATTGAAAATATATACAAGATTCCCACGCCCAATAAAATGCTACGGTTTCAGAGCATTGTGTTGTTTCCACCCTGACCGTACCGTCCACTGGACAACGGTACGGTATGGGCGTTGTACCGCCCTTCCTGGGCTTCCTGGGTCGCTTTTACCATGGAAACACACAAAACATGATATGGAAACCACGCCATAATTCTGTTGAAGTATTTTGTTGACCACAACAATGAACTTCTGTTAAACTCTGAACAGCCTCTGGCACCAGATTCACCAGAAGGACGATCGTAACGAAGACGTCGTTTCTTTATACGTTATTACGTCTTTATACGTAATGGATGCATAATTATTCTTCCCAAGTCTAGGTCTCTTTGTTATTCTTGTCCTTTTTGGGATTTCGCCTTCCCGTTTCCTCCATGATGGGGGTAAAAAAAAAAAAGAAACACCACCTAACTCTCCGAGGAGTTTACCTGAATTGCTGTTTTGGCCGGCTAAAACCGCCGTCGGATGAGAGCGCCACCCCCCCATGCGTGGTTTTTAATCCTCGAGGATTGTTCTGACTCTGGCTTTAGTGGAACCAATCGCGATGCTTCCTGCTAATTCCTCCGCCAGCTTGTGCAGAGACGAGCCGAGAGCTGGGTGAGTTTGGGAGGAAATTCTTTTGAAAACACTCTAACCTTGGTGGAAAGCAGGAGTGCTGGCTCTCAGACGTTTCCTTAGGAGAGAGAAAGTTCACTATTTTGAGTCGAGGACTTCAACTGTTGATTCAAACCAGGTTGAATGTAATTCAGTTTTTTATCTGCTTAAGGATCCAACTCCTTTTTGGAAACAAGGTTGTCTAACTTTAGCTACGCATTAATGTCTGTTTAATAATACAATCAGCCTTGATTACTTGCAGTATTAGCTGCTACACCCAGCGCTGCGGATCGCGGCTGCAGTCAGTGGAGATTCCTGTGACGGATGGAAGAAAAAAGAAATGAGCAAAGGTCCTGATCATTATGAAAGTGCACACTTTAGTTCTTATAGGTTTTTTTTTCCATTTGACAAGTGGAAGTTGAGTTAAGCTCTAAAGCATTTTAAAATGGAGAGTTTCTTTGATGTTAAAAACGAGATTCTCAGTTTTGAACTTAAAAAAAGAGGGGGAAACACTTTTTAACACCTCATAAAACCGATCCACAGAAACAGTGTTGATCCACAGTGTTTGATACAGAATAACAGGAAATACTGACCTCTAGCTGTCGACTTGTGAATGTTTTTGTCTTTTCCATCATAATTGTGAAAAATCAAAACAGAAACAAGAAGAACGTAGGGAAAAACATCAAATATAATTTGGAAAATAATAAAACAGATTTCACAGATCCTTAAATTAGCCTGAAAATCACTTTGAAAATGTGACTTTTTAACCCACATGTCCTAATTTAGCCAAAACATGAATGTTGAAAGTCACAGGGACATTTAAGCATCAGTAGAAATCTTTGTTGGATTCCACTTTATCATTCGCTTTCCAGCACTTTCACAAATGGTCTAAATGGACGGCTGTAGCATCCAGTCAACCCACTCACAACGTATAACTGTTGTTCAACGTCTATCTTTTATTTTTTTTCTCCATAAGTTTACATTAGTAAGCATATCTGGAGCAATGTGGGGCTTTAGTTTATGACCCAAGGAATTGGAGATAAATGGGTTTTAAAACAAAGTCTCTGAAGCTTCACTTGGAGGACGACCTCTGACACAGAGTCTGTGGAGCAGATGCTGCAGCGCTTTTCTCTGGAGGACTGGGGGGATCCCAGTGGCTTGATGAAAGACGCAACTGTTCTATAAAAACTGTTGGCAAGTTTTCAGATTTATTTATTAAAGTGTTGTTTCATTTGAAGGCAGTGTTTCAGCAGAATGCCACAATGAATTTTACAGAGATGTTTATTTTTTTACTTCAGAAAGAAATACCAAAGTTATTTCGATTTACTAAATACAGCATAGCGAGAGACGGGATTTGTTTTTCTTTTGACTTTCTTCAGATTTTGAAGTTAACGTGCTGTACTCAGATTGCAGAGCTGATGATGATGATGTTTTAGTTTCTGGTTTTAATCAGGTCTGTGTCTCGAGACACATTTTATGTGTTTTGGTGTGAAATATGAAAGAATCAACACCAAGACAGAAGCAAAACCTCTCACAAAGACACTGACTGAAGCTGACAAGAGCCTGTCCTTGTCTATCATACAACGAGTCCATGGGCTGGTAGGCCGTTCAGAGAAGAATCCACAACTCCAAAAGAAAAACAGATTGCAGTTACTGAATGTAATTAGTAGCTATGTTTCCATTGTCTTGTGAACTTTGAGCAAACTTTTAAAAAGAGAAGAAAATTACAATGTGAATGAATTTGTCGTGTTCCTCTCTACTGGTTTGGCGGTACACCAAGCGTAATTTCGTCAGGTGTTGACGTTACGCATGGTGGTCATAGACAGGAAGTAGAGGTTGCAGACTCCCATACCTCACATTTCAGGAAAACAAGGAGAGGTTTTCAGGAACGTGTTGTTGTCTGGTAAGTTGTTCGGCCATGTCAACTAGTATTGGCAATGTCCGGAGAAAGAAATGAAACTCTAAAGCTCGGCAAAGAACAGCTGATGGATCACGTGAGGAAAATGTTTGCTAAATTAGAACTTACTAGACATGTTTCGATCGACCCAGTTGCACGTTAACCCTTTTTTCTCAAAAGCCGAAATCCACTGCAACGGAGGGTGAAAACTTTCTTTTTAATGTAACTGAGGAAGTTATTTTTTAACTTTGACATTCCCATCAACCTTTTCTAACGTGATGCCTCAAATTGAAACTAAAAAAAAACTTTGATGGAAACACGGCACGTGGAAGAACCCCAGTGTCTTCTGCTCTTATGAAACCAGAACTGAAGTGTTTGGCCACAATGACATTTGTTCTCACTTGTAGGAACAAAGGAGGAAAGCTTGTTACCGTGAGAACGCCATCCTAACTGTGAAGTACGGGGGTGGCGGCAGCATTTTGTTTGGCCGTTTTGCTGCAGGAGGGACTGGTGCACTTTAAATGATTAAAGAACCTGCATGTTGCATCTCTAGATGTCAGACAGGAAGTTAAAGCTTGGATGATCCCAAATGGACCCAACCAAACCAACTCATTGATTTCAAACTGGCTTAATGGCAACAGAGTCAACATTCATCCATCACCAAGTCGTTGTATCTGTGACTAAGCTCTTCAGTGGTTTCATCACCTACATTTTTAAATCACAAACCCACCCAATTTGCTTTTTCAAACCCATTAGTGTCTGAAAGTCTTTGAAGACACAACCGCAGCTACAGGAAAACGTTTCTATTTGCAGCTGAGCAGGTAGAGAACCACCGACTGTGTTCACAGACTGTTGTGGTTGCAGAGAAACATTCTGCTCTGTGCGGCCGCTCTGAAAAGCGACAACCTGTTAAAGCCTGCAGTACACCATCGTACAGAAACTAAACTGACACGAAGATTGCATTCATAGCAAAACCCAACATCAAAGATGATTTTTTTCCCCATCCTCTGCTTTCATTTGTTTCATATTTTTTTCGGTTCTTGTTTCTTACCTGGAACTGTCTTTGTGTGACTGATTTATCTCTTTTGACTCCCCACCAGAGGCTGTATCACGGCGCCATGCAGTTCACCGACGTGTCCACCGGGTCAGAGAGCCAGCCCTACTACCTGCCGCGGGTGGAGGAGGAGGTGGAGATCTCAGACAGCATGGCTGTGGTCAGCGTGCCCCCTCCTCGCTTTCGGCCCGGAGACCCCGCCTACATCCTCCACGACTTCAACCGGGTGAGGACCACCGGTGACCACGGCGACTGCTTTCTGTACTGTTGGTGGTCGAGTTCTGAGCTCACTGATTTCATGCGTTTTTTTTTTTTTTTTTTTTGTTTTTTTTTTAAACAATGCAGAAGCTGACGGTGTACCTGGACCTGACTCTGAGGACCTGCTTTGTGATTCCTCTCAACACTTCGGTGGTCCTCCCCCCTCAGGACCTCATTGACCTCTTCTCACAGCTGATGGTGAGTGCTGTTCACTCAGTGCCCGGTGGCTTGATTACAACAAAATGACATCACAGTGATGAAAATCGTACGGGAGCTTGAGATCCTTGGAAATGTAGTTGATAGTGGTTGATATTCAAACTGCACAGTTTGGTAATAAAGTGCCATCCAACGTTGATTAAAAAACTAAATTTTAAGGCATTATTTACAGTTGAAACCAGATATTTAAAGATAATAAAAAGACATCAGCACATATTAGTTAAAAATATGCGGTTGTAGCAGTTTAACCATAAAAGTAAAATACAGGATTTAAATCTACAATAGGTAATTATGATGAGAATGTTTATATATATACAAATATATATATATGAAACTATCATCATGTTGTGGTTGTATAATTAAAATGTAACCTGAAGAAAATTCATGATTATGCCTCAAAATACCACATGTAGCAACAAATATGTCATAAAACCATAAGAAAGATGCATGAAAGTTTAAACTGTTATATTTAAACCATCGAATAATCAGACTTCACACTTCCTCACATCAGTTTTGTTTACTGTAAACTCCACAAGACTAAATATGTAGAAAAGTTACGGGGAAATGGCACAGCAGTGTAATGGTATGGCTGCTGTTGGGGACATTTTGGTTGTAAAAGAAAAAACAAATAAAACATTTTCCTTGTTGTTCCTCTTTCTGAGGGTTCTTCATTAGCAAGTCATTGGCAAGTCAAAAGTCTGTACAGGATGTTTGCATGTACAGTATTTGACTCAACTCCCAAACTCAGACAACATAGCTCAGAGGTATTTTGTGCACACTTTGTTTTTCTTTTCTTTTCTTTTTTTCATGTAAAAATTAATGTTTTTACAGATTTGAGGGTTGTGAAATACACTTAATGACACCTAAAAGAGGAACTGTGCTTAGCAAGTGTGGTTACTTAAAATAAAACATTACTTCTGCTCGGTATAGGGAGCTTTGCTGGATTTGGTGTTTCTGCAGCATGTAGTGTGTGGACACAATTTTTTTTTTTTATTTCGCATAACGGCGGGCTAAGAATAGTGCGGCCTCACTCGCTCTGTCTCTCTTCTCTCCAGAGTGACTCATACCGCAGCTACCTGGTGCGCGAGGACCTTGTGGTCACCGAGCGCATCGAGGATGTCAAGCCGCTGGGTTTCTACATCCACCGGCTGTGTGACGGAAAGGAAACTTACAGAATGCAGCGCCGGTCCAACCTGCCAGGTACGGACGACGAGCGCTGCAGGTTCACTGCAGAAAGCAAAAATGTCGAACCGCCGCCGGGGCTGGATTTTTACTACAGAGTCAATTTACATGCAAAATGCTGTGCAGTAAAAACAAACAAACAAACAAACAAACAAACAAACAAACAAACATGGTGGTGGTAGTGTCATGCTGTGGGGATTATTTTCTCCAGGTAATCTTAGGAATAAAACCCTAAAGATTTGACACTGGGACGACAGCCAAAGCTACAAGCAGATGGTTTAGATCGGAGTGCATTTAAAACGTCTTCCAGTTCCGGTGTCAAATGTCAATCAGAATAGAAAGATTATTGATCTTTCAGAATGCGATCATGCGATTACCATTATTTTACTTGAAAATCCTCTCAAAACAACAATATTATCGTTTATCGTGATAACTCCTGGGACAATTTATCACCCGGCAGAATTTATCATGACAGAAATAGCTGCAAATGACGGGAGGAAGACTTGGAGCCGTCACTGCAGTGAAACCTGGTTCCATGACTTCAGTAAAACTCACTGAAGTGGTCATAATGTGACAAAAGCAATGGGCTCTTTGCACCTCAGCTTCCGCGTTCGGGGTAAAGCGGCTCGATTGTTTCCGATCCAATACAAATATCATTTACATTAGGTGCTTGCAGTGCTTGGCCAAGGTTTGTACATCGATCCGAAGCCCCAACAAGTCAGCTGGAGAAAGGTTTTAAGATGTTCGCCTCGTTATACATTCACTGACACGAAGGTGAGTTTTACTTAAACTTTGTGGCTAACATTAACGTTAGCTTATGCTAGTAGGCAATATTCTCGGACATTGTTCTTGTAAAATGTGCTATTTAAGTATCTAAACATTCTAACGGACAATGTATTTATCTTATTTTCAAGTATATTATGTGTGTTTATTGTCGTTAGTGTCAGACTAACGGGGAGGTTACGGTTCGGGCTTTTTACTTCCGAAGCCTGATGGAGCTCAACAAGCCTCATAGCTTGACAGTAGCGCAGCTCTGGTGTCAGAGATCTGGTTCAGCTGTTCAGGTTCAAAGTTGCTGCTTTTAGAAAAATATGACCGTGTTGCTTAATGTCTCCATGTTATTTCGTTTTATTACCTTTGCATGTTTCTTGTGAAGAGCTCAGATAGGACGGTGTTTACAGCAGTATGTACAGGCGGATCAGTTGCTCGGCTGTCTGGCTCTGGTCTGCTCTCTCGTTCCCATAAACTCTTTCAGGCTGAATGTAGAAGTGATTCCATGGAAATAACTCAGGGAGGCTCCTTTATTTACCATCCGTATCCCCGGTAGTTTTAGGCTGATCCGGAGTGAAGGCTGCAAACTTTGCTGTGCGGCGTTAGCTGGTAGCGACAGATATTTACAAGCCATCTTCTTAATTCAGGATCGCTTGGAAATTAACGAAAACTTAAAAGCCCATTATATTAGGAAGACAACAATGTTCATAGTATTGTTTTTTTGCATCTGAAATACGACTTAGTCTTTTCTACCAGTCATGGTAACTCAAAGCGGAAAAAAGTGAGCCGCATTAGCTCCTGGAGATGTGACGTCAACGCCTTAGGTGCAAAGAGCCCATAAGTGCTTTTGCGAGACGCTGTACGGTTAAAGTTGTTGCAGAGGGACTTTAAATAGCCATTAAACTTCACCTTCAGTCAGAACGATTTGTTTGTTTACGCCAGAAACTCCTGACTGCTCTAAAGTCTGTACAAGAACCTCAACATTATTTGGCATTCAAATAGAAGAACTGAAAAAATGTATTGGAAAACCAGAGGTATAATATTGTCTTTGAGGTTTCCAAATCATGCTCGGCTGTGTTTCCCCCCACCCCCCAAGCCACGCAGCATACTTGTTTTTAGCAAGAGGACCATTTTATGGGGTTCCCCCTGCTTCAGGCTGTGAAGCTGACCTGAACAGCTCCTTTCAACCAAAGAGGAAGCTGAACGCCAGAGCACGGCGTTTTGTTTTTACTGACGACGGAAACAACAAACAAAACATCAAAACTCCTGCGGGCGTAAACATATGACGCCCACAAGTCACTTCTGGAAACATTTCAGACTCGTATAGGAAGCTAACATGTCTAGTCATTGATTGATCGTCAACTGGAGCATGCAGGCTCTAAAAATGTCCGTTTGCTGAACGAACAACGCAGTCTGAGCAGTGATTAGGTCAGAAGCTGTACAGAAAATATAAACATTATGCATTTAAATTTAAAAACCTGGTTTTCCTACCCAGAACTCCTCATGTTACATTTCTAACTTCACCTGGTTCAAATTTTGTAAAAAAAAAAAAAAAATCTCCTATTAAACACCTTTTGCTCCAATTATTAATCCAAAAATAAATAAATCAACAAACTAGTAGACAGTATTGTTTAGCAGCAGATGCAACCTTTGCTACAAATGATCATGTGTTCTCTACAAGAATACTGTGTTACTGCATTTTAGGCAATATTTTTTTAATTTTTCTTAAAAGTAGTTGAATTATTTGCTCATTTGTGTCTATTAATGTATTTCTTATATCGTGTAAAAAAAGAGGCTTAAGTGGTTAATTGAAAAAACATCTGTGGAATGTGTCGACCTTTTTATTCAATTAACTGATTAATCATCAGAATACTCATCAGAATAATCAATTACTAAAATAATCTGTGGAAAGAGGAAAATACCTTTCCTCACACCTGCCTACTTATAAGCATAATTAACTTATAAGTGTTTTGTTTTTTTTTGTCAGGCGGAAACATCCAGAAGCGCTCCGCTGACGACTGCTTCACCATCCGCCACTTTGAGAACAAGTTTGTGACGGAGACCCGCATCTGCAAGGCCTGATGAGGAAACGGCGAGCGAGCAAGAGAGAGAGAGATAGAGAGAGAGTGATAGAGAGAGAGAGAGAGAGGACGGGCGAGCCGGGGTGATGGAGGGAGTGGATGAACGACAGCGACAGGAAGCACAGAAAGCAGAAAGCTACTTTTGTACAAAATCGTTTCGCCTCCCTTTGCTTCCCAGCTTGTGTCGAGTGAGTTTAGGTTCCAGAGCCGCCGCCGCTGTACGTACGCCTCACCTGCATCAGTCCGCACCACCTGCTGTTTGTTGTTACCTTAGACGCACTAAGTTTCATTTGCTCCGTTAGAATCTGTTTCGTTCGCCGTGGCTTCCTGCAGACCTGCCCTATCGATGTTCTTGTATCCCAGATGCGACTTGTTTGACACCCTGCTTGATATTCCCGTCGTTCCCAGCAGGTGTGCGACGCCTCTCCTGTTTCCTGTCGCCTCCTTTCCCGGAGCAGCTTTAGCAGCGCGCCGTAACGCTGACACGCACGTTTGAACGCACACTCGTCGTCTTACCGCCATGGTCGCCAACATGGACGAACATCTGACAGCTGCCACTCCTCACTTTTTGTAGATATTTCCCAGAGTGCCCTGCTGCTGCTGGGACTCCTCAGTCCTGCTGTGTTATGGTTTAGTGTAACTGACGATGAACTCTTTCGGTTTTTGTGTTTGTGTAGAGACATTTCTAGATGTTAGCTAGTGAAGACCGTAAGCTAAACCGGCGGGACCAAGCGTGTTATTTTGAAGGTGAAAAACATTTATTTGATCGCCTGCTTTGGTTTGTGAATTTGTTCGTGTATTTCATTTTAACCTGAACAAAAAAAAAAAAGAAGAAAAAAAAAAGCAGATGTAATGCGTCGATATTATAGTTGGTGGCATTGAAGTTTTACATTTTTCACTGGAAAACTTATACTTGCTTAGATTTACTTACACAAAACTGTTACGGTTGAGTTTGGAAATCCCTTGAGAAATGAAAAGAAAAAGGAAAAAATGTGAAAAATAATATTTTTGAAATGGCTTTGTGCCAAAAAGCATAAAAATGGGGAACAAAAGGGAAACGTTGCGAGTTGTTTTAGTGGTTTGTTCTGTGAATCCCACACAGGAAGACAATCAGTAGGAAGTGCTGTAGGCTAGTAACGACGGGCTGCTCTCCAACCCAAATCCTGTGGAATAAAACGAAACAACTTTGTGTGACACTACTGAACTGAATTTCATTTTTGTTGTTGAATAAAGTTGCTTTTCTTAACCTGCTTAAAAACAAGACTTTCCTGTGTGGTTATTGCTGCATCATGTATCACTGCCATTGTGCTTTTTTTGCTCTATAATCTATAATTACTGTATTGGGTCAGAAATGTAAATTTGTTGTGACTTTGACATCGACACTGGTGGGAGCAAATGGACAACGCTGCAAAAACACAAAATCTGTCCCAAGTATTTTTTGGTCTAGTTTCTAGATATTGGAGATTTTTTTTCAAGTTAACAAGTCCTAAATACTGATTTAAAAAATATATATTTCACTTATAACAAGACAAATTTCCCATGCTGGAAGTGAAATAATCAGCCGGTCGAGCTAGTTTAATGAATATTAAGGACCACAAGAGTATTAAGATGTTTGCAATAAAAACTAGACAAAAAAATACATTTTGTTTTTTGCAGTGGCTTAGTCTGGTTTGTGTCAAGAAACTAGCCAATCAAAATAGTTATTTAATATCCAGCAGCTTGCTGAAGGTGTACAATCATCTAAATATTAGTTATCGTCTATATATTTTCATGCATAATTTGAGCGTAAACCCACAATAAATTCACACTTGTCTGCCCAGTTCTTATTTCTGAAATGCTCATTTTAGCCAACTTGCTGCTTTTAGAAATCATTTCTCTGAGAGCTTTTTTTTTTTTTTTTCCGATAAGAGGATGTCAGAACAAGGACCAACCAAATAAAAATAAAACATGTTTTAATTACATATAAATAGGGTAAGGGCTTCACATTTCAGATGTATATTTTCTTATATTCACAAATAATTTAAATTTTCACCAAAGGAATGCTCACATTTTATTTGGAGGATTAGTGGTTGTAAAGACGCCGCCTTCCTGAGCAACGGGTACGGAAGCCCGGAATGGACACAAATCGGCTCCTACACATTTGGCTAAAAAAAATTAAAACCAAAACAACACGCCGGTTTGTGACTTAGGAAAGTGCGTCGAAAATCCAGTCAAAATGGCTCCTTTTTTTACACCATTGTAAGACTGACTTATAAACGCTGGATATTGTGGCGTTTATTCAGCTCACTGAATGGTGGTTTTTACATGTGACGGCGATCAAGCAGTTTGTGATGACCCAAATTTTCAGAGTTCAGAAGGTTTTCACTGGATTTTCGCCATATTTTACAGAGACCCGCATTTTATTTTTTCCAGATGTGTAGCAAAAGCAGCGATTTGTGGCACGTGTGTCTTTCCATAGCCTAGTTTGTCTCTATGTCCTCTTGTGCGGTTAAGCAGGACAGCCGTCTGCTCAAATTAAAATTGTCCGGCATCTCGGGCTTGCTTAGTCGCCTCCTGAATTCGTCACTTGTGAAGTAGTACATGATCGGGTCGAAGGCGCAGTTCAGGCTGGCGAGGCAGAGCGTTATGATGTGACTCCTCTGAATCATGTTTCTGGTGGCGCAGTCCTTCAAAGTGGCAGCTTTCACCAGGAAGTCCAGCGGCAAGGTGATGTGATACGGTGCAAAGCACAGCAAAAAGACTGTGCCGCAGCACAGCACCATCTTCAGTGCCTTCTTCTTCTCCCCAAAGTCTTGAATGCCCTCTGTCTTCACCTCTTTGAGGCTTAAAACTGTCGAAATTGAACAGTACACCACAACGATGAGGGGGATGATGAAGCCCATTAGTTCTGCGAATGTCATCAGGATTGAGGCAAATAAAACACCGGTTTTTTTCGTAGGCAGCTCTGCGAAACACTGCATTTGGTTTTCTGGCTTGCCCCTTATCAAGGGGAAAGCTGTGCAGGTCACGCAGACAAACAGCCAGCCGAACACGCTTATCAACATGTCTCCTTTCTGCTTCATCTTGTACTTCAGCGGGTTCACGGTGAGCTGGCAGCGACGCACACTGATGCACACCAGGAAGTAGATGGAGGCGTACATGTTTACGTACTTGAGATAGAAGCTGAATAAGCAGAGAGGGTGACCGAAGGGCCAGTTGTTGTTCAAGTAGTAGTAGATCCGCAGAGGCAGCGACAGCACCTGGGGACAGAGGCAAAGTGTTCAGGAGCGAGCACAAAATCACATCGACTATGAATGTGTTTAGAAAGATTCTTTGTTAAAGGGGCAGCATCATGTGTTTTCCAGCCACATAGAATCAATTTACAGCACAATCAAGTAACTATGTTACCTTCAGTTGTTATCAAAGATGACTTCAAAGAAATTTGACTTCATAATTTAACGCCTTCCCGGCCCCATTAGGGAAAAGGGTGAACAGAAAATGGATGGATGGATGGATGGATGGATGGAATTTAACACCTTGAAATTGGGCCTCTATCTCTTTAAGAAACTCCTGCTCTTTCTGAAACTCCACCTTCAGGAAGTCATCACAATATGGCTCCTCTATTAACCCCTTATCATTGTAGATCCAAAATTTCAAAAGGGATTGTCCTTGTTAAATGAAAGCCGGCTGGTTTGTTGCTTATTTTGAGCTCGACTGAAGAAAACTGAAAAATTATTGTGCCAGATCATCCTTCATTTAAAAACACTCTGTGTATATAGCCAAGTGTTTTAAAAAGTAAACAAAAGTAGATTTTGGTGTACTTTAGACTACAAGTGAATTTATCATAAAATCAAAAGCAAAGCAGAAAGCTTGGAGGAGACGATCATGTTGTGTTGTTTTTTTTCTGAATATGAAGACACTGCAAACTGTGCATCTTTACTGAAACTTCAACTTCATCACAGCTCAGTTCATTAATTTGCTCATATTTCCACTCTATTTATCATTATTTAACCGGAATTCAGATATTTCCACCCCAGCTGATGATCTCACCTGATTACGAGTCACCAAAACAAAGTCACACATGCTAACATTTTGCTGGACTGCATTTAGCTTTGACTCACATTCGCAGTGATATTGTTTTGATGCGCTTCTGCAATTTCACAAGACATATTTTCATCCCATTTTTTTTTCACGACTTAAGCCCAATGAATCCTGGCATTGTTGTCTTGGGATATGCTTTTCCTGGAAGAAAAACATTTGTTGGTGGAGCAGCCTGGTTGTTCGGTACGTACCAGTAGTTATCTGACCTCCTCCTTAGGGTACATAATGTTGTTGGACCGAATGCAGCAACCCCACTACCCTAACCCACAGGCTTGTACATCAGACAATAAGCATCTTCAACTGAACAGAGCAAACCTGGACCTCCTTTGCAAACTGAAGTCCTTTTTCTCAGGTTTGCTTCACGGATGAATGTTTTTCTTACGGCTACACCGTTGAGTTGAGTTCCCTTCTCATTGTGGAAGTGCTCTCTAAACATAACCCCCAAGCTCTACAGTTGTTTTCCTTCCACTGGACATCCCGCCAATCATCCAAGGTTTCTTTCCAACCACATTATCTTCCTCCAAGACGATGGTTCCCGACTATCATTCCAGTTGTTCTTGGACGGGTCTCAGCCCAATTTCAGACGCTTCTACAATTTCCTGAGATTTCTCTGCTTGTTGCCAATGATTTGACCTTTCCAAGCCAGACTAACAACTCTTCCACCTATAGGGACCTTGTGTTTCAGGGTCACAGGAAATGGGAAACTACTCTTGGCACCAGTTGGGATTAGATAACTTCTTGCCAGCTTAAGTATAATCCCCCATGCAGCGATTATGTAATAGGAGGCTTCTGCTTATTTGCTTAGTGCAGGTTATTTCAGCTGATTTTAACTCTGCCTGGTTGGCATATTGAAAATTTTAATCAGGAATTTATCAGCTGCAGGTGTTAGCAGTGGTTTTAACAACTCCTGACTTAAATCTGTTAATAGTGGTTAATGCTCTGGTTTCTGTGTTGAGTTCAGTTGTGCAGAAAAGTCAGAAATTACAGAGACATTTCATAATTTATTCATATCTGTGAGTTAAGGGACCGTCAATGAAGTCGGTTCGACATAATTATTTTTTTTATATCAAAGGGAAAGAGTCCTTAGAGTTTTTTGCTCCACATTTTCAGCAACATAATGTTTGTGAACATTTGTAAGGTAAGGTAATTTTATTTATAAAGCACATTTTGTAAAATTGGCACTGCATTTTAGCACAACTGCTTACTTTTCTGCTTTGAAGTTAAAACGTGTTTTGGAAAATAACATAACCTCTTTTTTGCATTGTTAAATCTATCAGCAGATGATTCTTTTTTAAAATGCCAATTAAAAAGCACAGTTTTATGGCAGCCAATAGATCGTATTCCATCTTTCCCCAAAAAACACAAAGCTGAAGTCAAAGACCTCGACGTAACCCTGAGAACGTGACAAAGAGGGTGATGTCACTGACATACGGTGCTCACAGCCGCTGTTGCAATAGGTGCATGCAGAGGAGGCATTGCAATTTCATTTGCCTGCTGTGTTGTCAAAAAAATTGTTAGCGCTTTGCATGTTTTGCATTGCCACAATACCAAAATTGAACAGACTGTTATGGATTTATGAGACAGGCCAACACTTGTAAGCTTGTGAAAGCAACCATTTGCATTTTACTAAGGGGTACCCGAATAAAAGGAGCTGAAAACATAAGCACACTATTCCCATCTTTCAGATATTGAATTTGTAAAAGATTACCCAGAATCCCTTTTCTTCCGTTTCACAATGTTGCACTCCCTTGGGTTGGTCTGTCACAGAAAAATCCCCAATGAAAGACATTAAAGTTTGATGTTGCCTAAATGTGGTAAAAGGGGAGTAAGACTGCTTTTCCAAGACTCTATATCTGGAGAGATGATGAATAAGATATGAATGTAAAAGCTCCGCAATCAAATTCTGAGTGAGCCCTGCTCCGTTTTGTTTCCCAATAATTCAGTTTCAAGTGTTTGTCAAAGCAATTCAGCTTCATTTCAGCTCCTTTATCTGCTCTGAGCACTTAGGACGGAAAGTAGCACTTTAAAAGCTGCACAGCTAATGCTGCACAGCCACTCACAATCTGCTTTCATCCAAAACCCACAACACAGTAGATAACTCCATTAAGAACACTTTATTCTGAAATACGTCCAGAATATTCTGCTCCCAATCGTTTTCCTCCTTGGGTTTTATGCGTAGGGCCAACAATAATGACCACTTTTTAGTTTGTTTCTAAAAGACTGAACAAACATCAGTTCATAATTGCTTCAGCTTAGGATTGCTAATGTGTAGAAGTGTCAATTTTAACAAAGTTAGCTCTTTCACTAGTTAGTATGTTAATCGATCTACTCATTTTGTCCCATGTTGGTAACAGTAGTTGTTGTTTCTTGTTCTTGCTCTTAGATGATGGTACAGCTGTTCTTAATCGTTGAAATAGGTCTGAACTGTATGATCTGTACTGTATGTTCTCGTCTTCATCTTACTGTGTTTGTATCTTGCACTCGCTGCACTTCTGCTCTCAAAGAATTTCCCTTAGGGAACAATAAAGTGTATCTGTATTACCACACATAATGTCTTATTGTCCTATCTAGATATCTTATATATCTTATAATATCACATAAATAAGATTGGCAAAGGTCTTGTTGACTATCCTCATGGGTACAGAGTTAAATGTTATCCACTACACGCAGGTAGATGATGTGAACAGAGGAAAGGAGGAAGTCAGAAGGAGAGAGGCGGTGTTACCTGAAGCAAATCTGCCACAGCGAGGTTCATCATGAACACCACAGCCCTCTTGGTTTCCCGTATGTAGATCCTAAACACCCACAGTGCCAGGACGTTACCTAGCAACCCCGGTGCCAAGATAACGCTGTACACCACAGCGTAAACTTGGTGCTGGTACTCATGCAGAGCATCATCCCCAGAGCAGTTGGTGAGGTCAGAGTTCTGCCCAGAGCTGTTATTCATCTTAAAGATACGAGGACGTCTGCAGGAGGCTGGTATCAGAAACGCTATCTTTGGTTTGTTGAACGTTCAATCCGGGCTCCCATGCCGTCCGTTGTGGAGAAAGGAGTCCATGCAGTGAGCCGTATTCCCGGGAGCTTCTCAACAGCTTTACAGACGAGAGGAACGATGTCTTCAGGGGAGCTTCGTGTCCAACGCTGATAGTTTGCAGGTCTTCGGGTCAGTAGAGGATAGTCTGACGAAAGAGACGAGCGTGAGTGGATTGAAAGGTGACAAGTCTAAAATCTAACTGCTTTGGTTGCACTGTCGCCAAAGCAGAAACATAGTTTGTCTCCGCTTGGGGTTTATAACTGGCCTTGTGTCCTGGAGAGCATGTAAAGTGAACTTCACTGACTGGGAACAGAGTTATAAGTTTGTTGAAACAGTTGAACTGGCCCTGCCCCTCAGCATGCACTGATAGATGATATATGCTCGATGTTTCGGTATCAGCCTCGATTGGCCACAGGATTTGCATACAGCCCAGCTGGCCATCAGGTTGTGAGAAAGAGCTCTTTCAAAGATTAAACACTGATGTCATTGTCATACATACTGAAGTTTTCCTTGAATTCCTAACATCTGTTCATCCTGAGAAAGTGCTTTATCAGGATCCTGTCTAGTAAGTTAAGGCAAACTCAAACAGATGTAGATGTTACATGCTTTCACACTTCTCCACTTGCACAACAACCCACCGTCAGCCTGTGTGAAGTGTCTAAGCACCAGCGAAACCACGTTAGCTTACACAGAACAGGCGCGTGGTTAGCGGGACATGCAGCGCTACCCTGAACCCGCACAGTTTGATTCGATGGGGATCTCTTCTGTGGGCAACACCCCAAACAGGCGTTCTGACACGTGAGGGGATAAAAGCAAGCGAAACTTTCAGATGACATTTCACAGAGCAGAGCTGCAGATGTTTACCGCCCCTGGAAACAGCAATAACAAGCTTTCTGTAGACACTTGTGGGTGTTGCAGTATGTGAAGTGTACAAGTTAAGCTCGTTTAAGCTTGATGCTCTTCACTCATTTCGTTGTCTGTCTTCATTTAAGCAAGAACCACAGTGGTCTCGGGGTTATAGGTATGTTTCTAAGCATACACTTTCTACAACAGGTTTGTTAAATTGAGCTCAGCTTACGAAAAAACATGATTAATCACAGATAATTAATGATTTAGCTAGGAATCGACACAGAAAAAAGGTGGGGAAGGTTTTAAGGAAAAGATGGAGAGTAGAGGAGAGAAAAGCGCTTACAAAGAATACAAGTCTGTCTCTAAACCTTCAGGAAGAGAAAAAACAAAACCAACAAGCCACAACAATAAACAGCATATCTATAACAACAATTATAACATCACTGGAATGAACATGATACAAGTTAACACAAGCTGTATTTAGTGACAGCCACAGTCACAGAAAGAGTATCTCAGGAAATTTCATTAAATAATTTAAGATTTAAATTGGCAGCAACATTTAGAACAATAAGCAGTTTAATTTATAAACATGATCATATTTATGACAGTCTTACTCTAGTCAAATGAAACTATTATTAATCCGAGGCATTAAAAACCTTTGGTTAATTCAACATCTATCACATTACAATGCAGTGTCTTACACTTTTATAAGCAGGCCAGGTACTAAATAAAAGCAGATTTTTTTTTAACTACAGAAGAAAATATTCAATGTAATAAGAAATCATTTTTTTATTATAGTTGCATGGTTCCTCATACTGAATCCAACTACCATTTTTTAAAGTCTTGCATCAGTATTACAGTGTGGCCTCATAAAATGTTAAGTATCACTTGAGGAGTATCAGCATGTTTAACTTTGCTCTGATTCGTATAAATTGCCCTGTATATTTCTACTTAGATCTTTCACTGTCATATTTACCTATTAATAAATGTTCTATATCAACTTGATTGAGTGACATGACTTTTGTCAAACTTGCTGGCAACATGTGTTTTAGCTTGTTCGATTTCTCAGGTTATCATTATTAAAGAAGAGGTCAAATGTTTATAAAAGCTTGACGAGAATCTGCGTTGTTAAAAGCACGAATGAAGGAAGCTACTGCCTATACAACAAGTATTCTCCTTTAAGTTCTGCAAAGAGACTTGGATTTAACCTGAGGAGACATTTATTTATTTTACAAAAGGTTTATTGTGTGGGATTCAATGTATTTGAAATTTTCAGTGTGGATACAGTGAACATCTGTTGCCCTGAATGCAGCTGGAAGGGACTGGTGCATGAGGACCGGATCTCCTGTGAGTGTGTTGGGGTCAGGAAAAGGCCTACGTGCTTTCACTGTAGTCTTCAAAAATCACACCAGGAAAAGATGCTACACTTGTTAGTTGCAACTTAAAAAAAGGTGAAGAGAAAGTCCGAAACACTTCTTAAATTTGGCAATAAATTCGGTAAGTTGGCAACATATGGCAGAAGCGAATCAAAAATACACTAACAGCACACTTCATTCTTGTATTATTTCTTACTGCAATAAATAGTAAACATTGCATCACCTGTGAGTAAAAAAACTGTACATAGCTGTGATTAAAAGCTAGTACTGTGTAGTGAATAGAGTATATATATTATTTTGGTTTAGCTGACAAACTGCTGCTTTCTGCTGTGTTTGCTCGAGCCACCACCACACTGAAAAGAAAAAAACCCTCCAAGGTACAAGATCCCACGCAGCAAGATGGAAGAGTAAAACATCCCCTGGAAACGGCCTCTGGTTCATTCACCTATAGGCTCAGTTTTACTGCTGCAGCTGGCTTCCTGATTACTCCGTGAGGTCTCTGTGGAAGTTTCTGTGCTCGGAGTCGGCCTCTTTCAAAAATTAGCTGAACAAGTTTGAGGGGGTGTAAAATGACTAATAGGGTAAACCAAGAGAATAAACAAAACCTCTGCTGGCCCAGATTTTTGAAGTGCCTTTTTTTGGGAGGGGGCAGGGGGTGATACAGTAGAGAAGGAGAGGATTAGAGCTAGAGATATAATCTGCTTGTTAGGATTTCACTGTTTAGAGGAATTTAAAGAAGTGTCTCAGTTGCCACACGTGCCACTAAAAAAAAGCTTTAATATCAAATCAAAACAGAATCGCACAATAAAAGGTAAGTACAGATTTAACTTGATCAGTTATTAGAGCAAGAAAAATAAATACAAAATATTTAAAGTATTCAACATAAACAAATTCAAGCTGGCATTTTCATTAATTCTCAAAATTGGAGACAGTTAGGTCCCAAACTATTCATACTCCTGCCAGATTCATATCTAATATTATTTTCATTCAGTCAAGTTGTACAAGCGGTATAATTTAGCAAAAGAAAAAAAAAGATCCTTATTCAGTGGGAGGAAAAAAATCTCAACTGACGTCAAAGTAATCAAGCCGTTCTTTTAACCGTTTTCTACCAAATCAAAATGGCGCCGGGTGTCATGGCTTCGCGTCTCTCGCTCTCTCAGTCCTGTATTGTGTTCTTTGAGGTCTCTCTACGAGTGATAAATACCCGCTCGTTGCCGGTGTGTGAGCGACGAACTCTTCTCAACGTCCGTGACTCGCTGCTGACGCTTCCTTTGCGCCGGACAGCGATTTGGAGGATCCCCACACCGCCCCTGGCGTCGGTACCTGAGGACCCGTGTCGTCGCGTCCCAGCGTGGATTTTTTCGAAACGGAAACCCTGAACAAGTAAGTGGTCACGTGCGGAGGCCAGCGCTCTGGAAGGCGTGCGCCGATCAGATCTTAGGACGTCCTCAAACAGCCTCCTTCCTTTTTAACAGACGTCATCGGCTCAGTTGCCGTTGAATTGTTGGTAACCTAGGCAACGGGACTTGGCGTTCTTAAACGCAAGGTCGATATCTAGTAACATCTAACGTGCTGACGACTAATTTGATACTTATCAGCTGGACCTCATGTTCTCAACTTAGGTTGTCATGTGGTTCTAATCATAGTGGTTTATCACCCAGCTAAATATAGTGACATTTTTAATTTCTGAATTGTCAGACATTCTGTCATTGCTCATAATGACAGTTTAATAGTTGGGGATTTTTATGTTCACTTGTTGTGAGGATAAACCAGCCAACATGTAAGGGACACCTCAATTTCTTCATCCCAGGCTTCTGAAAGGGGAAAATGCCTCCCTGTGTTACCTCGCCACTGCTTAAAATGAAGCTGGCTGAAGTGCTCTACCCGTGATTCTTCAGTACACACCCTCACCATGAACTTGAACACTGCAACTTTTGAACTATTGGACTCTGGCACTCCGGTAAAGAATCCCCCCCGCTCCCCCCCAAAAAAGAACCTTATGCCTTGGCTCAATGAGAAAATCAACAATCTGAGGGAAAATTGCAGAAAGTCCAAACGCTGCTGACGATGATCTCGATTAGTTCTAGTTCTGCGGGCTGGTTGGCAACTTATTTCTGAAATCTCATTTTGAGTCATTAAACTCTTATTTAAAAAAAATTTCCAACTTACTGAGAGAAGACCAACCAGTGGAAGTGGAAACTAATTCTGATATTTTTGCCGTAATGAGACCTGTGTCTGATCTTTTCATGACAGTCTGAACAGTACAGGTCGGATTCTTTTCGAATGCAGCCCAGGCCACTTGGGTATTTGATACATATCCGATTCAAATGTGACCTAACGGATGAATATGACCCAAGCGTCACTGACACTCGACAAACGTCACTATTCTGCGTTCTGATGCGTATGGAGGACCAAAACTAACACAATTAAAAATAAATGCAGAAATTGAAATTTTTTCATTTTTCCTTTCCCTTAAACGTATTTTTTGTCAAGAAATGAAAATTTGTTCTTTTGTCTTTCCCTTACACGTGCATTTTCGTCAAAAAATATGTGTATATTTTGTTTTTCCTTTTCCTTACATATGCATTTTTGTCAAGAAATGTATATATTTTCTTTTGCGTTTTCCATAAACATGTATTTTCATCAGGAAATGCATATTATTTTGTTTTGTCTTTTCCTTATACAAGTGTTTGTTATTTTGCCTTGCTTTGTCTCCTTTTTCTACTTTTCCTTGTACTTGCGTTGTCATCAAGAAATGTTAAATGCATATGAGGGGCGGTGTCATCAGGCTTTAGCTTCTGCTGATTGGTTGGTTAGCATCACACTTCATTTAGCTGGAAGACAGATGGCTGGCAGCTTATCAGTGAGCTGGAGTTTAGCAACTTTATTAGAAAATAGTGTTATAACTACTGACTTTATTATTTTTGGTGTGGACGCTCAGACAGAAGGTCTTTCAGTTAGCGGCTCAGAGCTTCACCGTTGGGGTTTTCATAGTTTGGACGAAGCGGCCGCTGAAGTTGGCTTCTAATTGAAGTTTCAGGAGTCCTCCGGTTGCCTGGACTTTTCACGGTAAGCTAATGCTAATGTTTGTTTTCCAACTACACTCATATTTAATCATTTGGAATATTAATGAAAAGTTAATATGTTTCAAATCAGTTATAGATTACACAGACGGATGTTTCAAAGCTTTTATTTCTAATAATTATGACTTGTTTGGTTACAGCTAATGGAAACATAGCATTTAAGATTACAATATTATTTTAGAATAATAATATTAGAATATTACTTAAGATTAAATATGCTTACTTTTCGCTGCTAAAAGATACTCTTAATCTAATATCTCTTCAGAAGTCATTCTAATTTATTTATTAAATATGACTGTACTTATAATACACCAAATGGAGGCACCGATTTTAGCCAAGGTGTTGTTTTTTTGTTTTTGTCAGAGGTATGGTGTGTTTGCACCGCGCATTAATTAATATTCCTATTGTGTGTATGTTTTCAAAGGTTGGTAAACTGGCACAGCAGACCATCCTGTGGGAGTTCCTGCAGGCCTCTGTCTCAGTGTTCGCCTTCATGGACCACCAGCTTACAATTTGAGGATGTCAGAGACTTTCACTTTTCATCAGGGAACATATGTGCCATAAGCTGTCAACAAATACTTTGTTTGAGCCATTTCAGTTGGGTTTTAGGTCAAACCTCTCCACAGGAATGGCTTTAATCAAAGTATTAAATGATCTATTGGTGAATGGAAATGTTCTCTCATGGTTGGGATCTTATCTGTCCTGGAGATCTCAGAATGTCAGCTTCAAAAATGAGCTCTCTGTTCCCCGTGCTGTGAGGCATGGCGTCCCTCAACGATCTGTGCTTGGCCCATTGCTATTTTCTCCCCATCTCCTTCCTCTCTGTCTTCTTTTGCGTTCAGTTAGCGTGACCTTTCACTGCTATGCTGATGATCTGCAGCTATGTGAGAGGCCTTGCTACTCAGAACTGGAGCATAATTACCATCTATCTAGACAATTTTATTTTCAGGTTTTCCCACAAGTGGTCTGGCCGTATTTTGGTGAAATACAGGCAGACTGAGTTTTGACTTTTAAATCCCCTCCAGGGTGCCAAGCAAATCCTCTCAGGCAACATATCTCCTGACTCCCCCCTCCTCACTGGATACATTGTCATAAATATTCACTTTATGAACTCAGATTTGATCTGGAGATATTTTATTCCACCTAAGATCTGTCTTAAGTGGCCGTTGTGTTGCACATTGACGTTAACGTTCTAAACATCCTTCTTCAACCTATTTTTGTGTGTCTGATATTTGGTAATTGGATCGAATATAAGACCACGTTCACACAGCAGGTCTCGATTCTCAATTTTAATTTTTTGCCGAAATCCAATTTATTTTTAAATCTTTTGCCTGGTCGTTTATGCTACTGATTAAACTCGACCTCACTGAGATTTCTGTGTGAACGGTTTACGACCCCAAAGCGACCCCGCATGCGCTTCAGAGAAACGTTGACATCACGCAGGAGCACATTGTTTATGGAAGTAATAATGGATGGAGCCGTTTGTGGATGGATTTTAAAGCTTATTCAGCATTTGCAGCTTACAGTATTATTACAGGATTATAACAGGAGTGTAGCTAATAAGAAGAAAGCAATTCCTTTTTTCTGGAGGACTAACAAATTTTGTAGAGAAGCCTGTTTAGATGTGTAGTATGAGCCAAGAGTGGCAGGATTTGTGGTATGATGCGCTTTAGTGTTGCAGACTCCTTTCATAAGTTCATAATCATAGTTTTCAGCCATTGTTTGCGTCCCGATTCACCACAACTGGCCCTTTTTCTGGTGTAAAATTATGAGGTGTGTCTCACATCGATGATGTAAAAGTCGGATAAAACGCGCCGTGGCGCTTTCAAAACAATTGGATACATATTTGAATTAGTTACACATTTGAAAGTGGCTCGAATAGGATTTTTTTGGAGTGTGTGAAAATATCAGAATTGGTCCCATTCAGACTGTGGTGAAAAGTTCAGATATAGGTCACATTTGTGACAAAAGAAGCCATCGGCTGCTGTGTGAATGTAGTAACGAAGTAACAAAGGAAAAGTTGTAAGAACTAAAGATCCATGTGCCATTTAAAATGTAGCAATGAAATGAAGGTCTCTGGTCTGTTTGGATATCTGGGTGCATAAAGTCTGTCTGTCTACATTGTTTGGATTCAAAGAGAGATCCCCCAACGGACTTTCAGTCCTGAGAACACATTTTATTCCACTGACCTCTGACCTCAGGACTTATCGTCCACTTATTCTCACCTTTACAGCTACTGTCTATCCCAGTCAACTTGAAGTAGCCTTTACTGTAACTCAACTGGCTTTCATTTCCTCTTTGAGTTTTGCTGTGAATTTGACCGTCTGAGCAGTCTGTCGAAACCGGCGACGGGTTGCAGCCTCTGGCTAATGTATCGGGGCGAAACCGTGCTCGTCTCTATGTGACAGTTATTTCTTTTATTTAGAGACGGGGTTTCAAACGGAGAGCTGTGTGTCAAAGGTCATGTGTAAAGTAGAAGACGATAAATACCTCGGGTTGAAGCGTTTCAGTCCAGAGATCTTGCCGATGGAAACATTAATTTCATCAGCTGTGATTCACCTCTCTGTGGGCGGCTGTGGGGGTTACACCTTTTCCATGCAGTCATGATCAGCGGCGTCAAATAAAGAGTAAGGGAACCCGGGTCTTTCCACGTGCGAGCTGTACGAAACGGACAAAACGTGACAGTCCTCATGAAGCACACTCCCGACTGGACACAGAGTAACACAGGCACCCTGTTGCTGACACACTCAACAGAGCAGGCGCTCCTCAGTTTGAAGAAACATACGAGATCCCCCACGAGACATGACTCCATGCTCAAGGCATCCAGCTCTTTCACACAACTCATTTCTTTTTGCCTCTAAAAAAAAAAAACATAACACAATGAAAAGAACATTTATGGTCATTCTCACCTCTCTCTCCTCAAACTTTTACGCCATCTCAGCATCAAAAAGCAGAAGCGTGAAGCATCAATTCCTTTGTCGCTCTCTCCGTTCCCCGCGTGTCAACTCCACCTGTTTTCTCACCTAAGTTTCAGAAACACTTTTTGTGTGTCTATAATTTCCTGTTATTTTCTCATTTCATTGTCGCTGTGCGTTTGCTGTCTGTCTCTATCTGTCTCCAGGTTGAAATGGGGATTTTAGCACACACACACTGGGCTTCCTGTGTAGTGAGAAGAGGAGTGGCTTGCGTTTTTTCTTTTTTCTGCTAACACTACTAGTTCTGCTATTGTGTTCTTTGAAAGGAGTTTTGTGTGGCTCGTGCTCACTCACACTTATGCCTGGCTCCTTTCAGCACCTCAAAAAGAGCAAACTTTAAAATCTTATTTCAGAAATGTTATCAAGTGTTATTTTAGGAGTCTGACATGTTGAAACGGATTGACAGCAGGAAGATAGGCGGTGGGTACATTATTCTGTGTTTCCAGGGGTGGGCTGAACTCATTTTGATGTCAGAGGCGGTTTGGCAATTTTTTTTGTTTTTTAGCAGATGCATGAGAGGAGCAGGTGGGCGTGTGGGGGGGGGCCAGACCCAAACGGTTATCGCTTTTCAACGCATCCACAGCAGCTGCCAACTTCAACCACTCTCTCTGAGAGGAAATGCAATGAAGAAAGAAAGAAGGTGCTGGTTTTATTTACTTTTATTTATTTATTTTTTTTTCCATTTACCAAGTGTCACAAAGAAAAAGACTCAACTCAAAGCAACGGGAAAAAAAAAAACTCACTGGAGACAAATATTAACAGACACATAAGACAAAAAGCATCGCTTGTATTTACAGTAAATTGCAATTCACTGACAGGTGGCTTCTCTCAGATGGCTTATCTGAAATTTCTACATGCAGCGCAGGGGATTAACAGGCCTGAAGAGAAACGTTTGAGAACTATTATGAGGAAACGTGTGGTCGTTGTTTCTTATTCCTCCTTTCTTCTTTGTCGCAGCCTTTCAGAGCTGGGAACATTTGATCAAATCCAAACCTCACATGTCAGCGTACATCTTACTGTCCGTGGGCAAGATTTAAAGTCTGCTTTGCTCCCAGCCAGCTGCCCATTTCTTTTTGCATAACAGCATGTCACATCAGTCCAGTTCAGCTTAAATATTACCTGAATAAAGACAGCAGAGCCTTGCAAAATAATTCATGCCTCTTTTTCTTATGGCCACAGACGTCAGCGTATTTATTTGTTTTAGTCGGGCGTTGATGTAAAGTGGAAGGAAAAGTACATTTTTTCAAGCAAATGTGTGAAGATTGTATGTTTTCAGAGTTCTTTCTGTGATGCCCCAAAATAAAAACCAGTGGAACCAGTCAGGTGTTATTCAGATTATGAACAGCTTCATGAAGATTAGGGAACACATTTAGGGCTTTTTGGTTGATATCTGATATGCCGATATACTAAAACTCAGTTGGCCGATAACTGATACCAATATCAATATTTTTTCCTATACTTACTTACTGAAATTATATGGCTTTATCTGCTGTGTAATTAAAATACTGCATATTAAAGGTAGCAGGCTAAATTGGCAAATTTAGCCTGCTACCAAATGCAAATGCTAAAAGGAGGCTGAATATGATGTAACACTTTCAACTAGCATTATTTCTTAATAATGCTAGTATTCATGACATTTTCTCTAAGACAATGACAATGATCAAACAGTGCACGTCTGTAAATCTTCACAAAACTGAACTCAACCTTTTCACAAGCAACAAGTGAAAAACACATCAGTCGTGCATTAATACTTTATGATGTTGTGCTGCAGGCATCGTTGTCACTGGTTTGTCATATAAAAAACAACACTTATATCGGTGAGTTATCATATCGGTGGACTGACTGATATTGAATTTTACAGTTAATATCATCCGATGCCGATACCATGCCGATAATATCGTGCATCCCTAATCACAAGCACATAATTCAAGTAGATACTTGTGGATACGTTTGAAGCTGGGTTAAGATCCAGAAGACCTCATAGAGTGCAAATCGTTTTCTAAAAAAACAGGGTGGAGTATTGCAAAACCACAAGTGAGGCAAGATGTGGGCGTCCTAAACGGATAAAAGAGAGCGTTAATCAAAGGCGCCAAAAGACTCATGGTAACTCTAGAGGAGCTTCACAGATCCACAGCTCAAGTAGGGCAATGTTTTGACTGAATAAGCTCTGAATTATTCAGCTTTCATGGAAGAGTGGCTTAAGCTGTAGGAAGTTTCTTTTACTTTTTGCCACAAGCCATGAAGGCCGATGGTCCCCTACTGTAGGATACATGACTCCCTGTCTTGATAGGTTCAGATGCCCCTCTGGGTAGTGACAGTGGAGAAATACGGGCAAGCAGGACAGTGGGCCTTGTTGAGCAGGGTTGAGGACGGGACACAGTGAAGATGTGATCCGGTCAGAAAAAAACCCCAAAATGTAACTTTCTGGCCTATAAGCAAGCATAATTTGTGTTGGAAAGCTAAAGCTGCACATTGGCTTGAACAAACCATTCCCTTGGTGAGACATGGGAGAGGCAGCACCATGCTGTGGGAAGACATTCACTCATCAGAAACTAGAAAGCCAATTGGAGGATGGGAAGATGGACGGCACCAACCTGTTAATGGGGCGGTATTATGTTTTCAGGCACATAGTGACTTTTTATAGTACAATCAAATAACTATGTTACATTCAGTTGTTATGAAAATTGTGCATAAATTACACATGACTTAAAAAGAATTGACTTTGCAATTTAACACTTTGAGATTGGGCCTCTGTCTCTTTTTGACGCTCTTCCTTCATCATGTCATCACAACAAAGTTTCTATGTTAAGCCGTTAACAACGTCCTTCAGCTGCTGGACTGAGAGGTTGTTCATATAATATCCTTCACAGGTGTTTGCTAATTGCTGCTGTCACTAGTCTGAAGGAGCTACGTGGAAGTCGGTGCTTGGTGAGAACAAATGTTTTGGTAACCGCGAATGGTTGCCATAGCAGATTAAAGGATTTCTCAAACATGAATAAAAGAATCAAGGCGATATTTTTGACGAGGGAATAACATTATAACGTGACATAAACCTTCAAAAAGTTAAGTTTACATAACACCGTCCCTTTAAGAGGACTGAGAAAACTTAGACAGCAGCAGATTGGGTTAGATTAAACCTTGTTTATGTGAATGACCCAATCAAAGTGGGAAAACCAATTCAATTGAGAATATCTGACTGAAAAACTGATGTCCACAGATGGTTCCACTTTACAATTACGCACTTGTTTTTTTCCTCAAAAAGAAAAACACAGAAATAGACAATTAAGTCTGTGACCAAAAAAAAAAATGTGAAAGACTTCAAGAGGCAGTGTGAATACTTTTGCAAGGCCCTGTGGGATCTCCTCTCTGGGATGCTAATCCCTCTCGGAACAGGTGCTTTCTATCCTCAGCAGCTTGGCTTGAGTCTGACAGTCTCTCGGGGAGCTCGGCGAGGACAGGAACGAGTTGGAGAAGGACGAGGTGCGCCTGAGGTGCATTCTGAATTCGGCGTTCAGAAAGTAATACAGCAGAGGGTTCAGGCAGCAGCTCATGCTCGCCAAGCAGAGGGAGATGGGGTGAAACTGTTTGACGGCCAGCGTGGTGGCGCAGTGTTCAATAAACTTCTGCGAGACCATCAAATAGAGCATGAAGTTGATGTGGTACGGGGCGAAGCAGAGCAGGAAAAGACCCGAGCAGCTCAGCACCATCCGCAGGGCGCGCCGCTTCTCGCCGCTGTTGGCGGGCTTTTCGTGGCTTTTGTCCGCCTGACCGTTGGAAGTGAAGGACTGGAGTCTGCTGCGCATCGAGGTGCCCGGACCGGCGGAGTCCTGCCGTTCCTGCGGCTGGCTGTGATTGAGGGACCAGGCTATGCGGATGGAGCAGTAGCTGATGCAGACGAAAGGGATCAGGAATCCAAACAGCTCGCACATGCTGATCATGCTCACAGCCAGCGGGACGGAGATCTTCCGCATGGGCAGGTCCTTGAAGCAGCTCCCGTTGCTGGACGGCGCGCTGGCGTTCAAACTGCACGTCGTCGTGTTAAATGGCAGGGCGGGGCTCTCGGTGGTGTTGGACATGGCGTTGCCGCTTCCGCTGCTCCGCATCAGAATGAAAGGCGAGCAAGCGGCAGCGACAAACACCCACACCACCACGCTGATGAGCAGGTCGTAGCGACGCCTCCAGCGGCGCGCGGTGAACGGCTTGAGGAGGAAGCCGTATCGCTGCACGCTGATGCACACCTGAAACAGAAAGAGCATGAATCACACGGATAATTTTAGAAACCTGACAAAAGTCATCTCATGACTTTCTGCTCTTCTCAAAGTGGCATCATAACTCTTGAGCTTTTTGCTTCAGTTTAGTCACGTTTCGACCACAAATCTGAGAGTTTTTTAGTGGGATGTCGTGTGATAGACCAACACAAAGCGGTGAATAACTATGAAGTTTAAGGACAGGTGGAAGTGGGTTTCAGAGTAGTTTTCGGAAATAAACAACAAAAAGAGAAGAGTGGATAGTTTTTGAGTCCGTCACAGCCGTCTGCTTTCAGAAATAACCTAATTATTAAGGAAAATCCACTCATGTATGGATTCATTTCAGTGTAAATTCAACTGTTCCTTTAAAATAATGAACAAACGGCATCTGAAGATTAGTGAACAGTTCGTGGGGAAAGTTGTGGGGAAGTTTAAACCAGAATTTGGTTATAAAACTTAAATACCAAACTTTACAACAAAGGGCAGCATCATCAGTAAGCAGGTTTAGGTGGAGTAACCAAAAATCCTTCTCACATAAGAGTAGAACTACTTCAACATATTGTTTACTCTAAAAAAGTAAAAAGTAGCCGTCCAAGAAAATGAAAAAAAGTATTTGGTAAAAGGGCTGCTCAAGTTACATAGAATCTGATTTAATATTTTAAAATGTCGTAATCAGATAAACATTGTGTAGAAATGTAATGTAAATGTAAATGTAAAGCAATTCTGGCATTTAAAATACTAAAATAAAAAAAATTACAAATAAATACAAAATAATAAGAAGAATTTTTCAAATCATATTTTAACAATATTAAACTTTACAAGAAATTTATATTTACAGTAGGTAATGTTAGAAGAATTTGATGTACTTCCAGTGAGAATATATGACTGTGGATAGAAATTAACATTTCAAAGCTGGTGTAAAAACACAATGTCTCACTTTACTGTAAACTCCAAATGTGTGTCTGTGTCTCTTACTTATTTGGCTAAAATATGTTTGTACTTTATTCATTAAAGTTACTTGTGTTGGATAGAGCATCTCAACATATTATTAAAGTTAGACTAGAAATGATGTTATTACTCAAGTAAAAGTAAAAAGTACGATCCTGTAAAAGTATCCCTAGAAAGTCATTTCTGTTCCCCTAAAAGTGACTCAAGAAGCCATGAAGAGCAGGAAAGATGACAAATAGCAAGACGAATGAACCTAATTCTGGAAGAAAGATTTTTAGATCCTGCAAGCCCAAGTGGAGCAGAAGTTGACCTGTGACACTAAACATACGACCAGAGCTGCAACTCATTTGCTTAGACTAGTGTGTTACAGGCCTGTTTTATGATTCAAATGACGGCATTTCCTCCTCAGCATGCCGTCAAGTGATGCAAAACTCTGATAATCATCCATTTATTTAAGTCAGGCATGGAAAAAAAACACATGCAGCATTGAGAAACACTGGTTTAGAGCAAAGCATAGAATGGCCTAATCAAAGCACAGCTCTAAATCTGAGTGAGAATCTTTAGTAAACATTTTTAAAGAAGGTAAGGTAATTTTATATATATAGCACATTTTCAGCAGCAAGCTAGTTCAGTGATTTACATGAATTAGAAGGAAATACAACAAAATGACAAACCAAAGTAAAGAACAAAGGAAGAAAACAAAAAAGTTTAACCCCATGTTTAAGGAGAATTAGTCTGTGATTTATAAACCAGTAGGGGTTTCTCTGGATTCTTGTTCTGATAATGTTGCTCTAAGGTAATGAGTAGTTTCTCTGGATAAACTAATAAGTTTCTCTGGATTCTACGTTTATTCTAATTCCTGAATATATAAACTAGATGCTCCTGTTATAAGTATAAATACTCCACAATTTATAAGCTAGAAGAAAAACTCCATGCAATCTGGCGACGCTTAAGTTATTTTGTCAGAAAGAACAAACAATTCAGGTGGTAGAGACAAAGTTCTGCTAACTTTGCCTCTACTTGAGTAAGTCGGACAGGAGCAGTTTCAGGTTTCAACCCTGTGCCTCATAACTGCTTAAAAATAAACTCAAATAAACTAAAAAAAAAAAACTATGACTGTGGTTAAAACAGTTAAAGTTCACATCACTAGTTTGGCTTTAGATATTTAAAACAATGTCAATCAATCAATACTGATATGAAGCACTGACATATTGTCGTCCAGCTATAGTTTATGGCTAGAACTGGACAAAAATCCAAACAATTTCAAAAGGCACCGTGCTTACTGTTTAACTTTATGTTGACATAAAACGCTAAATTTCATCAAACATCTCTGTTATATTTTAATGTAGTTTAATTTCAAATAAATAGATAAAAAAAAAGAAAAGCACTCTTACCAGGAACACAATTGCAGCGTACATGTTTAGGTATTTGAGGTAAAAGCAGAGCAAGCAGATGCCTTTTCCGAAGGGCCAGGAGTGTGTGAAGTAATAATAGATCCGCAGGGGCAGAGAGAGGACGTGGACCAGGTCTGCCAAAGCCAGGTTTATCATGAATATCACCGCTTTGGTCTTCTTACTGTGGGACGACACAGAGGAGTCAGTTAGTAACTGCAGGATCATTCGCTATTGTGCAAGAGTTTTGAAACACAAATGGTTTCCTCTGGCTTTAACACCAGCAGATACAATCGATTGAAGGGATCTTGAGCAACTTTGTGTCTTTTGAAGGTCTAGCAAAAACAAATTACTTTAGCCGATTAGGGTTAGGGTTCAAATCGAAATGAATCGTGAAGAACGTTTGCGCGTTTACCAGCCTGACCTACCTGAAGTGTTTGCAGAGGACCCAGAGAGCGGTGGTGTTGAGGAAGAGGCCAGGGACGAAGAGCAGCAGGTAGAAGTAGGTGTACATCTTCTCCATCGTGTGCTCCCAGCTGGACAAGTCATGGTTGCAGGATGGGTTGTTTGAGAACCCCTCTGTCGCTCCAGTTTCGTTTACAGTCATTGTGTTTTTGTTCTCTTATTAAAAAAAATAACACCACCGAGGGCGGGCTTGTCAGTTCATATTGTTAGTCAGCATTACCGCTGAAAGAGAGAAGGGAGAGAAGAGTCAAAGTACTGAAAATAAACGCAGTGAAAGTTGATCTGACCTGTTTTCAAATTCACAAAAAGGTGAAACTTTTTCATATGAACTCATTCTGAGCAGAGTTAGTCTAATCGTCGGGGACGTTTTGCCACTTTCAAACATTTCCAAAACTAAAAGGGGTCGTCACTCAGCCCCACATTCTCACGTGAACTTTCGGTTTCGTATTGAGCAGGTGTTTTTCTTCCTACGCGCTGCGGCTCGTCTCCAGCAACCCGCTAACGGGAAAGTTCTAGCAGCAGAACATCTGCTCCAGAACCTGTTTGTTCACATCTGCCAACGTTTTTTACGTTTGCTCCCACATCTTCTGCAGCCTGCTGTCTAAATGTCCTCACAGTGAGTTGCATAAAACTCTGATCTTTTATTGCAGTTACACAATCCCTCACAGAAAAAAAGCTTTATTTAGGTAAATCAGTATCTGTTTATGAGAGTAAAAATAATATACAGTTGTTAACTCTACTGTCAATACTTTCTAAAAAAAAAAAAACCTGCTTAGCGATTAAGACAGTAGTTTTTCCTGTACGATTTTACAGGATGAAACACAAACAGAGAGGTAGAGGGAGACATTTTTTATTTGCTCAGTTTCTGCTCTGCCTCTTCAGCTCACCGCAGTTTTAGGTTTTCTTTTCATAGCACTCGGCTCTGACGACTGAGGAGGCGAGAAGGTTAATTTTGTGTCTGCTGATTTGGGTGATTGTTGTTCTCAGTTTACAGGTAAAGTCCAGCAGACTTTTTCTTAAAATGTCCTGGTATTTGAAAGAGATGCCTTGCACTGACTCCACAAAAATTACTGGGGACGTTACTGGAAAATTGTACTGGCATTGAACTGTGTTTTTGTGACTGACTGTTTTAACTGTATGAGTTTTATTTATTTTGCTTAAATACAGTTTGGAGAAAATGTTGCAGTGACAACATCATAGACAAATTCTATAACAAACTCCTTCCAAGGTGTGAAGTGGTTTGAAATTAAACGGAGCGCCGACGATCCGGCCAAATTCACAGTACCGTAATTCCTCCACACTTTTGCGCTACTGATAAATTCTGATAAATACTGATAAAACTTTTGCGAAACTGATAAATTCCAAGAGTTTCTGAAACGGGAGACGTTGCGCTTTCCAGCCAATATCTGGTTATTACAGTAATTTAACCCCCACTGTAGCAGGGAGTGAAACTAATCTGAGGGTCGCTCTTTTAATTGTAATAATAACTATAATATTGAAAGTTCCAGTTGTTATGGATAAATGGGCAATTATATATTTACTTAGGACATTTAAAGAGCCGCGTACAATTAAAATAAGCAAAAATTTTCAGATGGAGATTTAAAACTTAGGACATGAAAGGTTTAAAAAACAAACTATGAATTAATGGAGAAGATGTTTGTTTGTTTTTTAACTAAAGGTTAAAAACAACTATTTAAGTTATAAAGGTTCAGATGTGGAATAATTTGCTGTGATCTGTTTTCTGTGTATTTATTTTGAGCTTTTTCTGTTTATTAGTCTGTTCCCAGGTGAGTCTCTGTCTTCCCTGTTGATTGATCCCAGCTGTGTCTCTTTCTTTGATTACCCTCCCAGTGTATTTAGTCCCACCTGTTGTCTTTGGCTCTTGTCGGATCTGCGTTGTGTGTACTAGCCAGTTTCTCTGTGCTGTTGTGTGTTTGTTGTGCTCCCTGTTGTTCTGTTATCATTAAATCATCATCATCATCTTCATCACAACCTGGGTCTCTGCGTCTCTCCTCACCACCTCATCCACACATCATGACATAATTGTTGTGAGGAGTTAAAACTGTTTTTCACCCATTAAATAAAAAAATGGATAAAATAAATTTACTAAACGAATATAATAAGGTTTTATTATGTTTTACAGGTTTGCCCACAGACTCAGCTGGAATTAACTCAAGATAAATAAACACAGAAAAGATTCTGCTGTTTTGATTCTGATGATGTTTGTGCTACTTTTTTGTGAAGCAAATTGAAATATTGTTTATCTATTTCTGTATTGGTTCGGTCTTTGTTGCTGCTGTTTTGTTCTCAGCATTGTGTTTTTTTTTTTTATTTTACTTTTTTTGTGTATGGAAGCGTTAAAAATGGCCGACAATAAATATTCTTATTAATTGTGCTAAATTTCCATTTTCCTCCAATCTGTTTATCATCTTTGCTGCCGTCTCTCTCTGGCTCTGTTATCCATCAAGTCTGTTTCAGCAAGACTCCATCCAGAATCCAATTACTGCTTTTAAGATTATCATCATTTTAATGTGTTAATATTGAACATTAGTATTGGGATGTTGATTTAATGTGTGATAGAATGTTGCAGAAAATGTCAGTCGACCAGAAGCACATGGCTCCAGGTAAAGTCCCCGTAGTTTTGTAGTTTTGCTGTTGTTTTTATCAAACCTTCAGGTTTTCCAGGTTCACACAACCTTCCAATGATTTTGATTTTAGTTTTTAAAAGTTTCTTTGTTCCTCTGAATGTTGCTTCTCTAAACCTGGTCACGCTATCAATGCCTCATTTTCTCCTGCTGTGGCTCTGGAGATACGGATCCCAGCCAAGGTGCAGCTCTTATAGTTTATAGGAGGGGTTTTCCTGATAAACCGAAGAGTTAGATATAAAAAAAAAAAAACTGGTCATCATGCAACTGGAAGCTTTCATCTCTGTCAGAGAGAACTTCGTGAGATTTCACAACAGGGTGATATAGTATTAAGTAAGCACTTTCTGCACATTTGAATTCCCTTTTTATAAAGCAGCTCACAAATATCGCATAAAGTGTGAAACAAAAGAGCCTTGTAAAATCAAAGCCTAAAAATTGTCAGGATCGTTAATTGTTTTGCATATTCAACAGTGTTGACGTTGAAGGTAGCAGATTAAACTTTGATAAGGACTGCAACAGGAAATCTAATGCTAGAAGCTTGTTTTTTTATCAGATAAGCATCAGCCTTCCCTCTGTCATTAAGACTTGGTCGACACCCTTCCTACAGCGGACCCACAAGAGGAAGAGAAAAACTGTGACAGTTATTTGTTGCTTTCTTTTTGGCCGTTTTTGCTGGAAACCTGGACTTGGTCTTTGGTTGCTCTCGTTATCCAACATCTATCCGTTTTTCTTTCAGTCCGCAAACATCTCTGAACTGGTTTCTTCATCTTTGAACTTCTTAGATCAGAATTACAAATAAAAACAAAGACAGTAGGACACAGCAGTCAAGACGTCGTTTACGTCTTGCGTGTCTGAGAATAACAAAGATATTCCAAACAAATCCTACTCATCAAAAAATGCAAAGCATGACAGACTGCAAGGACAAGCAGCCAAACTTCCTCTCAGACGCTATGTTCGAAAAGACGGTCCGTCATTACCTTGTGTCGCCGCATCTTCTCCTGAACTCATCATCGGACGCTGAACGAAGAGTCCAGAACCAGAGACATGTGCTGGCCACCGCATGCTCCAACTGCTTCAGCAACACACTCCTCCTCTGGCTGCACAAGAGCAAACACACACACGCGCACACACCCTTCCTCTCCTTCCTCTTTCTTGTGCACTTTATTTTGCACAAGACAAAGAGACTTGTCCGTTGGCTGGTGAAGTCAGCAAATCCAGCGTACTGATGTGGTTTGCCTGCGTAGCTGCAGGAAGAGGTGGCATCTGCTGCGAGCAGGCGCAGGGCTGACTCTTGGTTTCGGAGGCGAGAGATCATGAGGGGAAGGGGAAGCTTTGCCCTTCAAGGTCTGGCGTGGTGCTTTTCTGCCGTTTGGTACGTCACCGACTGCCTAGCAACCGACCAAATAGCAAAGGCTGACACAGAATCAATTGCACGTGTGGTTAAGAATGAGCAAAGGCAGGCTGCTCGCTGCCCAGGCTGAACGTTTTTATTTTCTTCCTCCTGTAGTCTTCAAGCTCTCTTCAACAGGTGTCAAAGCAGCCTCACTCCCTGTGTCATGTGTGCATACAGCAGAGTAAATGTTTACTTTGGACGACTGAGTCGTTACAGAAATGCTAATCAGCTTCCCCTGCTTCAGTGCCACTTCCCCTTCTTTTTTTTTAAACAGTTTAGCAAAAACCAGAAAACAAATCAAACTGTTTAAGCATTCTGCTATTTTTCCAGCTGTAAGGTGACACAGAGGTAAACAAAGAGGGAAACTGAAAGGTTGTGGCAGGAACATGTGGGGCTTTTTTAAACGTACAACACGCGGGATACTTATAGTTTATGTCATCAAGTGCAAGTCGAGAACCATAAAAACTTAGAAAGACAAACATCCGATACTCTTAAAAGTAAGAGTCAGTGTGGCCTCTGCATTCTGCCTTTTAGCCACTAGATGTCACACTAGCCCAACGTGAAGTTGCTGCTCCGTTTCGTTCACATTCAATCCTGCTGCTTTACACTTGGAGGCCCAGCAGCTGATTGCTTCCACAATCAGCCTCATAGGAGGTTTCCTTGCATGCTTCAAAGCTCCCACTCCTCTTTCTTCCTGCCCTCCTGTCTGTCGCCCCTCTCAATGCCACCCCTGACCCCGGGCTCCACAAAGCGCTCGCTGTTATGAGCCTCTGCGGTTGAAAATAAAATGGTCACATCGCATGCACACGCCCGGAGATTGCTGTCAGCGTTAATGGATCGTTTTTAGCTCACTCAGTCGACATACCGTTGCAGGAGGTATTCGTGTCTGAAGGATTAGCAGTGGAGGGTGTGAATTTCTGCCTCTGGATTGCTGAAAAGACTAAACAGGCAGATCACGGTTATGGATGTCCATCAGTGCGACTGCTAGATGATTGAAAAGCTGCACAGTTTTCTACAAACAATAAGCACAGGAGGCTTAATGGAAACACAGAGATTGAAAAACAACAAGAGTTTTTTTCATAAGAAGTTTTTGCGATAAGCTTCATTGACCAGAGAGCTTCCTTCCACATGGTTCCTCGGTCTATATGGCTTATTACAAACTGCTAATGAGAGTGTTTATGGTTTTCCTCTCAACAAATGTTTTTTATTACCACTTTTTATTGAGCGCCTGAGTAAATTGAGTCCATTTATCCCTGATCTGGTCTGTTGTGTTCGCTGATCATCCTGGTCAACTTATAAAATGGTTCTACTGCCCGGTGGCAATCCAGAATAAAAGGTTGCACACGATTCATTTGTAGAAAACTACAAATGAATGAATTCACATGTTATTTCTCTGAATCTGCTGATTCAGCACTGTTTAGTGCTACGGTTTGTGAGGTAAACAGGCAGGAGTGTTCATCCGTACTGAGGAATGTGAGCATATTTGTTGTGTGTAAGAGACTTTGAGCAGATCTGCAGTCTAATGCCAGATTAGGGCAGAGAGCCCTCATTCAGAGGCAAACAATGGACCATTGCTCAAGTCATAATAAGTGCTTGGCCTGCGACACGGCACACAGGCTCAAGTCCTCAAACGAGTCAGGGCCACTTGGTGAGCCAGAGTGGAAAAAACTCCTCCGGGAGTGAAGCCTTACAGTCCAGTTCAGAGGAGGCTTGACTAACCGGTACGGAGCTGGAAAAGGAACGATAAATAAAAGCAAAAAAAAAAAAAGAAATCAAAAAGACACTAAATTAAACGAAACTTCAACATGACACACATTTAATTCAGCAGGTCAACATAATACTGCTTTATATAATAACACCAGATCTGACCACACTGAACTACGACGGAGCGATAGAGCCATGCTAAGAAAATAATTAAATAAAATGACAAAAATAAAGTCACGACATCACGAGGATAAAGTCAAAATAATACGAGAATACAGTTGAAATATTTTGAGAATAAAGACACAAGAATAAAGTAACAAAATCTTGATTTTATTCTAAACAATAATACTGCCCTCCTTTATTGAAAATAAAGTCATGATTTGATAACATAGTCAACATATGTCTTTATTCTCAAAAATATGACAATTTTCTTCTCAGATATTTATCCTAGTATTATTTCAGCATTATTCTCGTACAACTTTCTTCTCCTAAGTTATGATTTTATCTTGTTAATACTATGAGTTTGATCTTGTATTCTCGTAATTTTATTACTTTAAATTTGTTTTTGGTTTCTGAGCGCGGCCCTAACCCCCAGCCGAACTGATCAGTGTCACTACATTGATGATATAACGCAATGCTGGAGCTCAAACTTTCTAAAAATAAAGATTTTGTTACAAAAGCGCTAAACAGCTCATATCAACAGAGTGAATGAGAATCTCCATCTTATGGACAGCTCAGTGTCAATGTGAGTGTCTGTGAGTCTCTTTGAGAGGCTCCTTGTCTCTGTCACGGCAGCCCCAACATGGATCTGCCACCCCTCTGCCCCAGGTGTGTGTGTGTGTGTGTGTGTGTGTGTGTGTGTGTGTGTGTGTTATAACAAACACAGATACATTCCTCTGTTCTCCAGTGCTGGATTAATCCACAAAGCCCAGGCCATACCTCAGGACTTACCTCTGGTCTGAGCTAATCTGCTGAGCTATTTGTTTTCCACTTCCACAATTAAACAACTGATTGTTGTCCAAGTTCAGGGTTCCTCCAGAACCCGCCACGACCCGTTTTCACCCCTGACGGCGCCGAGTCATAGCTGGCTGTCGGATATCGTGGCAACTTTCCCGTTGCTGGACACTGACTTAGTGTCTCTGGGGACGGCCGTGTCCTGGGCCTCGTTGTCGCTGCGCGGGATGCTCTCGGGCCGCGAGCCGGACCCCTTGCCACCAATGGTCAGGCTCTTCTTGAAGCTCTCTGAGGTGAAGTAGTAAACCACGGGGTCCAGGCAGCAGTTGAGGCTGGCCAGACACAGGGTGATGGGGTACAGGGTCCGCGCGAACCGCTCCACGGCGCAGTTCGCCAGAGCCTGGGTCCGCACCAGGGCGTACAGGAAGAGCAGGAAGTTGTACGGGACGAAGCAAATGATGAAAATGGTGAGGTGAACCACGATCATCCGCAGGACCCGCTTCTTGCTGTCGCAGCCGTGGCCGGCGCTGACCGGGCGGCGCAGCGTCCGGAGAACCAGGGAGGAGCACACCAGGTTGGCCAGGAGGGGGAAGAGAAAACCCACAATCTGAGGAAGTAAAGGAGAGTTAAAGGACGAGCAGTGCTTTTCAAAATGACTTGTACAGCTGGACCATATGAAAAACAAACATATCACAATATCATCACCTTGGTGAAATAATGGCCTGAACCATTTTTTGCCAAATTAATTTTTTTTTTCTTTTTTCCTAAATCATCTTTAGGCACGAAAGAGGTCGTGATTTTTTTTGTTGCCAAAATTACTTTCAGCAAAAAATTACTTCATTATTATTATTTCATTTTTCTATTTTTTTTATTTTCATTATTTTAGGACAGTACACGGTTTTTCTATCAGTCGATATCAATAATTATTGATTCATTTTTTTGTTTTAAATATCCGAAATACTCCCAAACTGGTGGCGTGACCTTTCCTCTTTTATCCACAGTTTTCAAGCTACACTGTTATTTTGTAGGTTGGTTGCCTAGCAACAGATTGTTGCTAGGTAACCAAAAAGTGAGTGAGTTAGTTTATGCCACCAACCTAGCTTAGCAGGCAGTGAGAGGTTGAAGTCTTTCCTCTGCCTACATCCCCCAGAATCCTGTGCGGTTCTGAGTCGGAGTTCAGTGAAATTATTCAATATTTTATCAAACATATTATCTATCGATTTTGGTAATGTGTCTATTGTGACATATATTGCTGCTGTTGATACGCTTACATGTTTTCCACATGCTGTCATGTTAAATCAGGGGTCTTCAACCTGCGGCCCCAAAGCCACGAGTGGCTCATCGGAGCTCCCACAATGGCTTCCAAAAGCTTTGACTAGAGTTTTTAAGTAGATATGATCACTAAAGCAAGTTTCCACAACTGAATTACACTAAAATTACAAATAATATTAATTTACTAATTTTCTTGTCATTATATTGAAAACTGGATGCTTTTTTTATTCAAGTTTCCACAAATATTAACATCCCATAGCAGAAAATGTATCCATCCTCTTTTTGCAAAAACTTTCACCCTTTAAATCTTTACCTTAACACCTAAAAATAGCAATAAAACTGTGGTTCTTTAACACAATGACAACACATCACCTATTGTAGGTACTGTATTCCTCAAAAATGATCAATAGTACTTTTTTCAAAAGGTCATTTAACATTTGCGGCTCTAAACAAACTTTATTTGGCTGGACTGAGGGCCAAAATGGCTCTTTGGATTGTAAACGTTGAAGTAGTTTGTAATTCTGAAGTGGAATCATAATGATGCCTGGTTTTGATCCAAGAACTTACAAATAAAAGGTGAAAAGTGTTGCATATACTCAAACACAGCTCCCCTGAGGCAATACTTTACTGAACTACATTTTAATGCAGCTGAAAGTGTTTGGGGGAATCTCTCCATCAACTTTGTACATCTAGAGGCTGAAGTTGTCAACACAGGTTTTACATGTTTATTTATTAAAAATCTTTAAAGTGAATGTGTATCACTTTCCTTCAGCTCAAAGTAGTGCACCATTTTGCTTTGGTCTATCATCTAGAATCCCAATAAAATACAAAGCTTCGGGCTGCAACTTGACAAATATGTGAATATATTTAAAGCAGAACCTCCTTACTGAACGCCGTTCCGGTAGCGAACGTGTTCATGTACATCTGGCTGAAGGTAGCTCAGCTCACCTCTATGAAGATGGTGATTTTGGAGAGGTAGGTCTTCCAGGTGTTCTTGGAAAATCCTTCAAAGCATGTGGTGGCTCTGTGTCTGCTGTTGATGGTGGAGAAGAAGGTCACTGATATTCCTCCGCCCACGATGGTGAGCCACACGGCGGCGCACACCAGCGCCGCGTTCCTCCTCGTGCGGATGGAGCGCGATCGAAACGGGTAGACTATCGCCAGGAAGCGGTCCACGCTGATGCAGGTGAGGAAGAGCATGCTGCCGTAGATGTTGGTGATGAAGGCCGTCCCTGACACCTTGCAGAGCCCGTCTCCGAAGGGCCAGTTGCGGTTGACATTGTAGAAGACCTTGAATGGCAGAGTGAAGACGAAGACCAAGTCTGAAAACGCTAAGTTGGTCATGAACATTGTGGTCTCGTTGCATATCTTCATCCGGAAGCAGAAGACGAAGAGGGCGGCGCAGTTGGTCATCAGGCCCGAAACGAAGACCACGCTGTAAACTGTGGAGTACAAGTTGTACTTGAAGGAGTCGTCAATCCCGCAATCCTCCACTCCAGTTTCGTTAATCACAAGGCTGGCCATGGTGACAGAAGAGACAAAGTCTTCAGTGTAAAAAAAACTGAAAAAGATAGAAATAGATCTTCAGGAAAGGGGCGGAAATCCGGGTGTCAGCAGGGGACCGTCTGCTGAAGCCAACTCCAAGTCATCATGGACCCCCAGAGCCGGACTCAGTCAGGATGCACGGCTGCTCGGACCGCTGGTCCTCCTGCGGAGAGAAAAGGAAACGGCACTCAGGAACTTCCAGACTATAAAAGCCGTTCCCCAGAAAGCAAACCATGAATGTGCACAGAGATAAAAACAGGGAACAAACTAAATATTAGAAAAAAGAACAATGGAGGGCTTCAAAACGTCGATCATCAGCACTGCAGAGTACCCTTTAACATTTACTTAACCTTGTGTTTTAAATGTTTAATTCAGTAAATCCATGTGGATTTTTAGCATCAATAATTCGACAACAGTATGTTTTTAATTTCTGGCTCCCACCATGCAAACATTCCTGATTCAAATTACTAGTTAATAAAAAATGAAAAAACACCAAGTATTTTTAGCCTAATTTCTAGTGCAAATATCTTAGTACACTTGAAATTAAAACAAAACTAACTTTTCAGCAAGATACAGGAGATTGTTTTAAGTCAATAGTTCTTTGACTTAAAAAAGTATTAGTTCCACTGGCACATTATTTCACTTATGGAAAAAATGTCTTTGTATAATTCAAAAAATACCCTGGTGGAAATAGTACTTTTAAATCAGTATTAAGGAATTATTCACTTAGAAGAGGCTGAAAAGTTATTTGTTAGTTTCGTCTTATTTCAAGTGTATTAAGATATTTGCACTAGACCAAAAACACTTGATAGCATTTTTTGTTGCAGTTATGTTTATGTTTGCAGGACATAAACATCAAGGGCTCACAGACCGCAGCATGAAAACCAGGATGGAAAAGGATCTGCTGTGATTCACAGACTTGTGGAATCACAGCCTTCAGCTTTTCAGCTGAGTGTTTGTGGCTGTGGCTTGACTGTTCTGTGGGTTACATAAATTGATGTGGCCAAGAGGAAGCTTTCTTTGACCTTCCTCCGCTTCCACGCGTTTAAAAATCAGCGTTCAGGTGCACAGAAGAGTCTGTGAGCAGATTCCAGGTCCGTTTGGAGGGAACGGCTGTGCAAAATCCAGTTATTTTGTTTGTTTACTTACTGAAATATTTGAATTTGTGATTCAGGGGAAGTGGTGGACTGTAGGACTGTTTTGAGACTGTAGAGCTCCAAACATATCAAAGTAGCTCTCATATTTGACCAACAAATGATGGAAAATCTGGATGTCCACTTGGCATCAACAGCTAAAGTAATGCATCCCACCCAAGTGGTAAACTTTATAATATCTATCGTATGCTGGGAAGTTGATTTCTCTCCGTCTGAGTCTTAAAATAAAATGTTTGACACACAAGGTTTGGGTTTGTTAGTCACACATCATGTGGAAACAGCTGTTTAATATCTGCTGAGGCTGGGAACAGGTGGATGAAATCAGATGACAACACCTGGTATTTGGTATATTTTTACTCAAACTCTGGACCGATGCAGAACTTTACCCTGAGTATGGACAAAAATGTAATGTACATAGATTTTTTTTTCCCCACAAAGGCCAACCAACCTCAAGTAGATACAAGTCTAAACTACTAAACTACTACTACTAAATTTCCTTTTATGGCCTGAAACGATGCGATTTATCGGTATGAATCGCTGAATCGTTAACTGGAGTATAGGTAAGGTAAGATAAGGTAATCTTATTTATATAGCACATTTTCAGCAACAAGGTAAATCAAAGTGCTTTACATGAATTAGAAGGAAATACAACAAAACAACAAACCAAAGTAAAGAGCAAAGGAAGAACAAAGGTAACAAAAAAGTATAAAACTACATATTGGTTCCCCATGTTTAAGAATAAGCAGTCTGTAATTTATAAACTGGTAGGGGTTCCTCTGGGTTATTGTTCTGATAAAACTAGATGGTACTTTCTGACTTTGTTCTAGATTTGTGAACTAACAGGAGTTTCTCTAGGTCTTGCTCCGATGTTAAAAGTTTAATGTTGAGCTAAGGTAATGAGTAGTTTCTCTAGATAAACTAACAGGAATTTCTTTTGATTCTAAGTTTGTTCTAATTCCTGCTCTGGTTTGAGTGACATATATAAACTAGATGCTCCTGTTCTGGGTTGCTAGATGGGTATAAATACTCCATAATGTAAAAGCTGGAAGGAGTTCATCTGGATAATAACCTGATAAACTAGGGGTTTCTCTGGATTCTTGTTCTGATAAAACTAAACATTGCTTCTCCAATGTTTGATTCTGTAAGTCTAGCATACAGACTCAAACAGATTCAGGGCAGTAATTAGCCTAATCTGTACAAAAAAATAATAATTTTGCATTTAAGATTTTTTAAAAATATCTTTGTGTAACATGCAAACTCTTCAAGTGGCGTAGTTTTAGCTTCACTCATTCAAATTCTCTAGAGGAATGCTATGTTGTTGCATTTTAAGCAATAAAATGTTTAGTTAAGAACATGAATGTATTATTTGTTTATTTACCTTTTGCATATTATAAAAAAAGGTTTAAGTTGTTAAATGAAAAGTTTTTTTTATCCAATTAATCATCAGAATAATCAATAATATAATCGTTAGTGGCAGCCCTGGTCATTGTAGCAAGTTAAACTGGACTTATTGCGTTATAAAACAGGTAAGCTGGCTCTCCTGTAAAGACCCAGCCGGTTCAGCCTGATCTGCTTTAATGCGCCGCGTTAGCCTGAAGACCTTGTCCTGTGCCAGATGCACTCTGACATCTTGACTGCATTTTCACACACCGCCCCCAAAAGTCTCCCGTCGACCCTCACAAAGGCCTCACTGTACCCATCTGCAGCAAACACACACATTTACATATGCAAAAGCCTCAACATGTGAGCACACAAGCAGGCAAACACTCACATGCGCCAGTCCTCAAACGGGTCTCTGTGTGCCGGGGGGGTACTGAGCCGACGGACCCCCGGGCGAGCCAACCGTGATTTTCTGCACGACTCTTTAGACGGGCTCCGTTTGTCTGAAGGTGAGAAGGACCTTCAGCTCAGGAACCAAGCTATGCGAGTAGTGGATTACAAAACAAAACAAAAAAAGAAAAAAGAAAAGGGTCTTGCCGAGGGATTTCGGTCCTGAGAGAGTGAATGAGTGCACCTTATGTGGCGGGTAGCAGACAGCTGCACAGTTACGAGGGTTTACCCCCACGGCCGGACACAGCAGAGGCAGAAACAGGCCTTTGGGACCCGCTGATACGGAGAGATCAAGTTCGGGCCCAGCTCACATCCAGCTGTTCCTTTCTCTCACGAGCAAAGGAGAGAAAAGGGGGACGGGGAGGTGAAGACCGGGGGAAAACAACTTAAAAAAGTCTTGTGTTTTAAACCCACATCTTGGGGTCACAGAGGATTCTGTTCAGGCTCGTGTCGCACCGAGAAATACCTCTGAGGGCTTCCTAACGGTTCATAGTGACGTTTTAATGAAGATGAAAAGGATTCACGAACAAATATGTGAAACGATGTGCGTATCAATGGCACCTGTTTGGTTTGAAAGGGATTATAATCTTAGCCTTTCTATGCAACTCCTCTCGATTATAATCTCCTTTAATTGAGACTGGGCTTTCTCCCATAGACTCGGATTTCTCCAGTAGATTTCTGAGTAGACCAATGAGCAAGTAGGATAAGTTGTGAACAACGACGTTGATTTTCTGTGCGGTTTTAGAATTAGTTTTAGCAATGGCAGCGAAGGAAGTGAACAATGCTGTTCAGTTCGTGTTGTTCAGGCTTCCAAATATTGAATCAACATGAACAGCCATCTTGTTCGGATCGGCACTTCTCTCTTGGCAGTCGAGGACGGTTGTTTACTGCTAGCAATTTCTGGTTAGCTTCATAGTGTCAAATAGGGCTGAAACGATTCCTCGAATGATTCGAGTACCTCGATTACTAAAATTCCTCGAGGAAAATTTACCTGCCTCGAAGCTTCGTTAATTTATGTTTTATTAGTTAGCGCACCATGTTCCGGCCGGGACTTCATTTGCGTTGCGCGTAGCTCTCACTTCCGCCTCTGAGTTGTTGACAAAAGCTAAGTCTCAGCGGCATAAAGTCCAATCTTCAAGATTGGCCCGTGGGGATTTTATTGATTGATGATAATGCCCGACTTTTTATCGTTTTTGGGGAACCAATAAGCATCCTTAAAATGACTTGGGAATGCCTGGAGTACGGCAGCATTTCTCCTCCGGGGCTGCTGGTTGAAAGCGAACGGCGGGAAGAGCGCTGAGGTGAGCGGATAGCCTGAACAGGGCGGGCGGCTGAGTAGCTGATGCTTACCGTGTAAATGTAGCTTTACCGACGAACCGCACAATAAATTTCATATCCCGGTCTGAAGAAACGGGTGGCGGAGCGCATCGTACATGGCTGGTAGATGAGTTTCTGAGTGTGACCAGTGAAGGTGTCGTAAATATCCCGTATTGCTTCCCCCCGTGTTCGTCCCCCGGTCTAACGGTTTGTCAGTCCGCTGGTCTATTTCCTCCCCTCCACCCCATCATACGTTCGTTCATTCGCCCTCTCCTCCCACTCCAGGCGGCATTTCCCGTATTTTCAAACCCAAAGCGTGACAGGTTAGGTGGCAAGGTGAGTTTAATTAATCTATTAAACTCACTGAAGATGAATACATAAACTAAAAGCTGGATTGTAGAAATTTTTTATAAGCATATTTATGAGCCTGCCTCTTTGTTATTAAATTCAATATAATTTCAGATTTTTCTATAACTTTTCTTCTGGTTAACTTAGAAAGTGAGCTATTATTGTTACAGGTTAGTTTTCTAAACTACAAAAAAGCAACTGTTAGGGATGCTCAAATATGAAAAATTGGACTGATATTGATATCTGATAGTAACACCGGTATTATGCCAGATTTACCAATATTTCATTTTACTTTTTTTTTTATCCGATTACTCGATTAATCGTAAGAATAATCAATAGATTACTCGATTACTAAAATATTCGTTTACAACAGCCCTAGTGTCAAACTGGAACTTCACATACGTCACGGGCAAATGTTAGCGATTAGGAAAATTTTCAAACTTTAACAGAGTCCATGCCTCCAGGAAGCAATCGTTTCTCAATAGCCGAGAGTCCAGACCCTCCAGACGAAGCGAAGCGTAGAACGAGGGGCTGGTTTTTACCAGGCTATTATAATCTGGATATCTGGCCCTTTTTTTAAGATAGAACTCACTATTTCAGGTCATTCTAAATATTAGCTTCTACCTACAGCTCAACAACCAATCTGTTGGTTATATGGAGATTTGTAATTTTGCTAAATTTAGTTGAAACTTAAAAGTTTACCCTCGTAGCCTTTTCTACATTGAACATTGTAAAAATTCTCATAAACTCTTGCAACATTTCATTGTTTTAGAACAACAATACAAAAATGTTGAAGTGAAACAACATTTAGTAAGGCCTAACTTTAGTGGAAAGGTTGGGCAAGTTGGGAAAGCAGCCATTGATGTTTTTCTTCTCCGGTAGAAAGAGAAGTATGGAACAAGGAGAAAGTCATGTGCTTTGAGGATAGAAACTGTGGTCCAGTATACTTAATATGGCAGGTACATGCTAAATTACAAAACAATTATAAAGCTGACAGTGTATATTCCTCAATGACATAATATTTACATTAATTTCGGTCAACTAAATTATATTTTAGTTGAATGAAAAACTTCTTCACAATGTGCTGGCAAAACAAACACTACTTTTAAGTCATTACAGTTTTAATAAATATTTATCATGCAAACTCATCCCTATTACCAAGTGTGACTTAGGAGGTTTTTAATACATTTATGCACAGCAATCTGGTAAAATAAAAATAATTGTATGTGAAGTGAAGAAAATAAGCTTTCAGTAATTTGTGGTTTTCTGCAATTTGGTAAATTATGTATAATTTTTTTAGTATATGTTGGCGCATTAGTTAAAAACTTTGGCGTACGGGGACATAATACCTTGACCAAAAGTAGGCCTAAATGAAAACCTTTAACAAAAACGTCAATTATGTTCTTGCGGTTGTTGAAACAAGATTTATCAAAAGTCTTACCCTGAATCTTGTTTTGGTTTGTTTGCTCTGTGTTAACTTTCCAACTAAGAGTTTTCTGTTTATGGACCGCTATGTTGGCAAGTAGCTAAGCCATATTTCATTCACCAAGGTGGGGGCCAGTTTCTTTCTGTGTTATGTTGCAGATGAATTTGAAGCATTTTTTTCCCCAGGAGTAGAGAAAAAATGTCACTGTCTACAGACAAAGTGGTGGACACTCACCGGCAGCTGAGCGGACGGTGACAGCTCACCTCCCGGTCACCGAGGGTTTCCAGCCTGGCGGCGGTGCAGCTGTCAAAGGTCCGGATCCCCGTTTTTTTTTGTTTTTTTTTACTCCACACTGGAACAAAACTCTCCAAAACAACTCGCTCGAAGTTTCCCCGCTCCGCTCCGAGGCTGAATGCTGGCTCCCCGGCGTGAAAAGAGCAGCTTATAAGCTTGTAACAAATCCCGCGGGTGTGAGTCCCTCCATTAATCCTGACGACTTGCTCCGTCCGTCCGGACCGCATCACAGCCCGCCGCCCCGAACTGCTGCGCGCGCGAGAGCCTGTGCGCGAGCGTACATGGACACAGACGGCTCGCTCGGCCACAGGAAGCGAGACAATAGCACCTCGAGGAGGAGGAGGGGAGTCGTTAACAGTGGAGAAAGAGAAAAGGACGAAGGCCTCCGATTAATCGTCTGTCTGTGCTTGCACTTTCATTAGCTCTCAAAATATCAACATTAAACTTCCCATTAATGATCATCTCAAATATGTAACATATATGTGTGTTAAACATATAATTCAGCATTTCTCACGTACAATCCACTGATGAAACTAAACTTGAGCTTTTGGGGTATGATTCCAAAACGCACCACTGAGACACATGGTGGTGGCAGCATCATTATGTGGGCAGTTTTTCTCTAGATGAAGCTTAAGTTTTTGTCAACATGAATTAAATTGTGAATATGTTTTACACCCAGTCAGTTTGGGCATAAAACCTCAATGTGTCCTCAGGAAAGCTGGGAGTTTAGAGGGTTTTTACTTTTTGATATAAAGGTATACATCCAAGTCAACAAAAGAATAGATTCATGAAAGGAAAATAAAAGTTTTGGATAAGGTCCTGAGCTAAAATCTGACAGACAGTTTGAAGAGACAGCGCTTGGTATTTTCTAACATTACAGATTAAAATTTTGCAGATCTATGAAATATGCAATGCTGGTTGCTCTCATTTGAAAACAAAACAGTTTGTTGTTTCTGTTGTGGTAAGGCTTGGGAGACACTATAAAAAATTTAATCTAATCTGTAGATTCATTACACTTGAAAAAGTAATGCAGTGTTGTATCTGAAGGCTATGAATATGTGGGGTGAAACAGTTCCAGGTTAGAACTGATCAAATTAAACATTTTCTGTTACTGTCTTTGCATCCAGCTGCTCTGCATTAAAATTATTTTCATATTCCAAACTTTTACATTGTACGCTCAGAGGAGCTACCACAGACTTTTTTGTATGGAAGGCACTCACATCTAATTTGTAAGTTGGCAAAATTACTGTAATATTATGCATTTTTACATCTTTAATATGTCCATCAGGACAGAGGTTCTTTAGGGTGTACTAGAATAATTTGCATTAGCGCTGTACCAGCCTGAAAATATCATTAGATTTATTTAAAGAGACGTGATGTGTTTGTCTAGGTTATGACATAATCTCTGAAACTGACTCTCTTTAAAACGTCCCCACAGACCAAAAGGTTACAGACAAAGAAAACAGAATAAAGGCTTAAAATAAATTTACGTCTCCCAGCATTGCGCAGAACCGCAACAACAAAAGAAACTATTAGCTGGGTGCGTGATATCTCAGGATAACAATATCTTGCTTTTTCGGTTGATCAAAGTGCTGCCACACCATTGTTACAACACAGTCATAATGTCTGAGGCCACCAAAAGAGTTATTTTTAACCAGGTGGCAGGGCGGTGTTGGACAGGTTCCCATTGTTTTCAGGATGGCATTGGGCTATGACCGTGTGTGTGTGTGTGTGTGTGTGTGTGTGTGTGTGTGTGTGTGTGTGTGTGTGTGTGTGTGTGTGTGTGTGTGTGTGTGTGTGTGTATGTGTGTGTGTGTGTGTGTGTGTGTGTGTGTGTGAGCAACATACAAATAGAGAGGCTCTTGACAGAGGGGAAGTGGTCTTTGTGGCCGTCTGGCAGGCTGACCACTCCACAATAGCAGCAGGGAGGACAGGACATCCTGCTCACTACTGAAGTCAGACGCACATCACTGGACACACACGGCCCAACACACACCTGCACAAGCCTCCAAGCCTCCTTAATTACTGGTGTTGAGGAACATGTGTTCGTGAATGCATGAGTCACACACTGTGATGAAAACAGATTAACATAATTCCTCCATAGGTTTAGGTTTTGCTGTGCTTGATGTGCGCTAAAACTATCGTTACACTGCTTCCTCTTCTGACGGGTATGTCAGTGCACTGAAAGATAGGAGCTGTGTGGGGCCTGAATGTGAGGCTTAAATGTAAAACATCACTCCCTGTTGCATCACTGCATGGTGTTTTGAATAATTAGTGTTTATTGGGATGAATGGTGTGGAGCTGTGTTCCATTGCATCATGATGGGTTATGTTTCTTTAATTAAGGTCGCATTTTCTCATTCTTACAAGTTCTTATGTTGCTTACAAGATATAAATGTTTATAAATGGGGATAAATGACATATATGGAGGCTGCTGTGCCGTGGCAATCCTATGGAGGTAATTATATATTCTTTTTTTATTTATTCTTCCCTTCTGGATCATTAAAGAAGCAATCAAAACAGAGCACTTACAGACTACATTGTTCCCTAAATATCAGCCTTTTTAAAAATAATTTTAGGAAAGTGACTGAGTTTTAAAGGGGCAGTATCGTGTTTTCTCGGCCATATTTTTAAGCACAATCAAGTAACTATGTTACCTTTAGCTGTTGTAAAAGTGCTGTATATGTCAAATATTACTTAAAAGAAATTTTACTGTGTAATTTAGTACTTTGAAATTGGACCTCTGTCTCTTTAAGAAGCCTCTGCTCTTTCTGAAACTCCGCCTACAGGAAGTCATCACAATATGGCACCTCTGTTAACCCTTTAACAATGTTTTTATCAGCGTCGCACTGAGAAGTAGCTTGCATAAAAATCTCAGCTCAGGTGTTTGCTGATTGCTGCTGGCTAATCTGAAGGAGCTGAGTGGGGGAGGCCCGCTCTGTGAGGCAGAAACTTGGAAACTGCAGTTCTGAGGAGTAGCTGCACCTCAAAGGTGGAGCTAGGTCCAACCAGGCGTTTTGCACAGCTGAATGGTTGCCATGGAGATTAAAGGATTTCTCAAACATGCATGAAAGAGTCAAGGCAATCCTCCAGGTATGTTTTTGATGAAGGAATAACAATATAAGATGATATAAAGCTAAACAAAAAGATGATTTTATGTTATACTGCCCCTTTAAATTGCCTATTTTTAATAAACATTAACCTCAGACTGATCACATGTGAACATTTCTTAACAGACCAATATGTGAAGGAAGGCACATAATAAATCAGAGTAACATATCCCAAGTAATGTTTCCAGACAAATGGTCCCCATCTCCTCACTGAAGGGATTGCTTTTGGAGAAACTGAAGACAACCCTATTTATAAGCAAACCATAAAACAAAGTCCATTCTTTAAATTCCTGGTCGAATGTGTACGCAGCACTCAGTCTTGGACCGACAGACAGCTCTTGTCTTTAATGGGCCACGGTGCAGGAAATACTTTTTAAGAACACTTTGGTTTTTTAGGAGTGAGCAGAGAAATTCTGGCTTTGTTTAGTCTATGCAGCCGTTTAAAGCGTTTTCCAATATGGAGGGGTCAGTTTGGATCAGGGGCCCGTCTGCTTGACTGAAAGCCTGCAAAGCTGGTGTGAAACATTTCTTATTTGACAGCCTCTCTCCTCGGTACTAAAAAAAAAAAAAAAATCTCCGGACTTCAAACATGTCCGAGATGAAGAGTATCACATTTTGCCTTCTACAAGGGGATTCAGTTTCTGATTACGTGAAACTAAAGTATAAAAACGGTTTGTGTGCTTTCGACTCCTTAGACTATATAAATGCATGTCAAATATTTTTCTTTCTCATTGGATGCTAAAAACGGAAACCTTAAAGAAAGGGTTCAGAATTTATCACTCATCATGTTAATTGATAGGCCTCTTCATTCACTATTAATCCAGATTAGTTGGTCCTGGAGACTTAACCTCCTGAGACCCCGCGTCCTCATATGAGGACATTACATTTTTGCTGTTCTGCCCCATGATACTTAATTTGTAAGAATTTTGACCAATTGTCCTCATCTGGGGGGCGTGCCTGCACCACCTAGTGGTCTCATAATGAAATTACACTCATTTGAAAAAAAAAAACAGCATGGCGGGAATGACAGCGAACGTCTTCTACGGCAGCTCCCGACAGAAACATGGACGAGGTAAAAATCCTAATCGAATTTTATGATTGAAACTAGTTTTTTTATGCACAACAATGTCTCTAGCTTCACATAGCATGCTTATTTGATATATTTGAGTAATATTAGCAAGCTACAACGTCTGTAAACATGATGTACTTATTTGAGGACATCAGGTCTAGCTTCAGTGCAAAAACGTAAAATTTTTCCAAGAGCATTTGTGTTTACTTCTAGTCAAAATGTCTAATTTCTAGTCAAAATAAGTCTTATTACACTTAAAATAAGACTCATCCTCCAAAAAGTAACGTGTTTTTAGACAATCACCACTTGTTTCAAGCAAACCTTCACTAAAAAATAAGTAGAATAATTTGCCAGTGGAGCAAGTTTTTATTTCCTATTACAAGGAAATAGATTGTGCATTTTATCATTACAGGGAGAATGTCCTTTTCGAGAACTGAACGATTGCTAAAAGCAATCGAAAATGACTCTGAGATTGAAGATTTGTCAGGTGGTGAAGAGGATGAAATCGCCCCATGTGAAGCAACTCTGGAGCAACCTGATAATTCTGATTCTGATTATCAACCTGATTCTGCTGACATAAGTGAAGATACTGACAGCGATGCGAGTGAGCCACAACATAAACAGCATCTTGAGAATGATGGTGAGACATAACATTTTGAACGAAATAAAGTGCTACAGAGCAAAAACATGGGAATTAGGTTGAGTATTTTGCAAATAAAATGTATTGTATTTTTATTATAAGAACCTGACCAGGATGTGCAAGGTAGCAGGCCAGGACCAAGAAATGGAAATAGAGAGTACTGGAAGTCTGCTCCATTCAACCCTGTCTTAGTCCCATTTCAAGGATCTGATGAACAACAAGATAAGAGAGCAGATATGTCATGAAGAACAGGATCCCAAAAGCAATGCAGAAGCTTCCAAGTGACAAGATCATGAAGCAGCAAGGCAGAGGTACCTCCGCATCAGTTGTCAGGGGAGATGGGAAACTGAATGTTGTGAAATGGTTTGACAACAAGCCGGTCCTGATGCTCTCTGCTGTCCATGTTAAGGAGCCAGAGGATACCTGACAGCGGTGGTCCAAGAAGGACAAATGCTACTTAACCATCAGACGACCAAATATTGTACAGGAGTACAATGCAAAGATGGGTGGGGTTGACTTATCAGACAGAATGATGAGCTACTACAGGATGAGTGTGTGAACTAAGAAGTGGACAATTCGCATGCTTATATGCACTTTGTGGATCTTGCTCTGGCCAACAGCTGGCTGCTGTATCGCAGAGATCATCAAGAACATGGTACCCCAAGAAAGGCTATCTTGACGTTCCTCGCGTTCCGCATGGACGTGGCTCAGGTATTCCTCAACAAGTGTGATGTCACACATGCAGAGGAAGAGAGTGCATGCTGTCCACAACCTGGCCAAAGAGCCCTGGTCACGCCAATCCCCCACATCTCAGCGCGCACAACTTCTGCTGCTCATCTGCCGGAAGTTGCTGATCTCAAGAACCCGATGCGTTGCAGACAACAAGGCTGCACTGGGAAATCCCGTGTACGCTGTCTGACATGCAATGTGTTCCTTTGCCTGCAAAGTCGGCGCAACTGCTATGAAGCCTTTCACGGAGGCCAGTAGGACTACTTGAATACTTGAATGTTTGAGTTTACTATGACACGTTCATAATGATGTTCATAAACGTTGCACTTTTCCATGCAAAGCCTTTCACAGAGGCAAGCAGAAATACTTGAATGTTTGTTTGAGTTTACTATGACATGTTCATAATGAAGTTCATAAACTTTGCACTTTTCCATGCAAAAGCTGCACTTTTATTTGCACTTTTGTGTTTGTTGGCAATATAAAATAAACTTTTGTACTTTATTAACCAATGGTGTCTTCATTGTGAAAGTCTGGACAGAAAGCAGCGTAACTGTACATACTGTGAAACACAGATGTAAATAGTAACATTGATTGAATGGTCTTATCGTCACACAGATAGACCTAATGTCCTCATATGAGGACATTAGGTTTTGAGATAACCACTTGTTGTAGAAAGCTAAAATTTCATTTTTAGGCTAATTGGGTCCTTATGATCCCAAATGGCAAGGAAAAAATGTATATGCAAAAACAGACCCACTGTCCTCATATGAGGGCATTGGTTTTGACATAGTTCAAGAGCACATAGAAAGCTAAAATTTAATTTCAACTAAAATTACTAATCCCAAATAGTAAGGAGACATAAAAAATGCACATCAAACAAAAGCCCGGGTCTCAGGAGGTTAAACTTTTTATATAGTGGACATGTTACATTAATAAAATTTAAACGTGCTTGTATGACCTTCAACCTTTACGATTGTTTGTACAGGTACCTAAGTGTGCCTTTAGTGGTCTTAGCCAAAAAGTCTGATTGAGATGCTTTGACTTTAAAGTTTTGAGCAAAGAACTTGGTAAATGCTCAAACTTAAAATGCCAAATGTTTCTACGGATTTCCAATTTTAATGTAAATTTCCAAATCTTTCCTCTTGGACCAAATACAGTTTCCCACATTAGAGTTCAGTAAAGTGCCATCTAACTCATCTAACCCAAACATGTAATTTACTCTCAAAAGTGAAGTGCCAAGCTACTTAAGACATCTCCATTAGATTCCTTTTCAAAAAAATAGAAAACATTCCACTTCCTGTAAGTATTTCCCACAACCCATAATGGTGTCATTAGGTTTTCTTCTTTTCTCCATTTGAGTCACGCGTTTGTAGTCATTTTGAAAATAATCTCATAAAGCAAATCAATATGAGTCCTTAAAGACGATCAAGTTTCGTTGAGATGTTTTCTGAGCATCTTCTCTGCCACACAATACTAAACTTTCTTCCCACTATGACTGGTAGAGGTCACCTTTGCCTCTTCTTTTGGCCATTTGTACGTGACGTAACGTTCTTCGGAAAGCAACCCACTCCGAACGATGAACGTCAAAACAACTCCTGTAAAGTTTGCTAAAAACAGACCTCTGGTAGCCTAACATCGTTTTCATTTAGGTAATTTCACTCCAGAAATGGTCATACAGTGCTGCACAAACAGACAACAACCCAAACCGAATTTTAGCGTAAACCTTTTGCTGAAGAAGCAAGACGACAACGGAAGGCAGCTGTCAATCGTAACTACTAGCAGTTCGTGTACTTGCAGCGAACAATCTTTTGACGGTGATAACATTACCATTCGTGTATTTTATTAATAAGTACATTTAGTAACATACCATCAAATATTGCAGGATAGAGAAGGTAGGCCTCTGATTCTTAGTAACCATAGAGAAAATGCACCACTGTCGTATAAGCCCAGGGGTTTTCAAACTTTTCACTGGAACTAATGTAACATGTACATTAAAATTGGTGAGTGTGTAAACTTTGTAGGTCTTCAATTCTCTCATGGTCTTAGCGTGATCAGAAGGGGCACAGCAAATGTCACGGTTGGACAGGCAGGAAGCAGGGGGGTTGTCCCATCAGACCGTCAGTTCCTGACACCACACACACACACACAAAAACTTGTAACAGCACATGTGACATCACAGAGGGTCCAAATGACCCCATCTCTTAGGACTGCCAGAGGGGATATGGGGAAATGCCGTTATGGGTCAGTATCTATGCTAAGCTATTTCCAACTTTTGTAAATACCGCTGTCTATGAGCCCCAAACAGGTTTGCTACTTCCACAGACAAATTAGTTGGACTTAGAACTTAGAACAAATAGAAGCTGTGACTACTATGTTTCCAAGTTGGCAGAAATAAATTGAAAAACAATCGCAGTTGCTCTGTTCAACAGATCCATCCCTCACTTCCGACGTCCGACATGGCGCCTTGCGTGATTAAGTGACTTTGTTGCAAAGGGTCAAAAGTTACAGGTGTTTTGTAGCCTCATCATAACTAACACCAGGTTAGGTTGAAGAACAGAAATGCCCTCAGACCTCACGCTGGCCCCCTGGCTGCTAATGTGTTTGGTAACAGTAACTAAGCAGTGCTAACCAGGTCAAGCCTTTGTGAGTCACACCAACCAAAACAAAAAAAAAAACCTATTACTGCAGCCCCACTCCTCCACCACCCGCCCTCCCTCCATCCTCTCCTCTTCTCTGTCCATCTCTCCTTTAATGCGATGATGAGTGTATTTCCTTTGCTGCCCTCCCTTTGCCTCAGCCCATCCTCTCATTCACTGGCTCCAGGAGGGTTTGGGGGCAGCCCTGTTGTGCCATACATACCTCTGCCCTGACAACAGAGCCGTACAAAGGCAGCAAGGCTGTACCAGCACAGGAGTCCTGAGCTTTGTGGGGCTTTATGGACAGATATTAACATGAGGACAGAGTTGTGTCCTGGGTAGTATTATGGTCCGTATAGCCAGCTGTAGCCCCGCAGTTCAGCTGTAACGATCAGATTTTGTCAAATAAATAAGCTCCGGTAACCATCAACGCTGTCCGTCTCGGTAAAGCTGCAGACTGAGGTCGATCGGAGGCTTTACGCCAGAGGGTTTTCTGCTTGAGCAGCTGTGGGTCAGAGCGTGTTCCTCCAGACGGAGAGGCGAGACAGACGGACTGACCAGGCTGACCCCAGCCTGTGCAGACAGAGCTTGTCGTCTCTGTGATACCTGTTGTGTAAATCCTGCAAAGCAATCTCCCCTCTCTCCGGTTATCTCTTTTACACCTAACCCTAACCCTGATCAGTTAGGGTTTGAAATCTTCAAAATTCAGCAAAACATTAGCAGTCTTTGAAGAAATCAGAAGATTTTTTTATTCTGCTTTTAAGTGAATCTAAATGGGAATCAAAAGACTCCAGTCCTGTCACCCTTTGGATGTTCAAAAGCATGAAGCGACACATCGCCTATGTTTAGGCTGAATGTGTGGAAGTGTGTTGTGTAGTACTGTATTTCCTGCTGACTGTTCAGTTTGATCGCCCCTCTGGGTAACAGTGATTACTCCCCACATTCCTCTCTTTGTTCACAAAACAAAAATGTCTAGAAACAATCTGAACAGCCAGTTTCCCTTGTCGTGTCTTTATGTTTGGATGAAGTTCCAAGTTTTAATGTGCTTCTTTGCTTTATTTGTGAGAAAAAGCCATCTGTCTCCACCCACGCCATATAAGGCTGAAAGGCCTTTCTTTTAGCCAAATAGCCCGATAGCTGGCGTTGTTGCCGCGGCAATGCGAGTCTGCGATCCTGGTAGATCCTGAACGGGTGGAGGAAGTTTGTTTGACTGCTGAGTTTAAATATAAAGTCTTTCTTCAGAATCACGTACTCTGCCATTTTAATGGAATGCAACCTAAAATAGCTGAGGGCTTCATTTACATTTACTGACAAGTGTCTCCCTGCAGGGAGAGAAAGACAATAAACAGGTCTAGGGAGGAGCCCTCGCTGCACAATCACAGACATATTTAGAGTTAAGCTAAAATATGTTCGTATACCTGAAAGGTTTAAGTTTTAAAAAATTAATTTATCCCAGAATATTTTTGAAAAACAAATTACATTTTCCAAAATACAATAAAACAGTGTACAGGGTAGTATCTGTTCGGGAAAAATAGTAATTTGCCGATTACCTTCTTGGCGTGTTTCTGCTATTTTGATTAATTATCTGAAGTGATAAACTTCGTTATTTCATTACATCTGTTACTGGTTTCACAGCTGACTATATGAACTACATTGTTACCAAAATGTGCAACACAAATAAACTTGATTGATTGACTGTAAACCCAAATCTGCCTGGCTTGACTTATCTTGAACTTTGCTGGTTATCGATACATTTGAAGAGACCTGATATGATTTAGTTGACTTTAACATGTTCGATGCAGGACTGAGCTGTGAAGAGAAGAGACCGGCCTAACTGATGGTGGTGTGGACTGAACTCATGCTACATGACCAACACAAAGAACCTGAACAGACTTTCTTGGCCCAGATTTAGTGGAGTGATTTGTCCTGAACCCAAGAGGATGCAACAGAAATATTACCTGTTCTGCAGCCACTTTTTAAACACGGAAATGTCGCCTTGCAACCGGTTGAAGAATGGAAATGTTTTCTTCCAGTCCAGTTACTCAGAAGTGTTTTCTTTCCAGCACAAACCTGTTTAGGCTTTTTCAAAGGTTCAGTTCACACACATAGCGTGCAAAGAAGGCATGGGTTGGTGGTTCTTACTCATGAAGCGACATCCTCACTTTATCTGTGTGATCTCACTGTGGTTTTGTTGAACTGGAGGGAAACATTGACTGATGTTTGCATCTGCACACGTAGCTGATGCAAACATCAGCCACATGTGGTGAAAGTATGAACTCACCAACGTCCCAATTCCTTATCCACCTATGGAAACGTTAATTTATTGTTTGAATAATACAGACATATAACAATTAAACCCATATTTAATAGTCGACCCATCAATGTAGCATCTATTTCAATTTGAGCTATAGTGGATGAACAATCATTACACTTCAAATTTAACCAAAAACAAAAAACCCTAATAATAATAATAATAATAATAATAATAATAATAATAATAATAAGATATCCAGCAATAATCGTGTTGATAAGATCATTTGACAACTTTTCTTTTCAGTTTGTCAATAGTGATCTATAATACGACTATGTTTATTCCATGGTTTCTGATTGTAAATACTGAATAAATATATTAGCTATCATACGTCAGAAAACCAAACAAAATCTGTCAGTTCAAAAGTGAGCGACGGCAGATTCTCAAACACAAGCTGTGTAAAGCTGCCAACTGCCAAACAGAGAGCATCATGGGAAAGAAGAATGTCGTTCCTCCTTCTACACACACATGCATGTCTATCTTTACAAAGACTTTACATTGACTCCCACTCATTTTTAAATTAATTTCTATAACCCACCTACCCTTAAACTACGGTGGCCCCAAACCTTAACCAGAACTTGATTCAAACTTGTTACCTCTTTGCTGCTGGGTTACTCAGCTGTTCTCTGCTGCCACCTGCTGGACATAACACAAATAGCAGGAAAGAGCGGTGAAACTGCAGCCAGTCCCTCTGTTTGTACACTTGGGCACCTGGAGGTGTGAGAGATTTACCTTCTCACGTCTTTTTATAGACGTGAGGAGGGAAATACAAAGATATGAAAAGTGGTGTGCATTGATTTATTTTTATTTACAAAATAAAAATAAATTTGTTTATTTTTATAAATTGATTTATAAAATATAAATATTTTATAAACTCATAACACAAATTTATAACTTTTTTTTGTTTATAAAAAAAAGTACATATTTTTTATTTATAAAAATTATATTTTTTATATATTTATACATATATATTTTAACATTTCTTTTATTAACACATTTGTAACTTGTTCATAGTCACAAATTGATTCATTTTATTGGGAAAAAAAATCAGTTTATTTTTTTATAAATTGATTTATAAAAATGCATATTTTTATAAATTTATAAAACACATTTATATTATTTTTATTAATAAAAAAATTGAAATATTTGTATTTATTTATAAATATATTTATTTATATTTATATTAACATTTCTTTTATTAACACATTTGTAACTTGTTAATAGTCACAAATGTGACTATTAACAAGTGCACATTTGTTAGTAGTCCACTCAACGAATGTGCACTATTTCAAGTTTTGGTTGCTAGGGTAATAAAGTTGGTTGTGTAATAAATTGTGAAATAAAGTGGTGCAAATACTTACATCAGGTTCTTTTTGTGATTTGTTTCGCCATCAGCAGCCAAGCTGTAGCGCAGCATGATTGAAACAGCTGATATCTGAGTCGTCAGTGTGCATTTGTGCCGTCCGCGCGTTTGCAGCGTGGCGCGTTATCGGTTTGACCTCTGTTTGACTCAGACACACAGAGGAGTCTCTGTGTGCTAGCAAAACAGAAACCAGGCAGCTGAAAAACAGTACATTCATTAAGGTGCATAAAGAAGATGCATCACTTAAACTCTTTGTATCACACTTTGTTTTACTTTAAAAAGATATCAATAGGGAAATGTAAAACTGAACCTCGTTCGTATGAGTAAACGGCGCGAGGGCGGGGTAGGTGGAGAGCTCTGGATCGTGTCTAAAGACATGGAAACAGACGGAAAGAGGGGGATTTACAGGGACGGAAAAAAGGAAGTAGATGAGCCTGAATGGGAGGTTAAAACAAAATTAAATTAAAAAATGTTAGCGTAAAGGCCATTCCGGGGGAATTGCTTGAGTGCCTGGAAAGTTGCCCTGCAGCCAAGGCGTGTTTATTTTGTAGCCGCTAATTTTGTTTCCTTGTCCATGTAACAGGTGGGAAGGCTGCTGCGATCTAACGAAACCAGCCTGGTGACTAAGTGAGGCCTCAGCCTGCGAGTAAAAGCGGCAGGTCTTCACCCAAGGCCTTTGAAATTTAAACTCTGGAAATCTCGGATGGAAAAATTTGACAGTCCCGTTGACGGGGAAGTAAAAACGGTTCGACCCGTAGGCATGTTCCGATCACGATGCTTCTGTAAAACCAGTGCTATGCAAAATAAAACTATATTTAATCTGCACTACGTCGAGTTCTGTCATAAAGTTTATCGGCTGCCGTTTCGGCTGCTTTCTGATGGGGAAATCAGGAAAAATGGGTCCAACGCAAGGAGCTGCGGCTGCCAATTCTGTCTCTATTTCACAATTTATGGCACAATGTAAGGTTATCAATGTAAGACTTTCATTTCATTTTGTGTTCGTTTTGAAGTTTAATTTTTGGAAGGTAAGCCAATGAAACAGGTCACGTTCGTTAAAAATGGTTGCAAAGAATGCTGTTGTATTTGGAGTGCAGCTTGCAAAATAACATATTAAGTCAGGGAAAGCGATACTAATAATTAAAAAAAAAAGCTTAAATCCGTATCGTCCTGAGGCGATAGCTGGGATCAGAGAATCCCTGCTTCAATCTATGAATAGTGAAAAGACTGGGTAATCATCAGGAGGCAGACAGAGAGTATCTTTCCATGATACTTTGAGAAAACAAAGTTCATTCCTCGGGTTGACGGCCATGAGCGACACGTGATCAGTAAAATTAAAAACCGCTTTTTATTACTGTTATTAGTCGCTTTATGCCATACTTTTTAAAAATCTTTTAATGTAGAACACTGCTATGCAAAATTAACATTAGATTTTATAATCATAACAGATTATTAATGTAATTCAGCTGTGATTTTACCCTAATTTTTTTAGAAGAGTTAATTACTTAACGTCTGTAGTTTTTACAGGAAAACAGCTGCTAGTTTTCCTGTAAAAATATATTTTTTACAGTGTTTTTCTAAGTGGTTTATTGATGGTTTTGTTATAAAAACCTGCTGTTGTGTGCATAATTTATCTCACAAGGTCTTTTTATTCACTCAGCATTGTTAAAAAAAACACACACGTCTTAAATTACAAATTGTGACAGCAAAATTTCTGCCATGTTCGTTAAACAGATAAAGAGGAAATAAATACATGAGCATCTTTAGCCTTTATCCCATCGTAAAGTTAAATAACCTTCCAAATGGACAAGATGTTATATTTCATCAAGACCTTTGACTGGAAGAAGACAAGTTAAAAATACTTAAACACAATATGAGGAATAAATTATAGATGCTTTTACATTCATTAAGTCATGCATTCTTAGTCAAGTAGACAAAAATAAAATAGAAATACCCTTAATTGTCCCCCAGTAGGGAAATTCAAGTAACTGGTTATAAATGTAAAAAATCCCAAGGAGAGTCCTGGGAAAATAGTTTGCCAGAGGGCTAAAAATCTGCAATTTGGCAAAAAATAATTTCATAATCTTCTGCGTCAGAGCACAAAACAATCACTGGGTTCACCACAGCAAATGCTGGATTCTCCAAGCCAGATCCTGGACAAACAGGAAATTTAAAACGTAACCAGGAAATGGCTCGTTACAGTTTTAGATTACCTTTACAATAAGCTAAGCTTAAAAAAATAAAATAAATAAAAATCTACTATTATAAGATACATAATTATAAGAGACATTACTGCCTATTTATTTGTGCCAATAAAATCTTAAAATATTTTTCATTAGTTTAAAATTTGACACTAAGGAATGAATTTAAGAGACACTCTAAACAACAACAACAAAAAACAGGATAGGCTTCAAAACGTCAGAAAACACTATTTGACTATAAATCAACATTATTATAGAATATAAATAAAACGCTCTGCAAAAACACAAAGTCAAGCATTGCTGGTCTAGTTTTAGTGCAAGTATCTTATAACATGGGGAAAATTTATCTCCCAACTGAATTAGTACTTTCTTAAAAATCAAATCCAGCTCCTATAAAGCCCCTCCATGTTGGTTTACGACCGGAAGTTTCGCAATAAGACGGGGGCGGCGATCTTAGGCGAGTTTGCAGGAGTCCAATTAGGCTAACTTAATTTTAATTCTAAGTTAGCTTGCTCTTATTTCAAGTGTTTGTACTAAAAAAAAAAAAAAAAAAAACAGGCCACAAAGTACTTTGTAAGATTTAGTGTTTTAGCAAAGTGGAAACACTTTGAGTTTTTAGAAGCTCTTAATGAAACGAGCTCGTCCTTCTCTGTGGTTTGAAGCTGTAAACGGCGTAATGCATCCACGAATTCACGAACCACAGCATCTTCCTCAGGCCCAGGGAGACGACGGGCAGCGTTGACAGGTACGTCTGCTGCTCAGAGAGCCTCGCGTGCAGCAAACACACGAGCTCCAGCAGCACCAGTCCCCAGGTCAGACGGCAGCACAGCCGGGCCCACTGGGAAGTCCTGAACCTCCGGGTCTGCAGCGGCCAGTGGGCCAGCAGCGTGGCCTCCAGCCCCAGCAGCCCCAGCAGGAGCAGCGAGGCCAGGTGATGGGCTTCGAGCAGCTGCTCGCTGAGCGCGCTCAGAGCCCGGCTCGTTCCCGCCTTATCCTCGGCCCACAGTCCCACGGTCAGTCCCAGCCGGATGAGCCAGCGCAGCAGCACTAGCGCGTCCGTCCGGGCCAGCTGGAGCAGGAAGACGGAGGACGGCTTGGTGGAGATGTGAGGGGAGCGGAGCAGCTGCAGAGCCCGCAGGCTGAACGCGCAGCCGACCAGCAGGGGGAGCTCGTCGCCGTAGGGGAAGAGCAGCACGGTGACCAGCTTGAGCATGAGGAAGCGCCGCAGCCAGCTTCTGGAGGAGGAGAGGACTCCCTCTGTGACCGAACCGGGCCAGCACTGCGAGCTCAGCTTCCACACCGACTTGAAGGCTTCATGATATCTGCACACAGTTTAAACCAATGTTAGTTCAGAGGGGGTGTGGGGGAGTAACCTCATTAGTTTAGTTCATTCTGGTAAACGGTCAACATTAAACACGGGAAACAGGAAAATAACAATAAACAAACCCGTAATTTGAAGGAATAGCAAAAGCTTATATCTGCCTATCCTGATGACATGCTTAGCAGCCTACCATCATTCTGTCCACATGTGCATAAGTACACATAATATTTTTACTTTATTGGTGCCAAAGTATTTCACTTTTACAATAAACTTCAGTGTTTTTTTTTATTATTTTATACAATGAACCATCTCAAGTAATGTTTTATAGCTTAAGATTTATTTTATGATTGGAAAAAAGTGGCCTGTATTTGATTTTAGGCGCCTGAGCAGAGTTGGATAGCTCAGTCAGATTGGAAGAAACGTGTCTGTCATTAAAGGTTTTTCAAGTTAGCTTGTCAGCTGGATTTTGGTCTGGGCTTTGACTGGGCCACTTTAACAGATGAACAAGTTTTGATCTTGACCACATGTGTGTAAACATTTTGGCATGTGGGCCAAAATTGTCAGTTTGGAAGTAGTTAAGAGCCTCAACAATGTAAGACAAAAGTGCAACTCTAAATCCATTGTGATTCAGTTTGTTTTTGTTTTTTTTAACCTAAAATGAGAGTTGTGGAGAGAGCAGAAACACCCCACACTTTTCAGATTTTTATTTCGGAAAAGATTTGACAGTCATAGTTGTCCTACTACACCATTTGACATTTTGTGGGTTGGTTTATTACATAAATTACTTTTATGTAATGGGTTGTGATTGCAATGCAGCCAGTGGTTAGAAAAAGCTGAAGGGGCATCACTGGAAGAACACATTTTTGCAGATGGATTGCAATTACAAGTAAACGTTTTCAGCCTCATCTATAGTTTTAAACTGTATATTTATCTGCTATGAAATAATTTGTACCTTTGAGACCTGAAGCGACTCACAAACCTCTCATTATGGTATTTTAAGCATAGACAAAATTAAAGTCATCATTTTTCCAATAAAAGTAAGAACTGTGGGAATGTGTTAGTGTTTAGTTAGTGGTGTTGGGTTTATCAGACAGTTTTGAACGAAGCCTATCAGGTTAAAGTACAGCTGCATAAATCAGGTCACCTACGGCAACAAAGACAGTCGACTCGTCCAGGGTTTTATCCCTGAAAACCTGAGGAAGAAACGTTTAGAAGTTGGCGATAACGCCTTGGGATGTTTCAGCAGTTCTACAGATGAGAACATGAGGTTTCCATTTCCACGTCAAATTAAATCAACAATCTCAACATCTCCCCACACTTCCTTGTTCGAAGTCACGCCAACTTTCAATCTTCCCAACCTCTAGAGACAAGTTCAGCCTCCACTATCCGGGTCGTTATTTTTAAGTTGTTCGGCTGTTTATCAGAACTCACCTGTGTGGAGGTAGGTCAAGGTCAAAGCTCACCATTCTTGTTTCACAACTTCTCCACAATAACCATAATTCCAGTGTGGCGGTGTGGGAAATCACAGTGCGTGAGGAGCCTTCTCTGCTTTGGCTCCGCTAATGTGGCTCCACCTGAACAGCCTGCACATGCCATCGCGCCTGCCGAGCAAAACCTGTCCACATGTGACTCATGATTGTGCAAAAAATGTTTTTTGCTCGAGGCTTCTGCTCCAGTCAGCTGGCATCTGTGCGGGCTTGTGTTGGTTTTCCAGGTAACTCTTAAAAGAAGGAAGGAGCTGCGATTGGAGCAGGAACGGAGGGAACGTCGGCCTTCAGGTGTGAGCTGCTACTAGAAATTCATTTCCCCCAAAACAACATCAAGTGGAAATAACGCAGAGTACAGAGCTAGAGACATGATGAGGGCGGTTTTATTGGCGTCTCGTCTTGTTTTGGTCGTTCACTCCTCAGGGCACAGCAGTCGTATCCACAACAAAAAGGATGTGATCACAGTTCAGTAGCTAAATATGACGTGGCTGTCCCCCTGAAATGACTAATCACTCTGCTTACTGTGGCACATTATACGTGTTGCCAGGCCTCCCTAACCTCACATCGGTGAGGTTATCTGACATCACAGAGCAACAAGTCAGATTGTGTAATGTAGAGCCTCCGTCCTGCAGCTTTTTGATGCATTCCTCTCTCTACACACCTGAACTACATGAATGACTCACTACCACAACTCTGCAGGACGGGATGACGCCCTGATGAAGGAATTCAGCCTTTTGACTTAGTCGTGTTTCAGAAGCGAAACACAGTTATAGTTGCAAGTCTTGAGTGCCCGGCTTTAGCCCATTAGCTGGATTACATGACCCATCACATTGCCCTTAGTCCCCTCCTGATTGACTGGACTCACCTGAGTCTGTTTCCACATGAGGAAGTTTGAGATGCCATGAACCAACCACTCAGCTAAGCAAGAACCAGAACCGGGTCACCAAGACCTGGCTGGTCCATAGCGAGAGACTTGGGTAAAGGGATTTACTTTTTTTTTTTTTTTTGCATGTTTTTTTTTTTTAGCTTATATATGAATAAAGCTCTACTGGACTTTGTTTTTTTTTATGTTTCAAATGATTAATCCAGTTAAGTTAAATTAGTTTGAGATGGGTTGAGCTAGGCTGAGTTAAACTGGACTGGGTTGAGTTGAGTTGGTTTGAGTTAGGTTGATCTGATGGGTTGTGGTGTTTTATTAATCCAGAGGAAATTATGAGGTAATCTGTTGTTCTCATGCATATATAACCACCCAAAAAAGCTTAAAAACATTAAAAACATAATGAAAGGCACATTAAAGATAGAAAAACTACCATAAAGAGAAACAAAACATTAATCGCCAAATTTCCCACCTTTCCCTGTTGTAGTTGAAAACCCAAAGCGAAACAATAAAGCAACAAAGCGAAGGCCCCCGAGAGCCAAAGAGGCCCCCACCACTGTCCTGTCTGACAGCGACGAGCCGGCAGTGTGTCTATAGAGCGGCAGTCTGAATGTGACGGCACACCAGGGGGACAATACACCTGTTCCCTTGAGTTCCTGAGACAGAAACACGTCAGAACCTGAAAATGGCCCGGTCTTCTAGTGACGAGTCCCTGGAATCCAAAATGAGGGTTTTTTCTTACAGTTTGTCACATGAAACATTTGAAATCTTCCCTTTCCCACCCTAATTTATGTTCTCAAATTAAAACCTGTCCTAAATCTCAGATCTCATTCTCACAGCCTGGGGTTTTAATCAGCTGAACCATTACTGACATTATCGTTATCACAGAAAAAACAGTTTCCCTGTTTTTAAGCTCATTAAACAAACAATGTGAAGCTTAGAAGAACACAGTTTTGTGGTGTAGAAAGTAATCAGTGTCAATCTTACTTTCCTGCATGTTGACTCATCAATGGTAAACAGACTTTAACAGGTGTTAGGTGAGATTACTTGTGGTAAAAACTGTGTTCTATTGGCTTAAGCCAATAAACTCAAAAGTTTTACACCATCAAAACTGTACGGTGCATAAATTACTGAGATCATTGCTGAGTGCCTGAAACATGAACATGTGGTGTCGAAATGCAGAACTTAACACGTTCACACAGTGTGAGCCGTTTATCTATAATTACAGTGGTGTTGGATTAATATTAGGGAAAGCGCTGAAGAAAAGCAGTTCTGTGTCGAGGCTTGCATTTAGCTTTTGTTGTTGCTGAGATGAATTAGATCGAGCTTAGCTCACTAAATCAGTGAGTGATGGCTTGATTTGGACCACTGCCCTGAGGATCCTGCGGGGGAACCAAGTGAAAAGAATGTAAACAGTCAGATTTTTTTTTTTTAATCTTTCTTTTTCTTACTGTTTATTCAATGTTACATGACTCAGTGTTTCTGATTTTAACTACGTAAAGCACCTTTGAAATGCCTTGCTGCTGAAATGTGCTATACAAATAACATTTGATTTGATTTGATTTTGATTTGTGTCAGGAAATGTTGAATATTTTCAGTTCCACTGGTGTTTATGGCTGATGGTTTACTAATGAGAGTTATGTTTGTGTTTCCCAGTGATCTTCATGCCACATTCCTCCGATCTCCTGGATGAGACACAAACAGGTGCACCAGGACTTGTTTTTTCCCTTACGTTTATTTTCTACAATCCAGTTTTTGGTAAACATGTAAACGCAAAGCGTGGACAGAAAGTTTTCCACATTTTGTCACTTTTTTTTGGAGATTTTATTTTGTATTTTATTGCTAATTTATGTTACAGGTCAATACAAAGCACAACATAAATGTAAAGAGGTTACATATTGTTATCGGTGAACAAACAGCATCAGACAGGTCAGAAATAATGTGGAAGATATAAAGAAGAATAAAGTTATAAAACAATATCCCGAGCTCTGTTCAACCCATTATTAAAAATGAAGAAGATGACTTTGAGACGGATAACTTAAACAGGAAGGGCAAGAGAACAGCATTAATCAGAGAAGAGGCTTGTGGTAGCTCTGAGACATTTCAACTTTGATAAAAAGTTCATAAATCTGACCTTAATGGAAGAGGCGAGAAGAAAACCACATAAACTCTCATTTAGTTTTCCACAAGAAGAAAGAATCTCTGGTCAGATGGGACCGAAACCGAACCTTATGACCAACAAACAAAATCGTTTTGCCATCCTCAAAAGTAAAGCATTGAAGAAATAAATTAGTAAGTGCACATCAAATAATTACATACAGATCAGATTATAACAATAATACAATCACCCACCTGCTTCATAAAATAATACTAGCATTAGCATTTCAAAAGATGCTTAAAACACAGGATGCAGGGGAGTGAAAAACATTAATTCTTCTTCAGGAATTTAACTTCATTAAATATGCACACACATGCACACACACTCAGTGGCTTTAGAAACTTTAGAAAATCACTAGAAAATCAAATGAATACACAGGCAGAAATGCTATAACAAACTCACTCACTCATTGCTGTTGAAACACCAGTGAACCCAACATGGACGCTCGGTCTATTGAACATGTTTCTGTTTTTGGGAGAAACCCGGAGAGAAAACCAACAACACACTCCTGTTTGTGTGTTTTTCTCCTGTTTGCTGCCGGACTCTGGAACACATTCTTCTGATTCAGTCTCAGTGGGAGTCGTCTCCTCAGGGATTTCTGCTGGAGATTTTGCATTTGCACCAAAACTGCTTCATCTCCTGCATGATCTCCACTGAAGAGTTCCTCAACCATAGATGCTTCAGACGCCCATCCAGGGCGGTCTCCTGTTGGCTGACTGGACTCTGCACAGGTGGGGTGGACTTCACACGTGTCCATTTACTTAAAGGGTTTTGAGATGACGTCACCCGGGCCTTTGAAAAAACATGAAACTATGGATAGTTTCTCTGCAGGTCTTCTCAGATATTTCAAGATCGACTTTTCTGTCCAAGTCCACGTTTTCTGAAAGAAGCAAATTTCCTACAACTTGCCCGGATCCCCTAAGTTTTTTACAAATAGCCACAAAAATCTTCTGGCTGTGAACGGAGATTGTTTCTGGGTCACCATCAATTTCTTCCCCCTGAACTTCAGCTCAACTTTCTCTAAGAGATGTTTATGAATGTTACGACCATCCCGAAGAGACAAGTGGAAACCTGAAGCTTTAATGGCCTGGGCAATCAGGCAGAGTATCAACAAGGACAATGAATCTCTCTTGTCTTCCTGTGAAGCCTGTTCCTCTGTTTCCACTGAGGAAGTTGGCATCTTACTGTCAGACAAAGTTTCTCCCTCAGATGGCTCAGGGGAATACTCTGGAACTTCCTCTATAGGAGACGAGAGTTGAGAATTCATTGAACTCCTGTGCCCCGGGATGTGCTAGGATATAAAACTTCAACAAACCATAGATCCGGTTCTTATTCCTCGCAATCGACATCTGGCAGTTGTCCTTGATAAACAAAGTCCACCCCAAATGTTTGCTTTGGTTCTAACACCTGTATGTGCAAATCTTTGGAGGGACAGTTTTCCAGCTTTACAACAACCGATAAGTCATCTGGAGGAAAGAAAGGCTCCACAGGAGAGATTTCATCAAACCTTGGCTCTGGTTCTGATTCCTCTTCCTGTCGATCTTCAGCTGCCAGGATAGCTAGACAAACAAATGCTTCCATGGGGGAAGTTTTCTCCCTCACTTCAGCTGACTGAATGCCAGAATCCCCTGCAGACTTTTTCCCTTCTTCCACCTGGCTGCCCAGTGTTGGCATCTGTTCAGTGGAAGAAGTTTCCTGCTGTTCTGGTGTTGGAGCAACCTTCGCCGAATGTTTGAGAGAATTTTGTGAAGAATCCCTTCATCTTCCCTGGAAGATCTTTGAGCTTTGAACTTTCAGCTCTGATCTTCGAGAAGATGGGAACCTTCCTTACTTTCTTGGATTCCTCACAAGAATGCAATCTAACAAAAAGCTCATTTATTATGACTTTGGTTTCTTCAACCATGTCATGAATCATGGGACTTCTCGTAAGGTCGTCGGAGTCTGAGGAACTCAGTGTCGACCACATACTTGACGATAAGCCTGCTTAACTTTTCAGTGTGGTCAGTACTGAAGTCTCCATAGACCTTTACAACTCTTGCAAACGCTTCCGGGACTTTGTTCCCGACGATCGCCTCAACGGCTTAAGTGAAGCGTTTATCTTTTGGGAGAATATCCAGAATGCTGGTTGTAAAAAGCTCCAAGATTTCTCCCAAAACCTTGACCAGAATGCAGGTGGTGCTGCGAGCTGGGTCTCCAGTAGCCAGACACATCCAGTCCATTGAGGTCAAGTTGAGGAACAGAGGATGGATTATTCCCCTCAGGGTGTCGATGGTGACGGCCTGGCTCTCTCCAGATTGGGAACTCATTTTACTCTCCATGATTGCTCTAGGTCTGTCTAGTATGAGAAGATACTTCAACTTTTCTGCTTAAACTAGTGTAGTTGTAGATGTCTGTGTTTAATTTAATTTAAATAAAAACCCGTTTCCCTGTCTGATACTGTTTTATTCATACAAATACCTTATTTATTTATTTATTTAAGTTTATTTGATAGGGACAGACACACGTCAACATAGACAAACTGAATAGAACAGGAGTCCCATGTTTGCGTCATGATGCAATAGCAGCAGCTAATTCGCAGCACTTGTCCCTAGATGGGCTTCTAAACAGTAGCTCTAAAAATTAAAGTGATAATCATTTAAAATAGCACAACATAATGTTGACAACATCTACAAACAGTGAAACACATAAAAAATAGATACCACTCTGTTTTCGACATAACCAGAGTTTTGTTTGTGTTTTGAACGTACTAAAACTGGTTACGGACTTTGAAGTGATTTCCAAATTGCAGATCCTCTCATGGACAAGAGCACTTTGAGTAAAAGTGGTTCTTCGAAAGGGGACCTTACAATTTCTATCTAAAGCCGCTCTAGTAGATCTGCTATTGCCCTGCAGTCTCTGTATGCAGCTGCTTAATGGTGTAGGTGCAAGTCCATTTAAACACTTAAAAATCAGTTTTAAAAGATTATAATTTATAAAATTAGTAAAATCCAAAATGCCAAATTCAGCCAAAATGTGACAATGATGGAATCTGATTGGCTTTTGATATAAAACCTTTAAAGCCCAATTATAGAGACTTGCTAATGGTTCGAGTTTAGTTTGACTGGTCTGAGACCATACTGCACCTCCAAAGGAAAGATGTGAGAGGATCAGTGAGTTCAAAAACATCTCTGCACAGTGAAGTGTTAAACAATTTCTAATGTTTATTAGACAGTTTATATTTGATCTAACAGTTTTGCAGATTTTATCAACACGACTCCTAAAATTTAACTGAGCATCCAGAATTATTCCTGAATATTTTTCTTGTGATATTTGTTCAATAGAGTCCCCACTGATATGGATATTCAAGGACTGTAATGATGTTGTCTTGACTGAAAAGCAAATGCACTTTGGTTTCTTCGTATTGAGACTTCATGTTGGCAAATCACCTTTTTTTGGAGTTTTTAAACCTTACTGACACAACTTTACGCTTTTCTCACTCTTACTGGTACAACTACATCATCACTTGCATAAAATCCTTCTTGGGTATGCTAATCGGAAACATGAGGAGGAAAAGTGTTTTGTTGGGACTGAATATCTATAATGCATAGCGATTGATCTGATTGTGAGTCATGCACTGCAATTAAAAACCGAATAGCAGAGAAAAAAACACCGCAAGAAGGATGTTTAAGTGGTCACAGAGTCAATGCTGTTGACTCCACAGAACAACTGAGATGACTTGATGACACTGATTGAATTAGAGCCTGACCGCAGCTGGTGTTGACAACTTTACCCCCCATTTAACCCATTAACACCGGATGGAACCAGCGGTTGTAGTATCTGCCCCGTTCAGACCGGGGGCGTCCGCTGTGAGATGATTCTTTCATTGATTTTATGTTTGTTCTGCAGCAGAGGCTGAGAAACAGAAGTTTAATTTACAGTAAAGATAATAATAATAAAAAAAAAAACAGAAAAAGTTTTGAAAGTACTTTGAAAATAAACAGCTTCTTCAAAAAAGCCACCACCATTGTTTGAACTTAATCACATGTTTAAACTGGCACATTCAGAGGGGGGGCCTGGGGATGCTTGAGCACCTGCCCCTTTTGCTCCTTGCCTCCAAGTGCCCTTTTGGTCAATTTATTTATTTATTTATTTTGGTATTATTATTTTCTAAGACCTCTTCTCACACATAATAACATGTACTAAAATTATTGGTTTTTTGTTGGGGGTTTTTTTTGTACAAAATAATAAGCCTCTCCTCCCCCCGCCAACTTGTTACCTTTGACCTTTTGCCCGTGACGCATGACGTATTGCCTCTCGCGCAGTGAGATAAGGCGGCTAACTGGAATTGAATTGAATTAAAAACAAAACGTTTTTGGTGAATAAAGTGGAGTAGACTTGCTACTTGTCAGATGACGGAAAACGTTGTAGTAACGTTTCTGCTTCAGCGGTTTAAGCAGAGATAATGAAATACAACAGACACTGACAGGCCTCTGCGTCTGCCTTCCTCTGAAGAACTACTGAGGGGAGGAGACAGCCAGGTGAGGAAAAACTGTTCTTATCTATCGATTCAGTATTTTTACCATACAGACATTAGGCTGTTGTTGTTGTGCCATTAGCTAACTGCTAGCTAAGGACTTTGCTAGCAAAGCTAGATAACTAAAAAGCTTCTTCCATTTAGTGATATCAGTCATTCTTCAGTATCGCTTGTGCAATACAAGGCACATCGCCCGTCCAAAACCTATCATCTCCATAATGGATGAATGTCAGATCTTCTAATTTCCTTTGCTGCATAATGTACATTTCATTTATTCTGTTAGGTAAATGTATCTTGAAGGAGAATAGCACTTAAATAAAAGTCCAACAAGGATATTCATTTAGAATTAAAAATGACTGACCCTGAATTACCATGATAGATATAAAGTGTGTCATTCATGAAGGGGATAAAACTCAATCCAGACTTTAAGTAAGTTTAGGGTCTGGTTCGCAGAGTATGAGGTTAATTTTTACCCAATTATTCAATGAAAAAAAAAAAAATAACCTCAGTTAAGTAAGTAAAATAAAATTGTAATCAAAACTTTTGGAATTGTAATGATTTCTTTTTTAAAAACAAAACGTTATGTTTAAAAAAAAACTTTCTTTAAATTAAATAACTCATTTTTGTCTCATGAACTTAAGTTATTTGCCAAACATAAACTTTTATTTGCACATATCAGAAATCTTTTGTTGCGATTTTGGGCCCTGCCCCTGATGTCACGTGAGAATCACAAGCAAAACTTTGAGTCACAAACAAAAACTTAGAATAGCAAGAAAAGATTTATGACAAGCGGAAATAAGTTTGTTTTCAAAAAAAAATTTCACTTCATGAGACAAAAATGTGTGATTTTAATTAAAAAAAAATTTTTTAAGCAAAACTCGGTAGGCTTTTCTCATGGTGACATGCATTAACAATTCAATTTTTTCTTTTTCCTTTTTTTTCCTGCAGTTCCACGTTAAAGTTTGATGCAGCTCTGCTTTCCTGAATGGACCATCTTCATCTCCACTGCAGTAGTAGGAAACAGGCAGCTTTTTTTAATAGATTACAGTCCACTAAAAGGTTGCATTGTGCCCTTGTTTACATTTTTAATAGTGTAATTCTGTATAGACAAAATATGTCTGGTGGTCTAGCTCTGATTTACATATCTTCCTAAACTGCGGGTTTGAATATTGCAATACTTATAATAAAATAGACCTGCAGAAAGAAATTGCTAATAAAATAATCTTACATATGCATAGTTGTATGCTCTATATAGAGATTTTCCTTAGCTTTGATTGTATATCTCACAATTTTGTAATTTATCATTGTTTATTAAACTCTGAAAGCTGAGAGGCTTTGTTAATATTCTGTCCTAATATTTTTTTTTCTTTTTTGAGCACCTGCCCCTTTAGTGATCTCTGCAAGGCCCTGTGTTTAAATGTGGGTTAATGTTTCAAACCACATACAACGCTTCGCAGGCAGGCCCGACAGTTAAACTACGATCTCGTCGCTTGTCGTTTTATGATTTTCCACGGTGAAGAGCTGCAATGCCTCTTGGCATTTTGTCTAACCCACTTCAGGCCGTTTTTCTCCAAACAAAAACTCCAGACGATCCTCTTCAGAATATGCACGGCGTTGTCGTTGCTGCTCATGACCCGATGGCCTCCTGCAGACAGAAGGCAGAGCTTGCTGCTTTGATGTGCTGTCGCTCTATCTGCACAATCTCAGTTGCTCGGAAACCACCGCAGCTCTTTGGTGACGCTTTGCTGAACTCTCTTTTGTGAAACTTTGCAACTGAGAATCAATACATTTCAGAGATAAGATGGCCCAAATAAACATCCTGGTATGCAGTTCTGCTAAAAGAAAATTTTGGGGTGATTTTTTTTTTTGTCTCGTTTCACGAAGACAGCAACTGTCACTGTCAGCAGACCACCCAGGTAGAAAGAGAGTCTCTGCTCTGTGACCACAAAGCTGTTCTGCTGCTTTTGGATGGCTACTGATAACAGCAGGAGAAAGCGGACAGCTTTCCACCGATGTGAAGTCACAGAGATTGTATAACTTTATGATTAGTATAAACTGGCTGCTGCTTCCATGGAAGAACTTGTGCCGCTGCAAAAGCCGGAGAGCTGCTGGGCTCGGCCCAAATATGCACTATGTCTGAATCAGGTAAACAAAAGCTAACAAGTGTTCCTGACTAAATAACCAAGTGGGACATGCAGTCTTTCCATCATAACTGAGCAGTGAGTGTATACATAACAACGTTCCCTATTCGTTGGCTGGTTCTCTGTAAGACTTTAAAAAAAACGACAATCACAGAGGAGAAGAGGTAATTAATTCAATCCACTTATTAAACAAAAAAAGCTAATAAATCCCTTTTTATGTGATAGTTTACTGAGTTCACAGATCAGTAGATGGATCACTCATTGAAAAAAAATCTAAATTTAAGACAGCAGTGGCTCCTTGGAGAGGCCTTCACCCTTAACAGTAACTTTAGTAGAGTTACTGCAGCTGTCTGTAAGTTTATTTCTGTAGCAATGAACATACACACAAAGTGCTTTCAATGACATCCCCTGATAATACCTAACTTTATCCTGTGTTATGTAAAAGACAGATGTAAAAATACATCTTAAAATCTTCCCTTGTAAGTTTCTGTTGGGCTAACAAGGAAGGCAGTCAGCAACATGCGCAGAGAAGCCGCATGCTAACATGCTAACACCCAACCATCCAGACAACCAGAAGATCTTCTTGTTGGGTACCAACATTTCCATCACTATTTCACATCAGGACCTTTTAATTGACCAAAAAATGATTTTCCACACACTGTAGATAAAACTCAGAGGTGACAATATGTACAACCACAACAATACAAATCAGGAAAAATTTACTTTTCGTCTATTTTGAATAAAATTTGTCACTAGCCTATATCAGCATTTTAAAATATATATACTGCTCAAAAAAATAAAGGGAACATTTCACTTTAATTTTGTGTGTGGCTCCAAATCCAGGCCTCCATTGGTTAATAAATTTGATTTCCATTGATGATTTTGGGGGATTTTGTTGGCAGCACATTCAACTTTGTACAGAACAAAGTATTCAATGAGAATATTTCATTCATTCAGATTTAGGATGTGTTATTTGAGTGTTCCCTTTATTTTTTTGAGCAGTGTATATAATTTGGAAGTGTGGAGGCAAGTTAACTAAATTAGACAAGTTAAACAAGCCAAGTTTCTGTGGTTTTCATCAGAAATCCACTTATAGAAACCTCGTTGGGACAATGCACTTAGCGCAGTAAGTATCTCCAATTCCCACCCACATTATTAGATTTTGCAAAACAGTGCAAAATCAATGCAGCCACAGCATCTGCAAACTCCACTCGACTCAGTCAGCCTTTGATCTCTGTTTGATGTTATTACAAAACACTTTTTTTTTTATCTCAGCTTTTATCTCAGGTTCTGTATTTGCTGCAAGTTCTTGTTCTTGGTGTTTTTCTGGCTGCTGTAAATGTAACAATTGTGTTTCCTGTGTAAGTTTCCGGCGTGAAAGGATTTGATTGGGGAGATATTCAGTCAAAAAGAACAAAAAAAAAACACTTTCTTGAGAGCTGATAACGCATAAATCAGACTCTGGGTTCGCATGTGTGCAACACCTTCGTCAATCTAGTAATTAATCAATGTCTGATCCAGGCTGCTGTCTGGCTGAGTTAGTGCTCTAGACTGCAGCCAGTTTAATCCCAAATACAGCGTGATTACTCCACAGCGCATTTAAAATGAATTCTGAGGTCAAATTGGTCGTTTGAGGGGAAGAAAACAAATCTCCAATACTGAACATTTTACAGTGGTTCAACAGCAGACATACATTAGGCCCACGTCGTGGTCTAAACCAATCAGAAATAGTGAAAGCTCTGCAAAAACACCAAATGTCACCAAGTATTATTTGTCTAGTTTTTCGTGCATAATATCTTAGTTTACTTTAAATAAGACAAAACTAACTTACAAGTAACCTTTCGATGAGATATAGGACCTTGTTTTAAGTCAGAAATTCCTTAATATTGATTTTAAAAAAGGAAATACTGGTTCTACTGGCAGATTATTCCATTTATGACATGGGAAATTTTTCATTATCAGTGAAATAATCTGCCAGTAGAACTAATATTTTTTTTATATATCAATATTAAGGAATTACTGACTCTGGTATCTTGATGAAATGTTAATTGTAAGTTAGTTTTATCTAATTTCAAGTGTACTAAGACATTTTCACCAGAAACAAGACACACACACACACAAAATAAAATATATACTAGGTATTTTTTTACAGTCACTCTGATTAGCCATGATCCAGCGGGTTCAGGTGTGTGTGCTGCAGTCAAGAGAGAGGCGAGTAGGGTGGCTAGGTTAGGCTACGCTAGGTTAGGCTACGCCAGTCAGATAAACAGTGAATGAAGTGCGAATAAGGAGAAAATATGGAAAAGCTAAGACCTAACCTGTTTGAAAATCATTACAAATGCTCCGAAACAGAGACCAGTTTTGCTCAAAAACCGCTCTTCTAAAGTGGCTATATTTGCGCTACCAATCTGAGCTCATATTTCTGTGAATAAATAACAAATTCCCCTGCCTTCCTATAATAAAGTCTATTTTTCTGCGAAAAAACCCCCAAACATCCCCACTTTTGACAAAAAATTACTTTATTTTAGGGAGGTGACGATGTGCAAAGCTGTCTCGTGTGTTTCTTCCACTCTGACTCTCCTCTCCTCGCGCGCGCACTCGACCTAACGGCTGCCTTCGCGACGTAACGTAAGTGTACGTAAAGGAACCACTACAGACCCCACGCCTCCCCAGCGCCGCTCATGAAGACAGTTTGACCAGATTTCCCTGGATAAAGTCGATAATATGATGCAGTGGATTTACTTTAGAGAGGGCGGGAAGGCAATAATGGATTTCAAATCGAAACTCTGACGAAGCGATGCATTTATAAAATGCTCGACCCAGGTGTCTGCTTCCTTTTAGTGGTAAATACATAATATGAGATAATATTCACGCATTTAGTATTGCAAAAGAGTAACTTCCCTTTAATATAAATTAAAGTCTGAAGTAATTCTTCAGAAAAATGGCGTGGGCAGTTTGACACGTTCAAAACAGGCTTCGCCCTTGAAAACTTTGAAGTTGTCCTTTAGGTTTTCTGCTGTCTCCTCATTTCATTCATGTATTTTATCGTGAGAGGTTTTTAAGTTTTAATTTTGTCTCTTTGAAGAACTTTAAACACTTTCATTTTTTCCAGTGAGTTAACCCGTCTTGTAAAATTCAACTTCAAATAAGGAACTTTATGCTTAATAGATTGTTGATTGATTATTTAGAAGTCAATATTAGCTTTACAGACAGTGATAAAAAAAAAAAAAAAAAACACTTGTAAAACTGCGACATGAAATTGAAATGTAAATATTTGGGTGTTGCACCAGTCCAACCAGTAAAAATAAAATAAAATAAAAAAATTGTCTAGAACCTAGTAAAAGCTTTAATTTCATCTCACCATGGACCAATACATTTTAGATTTATTTATCGAAAAAGAGGAATGCTATTAAATATGATTTGATCATTTCAGCGTACGTGAATTGCAATATTTTAAATTGTTTTAAAATTTGACTTTTAAAGGATTCCAAGGAATTTACAAGTCCACTTTGCAAAAGTTCAGACAATAAGCCAACGCTGCGGTACGTGTGTACATGAGTGTGTATTCATGAACTACAAAAAGGTTCAGAGGAATCGATAAGGAATTACTCAAAAAACTTACAAATGCACTTTCATCAACTCGCAGACGGGGTCAGAACACTTTATGCACTCGCTTTAGATGAGCTTAATGCACAGCGAGTCTGCGCCAGGCCATAGACTCGCTGGCGTTGACACGCTGTTTTATCTTCGCCCCCGTCGCTGGTGTCAAACCACTAAAATCAAGTTACGGGACCATCATCGGGCTCTCCTCCCACCTCCTCGCCAGCCTCCGAAACGAGTGCATCCATTTCCACTGGCTTATCCGAACGCCATCAACTCGCTGCAAATGACGCTCATTACCAACGCAGAGAGGAAATACTGCACATCGCTGGGTTTGGCCTAAGTGTGTGTGTGTATATATATATCTGTAAACATCATCGTGTGAGCTCAGGTTTCCTCAAGATCTCGACAAGTCCAGACACGGCACTGTAGTCACGCCAGACACCACAGAGACTCTTCTCACATTATGCAATGAATAAAAATGAATCATCAGTGCAGACCCGTCACAGTCCGGTTGTGTTGTCCAGGTTTCTCAGTGCACGCCTTGTCAAAAGGTGTGCACTGACTGCATGGGCTGCTCGACTATGTGTTAGAAACTACTTTGTAAATATGGAGCTATCCATTACAACAGGTTGGACATGACAGAGCAAACATCTAACCAAGAAACGTGAGACGACTCATAAGGAAGAGACGGAGTTTACGCTGCACATAATCCTGCATGTCCTGTACTCAGGGTGTGTGTGTGTGTGTGTGTGCGTGTGTGTGTGTGCGTGTGTGTGTATGCGTGAGTGTGTGTGTGTGAAGAAGGGAGGGCAAGGAGGGGAGGAATTAGCAGGAAATAGATTCAAGACGCATCAAGAAGTGCATAAAAAGCAGAGCTGCACTAAGCTGTATTCAAACGGCTGCAGGATGAAGAGTTGAAAGAGCCATTACTGAAACCAAAACCTTCTGCACCGCTGCACCTCTAGCTTCTTCATTTTCTTTTTTTTTTTCCCCCACTCTCACCGGTTTATGTGTTTGCTGGACTGTCTGTGGCTTTTTGTGATGTCACCAGGTTCCTGCGCTGAGGAGACAGACCGGTCCTACGCTGAAAACACCTAAAACAGCCGAGAGCCTGAAGAGAGAAAGACAGAGAGAGAGAAGGAGAGAGAGCTTCATCCCTCTGCAGCTGATGAGGCGAAGCGGTGGAGGGGACACTCTGAAGCGGCACTACTGCAGTGGTCACCGGCCAGACCTGGACCTGCTTTAACAGGACAGAAAGTTGGTGGTAAGGACGACCTTTTTGAAGCCCTATTTGGTGAAGGAGAAAGTTTTTGTTTGGCTGCTTTCACTTTCTGCCGTCTTGACTTGACCAGGAATGTTTGCTTAAGCGTACAGCTTTTGTTTTTATTTTGTCTTATCTTTTTTTTTTTTTTTACAATGTTTGCATTTTAATGCATGCTTAACATGTGACCTTGAATGTAAAAGCTGTATTTAATATGGTAAGATAATATGCATCACAAAAAGTTTAGATAAATTAGTTTTCCTTGCATTTAATTCATAATTCCAAGTAGTTTTCTTCATTCTTATGATATTTTTCCCAGGATATGTGAATTTCATGTATTTTCAAATACCTGGAGGATAGAAAATGTAACAACCCAACTTAAAAATTGGTGAACTGTTTTAAAAAATATACTTTTCACATCTTAGCCACTTTTTTCCTCCCACCATTATCAATACGCACCATTGTTCTCTTAACATCTTAAAAATGACAGGAAACGGCATGCTGTAGATAACCTGAAATGGTGCCAGGAAATTGATCAAGCAATCATTTACTCAATGACTTACTTAGCATATTTCAGCATAACGTGGAGTGTCTCTCTGAGATAAGGAAAAGAGGAAGAACGAAAGAAGAAGCGACGGGTTTAAAAACATCAGCAGCAGATAAAGAGATGTCTGAACATTCAAAAAATATAAAAACTATGAATCGAAACAGTGTCCTTATAAAATGTACTTCACTTTTTCATTAATGTATTTAAGATATTTCAACAAACAATAAGGACTGGAGATCAAATCCTAATCCCCTAATCAGGAAACAACAGGTGCAAAATCAACCTAAAACTGCTCTGTTAATCCAATTAATATTGGATTAACAGATTTTTTACAGACTTTCAGAAAGTCCTCAATTTGTGAATTCTCTCCATCCGCCAAACTATTTCATCTTCAGTATTTCAACAGAAAACAACTAAAGTCCATGGAACAAATTTGAGTCTGTCTGGTAGATGGATAAAAAACAAAATGCCAAAGTATCTAACTCAACATTTATTCTCATTTTGACGTTTTTATATACTGAAAATATTTGTAGATGAAGCACAGAAGAGGCCTCTTCCTATAAGCAAACCACAGTTATGCAAATTTACAAGGACTGCTCGTAAAACTGCAGTCCGTTGTTGAACAACGATGCTCAACAAAGCCTTAAGAGCCTATAAAACTATAATAGTCGAGTCAAGAATTTGGTTTCTCTGAAGGAAGTAATAATACCATAAGCATATGAATAAAACCTTCCATTAACTGGTCTGCATGTATTTGTTTGCAAGTAATCATTTTGTCATCAGTGATGGTGTTGGTTTCAGAGAGCTGTTTTGCTTTTTGCCAGTTTCTTCTAACTGTCAGGACTGTGTAGCAAAACCTGTGCAGCAGCGGCAGATATTAGTTATTTCGCCTTTCCTGCTTTGATAAAATCTGTCACATGACAGGATGACAGTCTTAAAAAAGTTTATCTGCTCTCTCTGTTTCCTCCAGAACATGCACAGCTGCTCAAAATATCTAAGTCAACCTATCTCATGAGAACAGCTTCTCATAATGTATGTATTTTTTCTACCTGTGTGTTTCGCTCACAGATTTTTGCAGATTTTTATCCTGCGGTCTTCCCCTCTGTCTCGGCAAGCTGCGACCAGACATGGTGCACCCAAACACGACACTCGGTCAGAACATGACATGCCCCCCCGAAGACATCAACAACTTCCGTAACCAGGTCTACTCCACGTCGTACTCCCTCATCACGGTGCTGGGGTTTGTGGGGAACGGCTTCGCCCTGATCGTGTTGATCAAAACGTACCGCCAGATCACGCCCTTTCACGTCTACATGATGAACTTGGCCATGTCCGACCTGCTGTGCGTGATGACTCTGCCTCTGCGGGTTCTCTACTACGTCCGAAAAGGTCAGTGGGAGCAAGGGGATTTCCTCTGCCGCATCAGCTCCTACTTCCTCTACGTGAACCTCTACTGCAGCATTTACTTCATGACCGCCATGTCTGTCACGCGGTTCCTGGCTATAGTTTATCCTGTGAGGAACTTGGGGGTAGCCACGGTGAACCGCGCTCGTTTTGTGTGTCTGGGGATATGGGTCTTCAGCAGTTTCGCGTCTTCTCCCTTTCTCATGTCTGGTCAATCCATTGACCCAGAGACAAACAAAACCAAATGCTTCGAGCCACCGGAACACAAAAGCGAACGTCTACCCAAGCTGCAGGCGCTGAACTACTTTGCTCTGGTGCTGGGGTTCATCCTGCCCTTCCTGGTTATACTAATCTGCTACGCCGGAATAGTCCGCACTCTGCTTTCTCGCAACCCGGCTGCCCGTCGACAGAAGAGCTCGGCTTCGAAAGCCATCAGGATGATCGTCGTCGTCCTGCTGACCTTCCTGGTCAGCTTCATGCCGTACCACATACAGCGCACCATCCACCTGAGTCTGCTTTCCACGGAGATGAGCTGCGAGGACAAGAACTTCATGCACAAGTCTGTGGTGGTGACGCTGTGCCTGGCCGCCTGCAACTCGTGCTTTGACCCCATGCTGTACTTCTTCTCCGGAGAGAGCTTCCGCAGTCGCCTGTCCTCCTTGCGCCACACGATGAGACGCAGCACCATCCGTCGCCCGTCCAAGATGAAGCACATCATCAGCTCAGACTCCGGGGAGAACCAGAACCAGGTCGAAGGCATAACTCCGGCATGCCAGGAGGATCATCGAACAAGCAGAGGGTCTCTGGTTAAAGCAGGGAATGAAAGCAACATATAAAGAACACAAAAGGAAAAAAAAGCAAAAAAACATTTTTTACAAATGTTGCTGGGTTTAACGTACAGCATGAGTATTAAACGTTCAGTAAGTTATAAGACTAATGAAGACAGGTTTCATTGAAATGGATATTTATTTTTCAAAAGACTGCTTATTTAAAAGAGTAATATAATATCACACGAACAATAAACGGCAACGTGTTGTACTTCGTAGGTTAGTGTATGATCATATCGTTGTAGGAATGCCTCCTGGATAATGTTTTAACAGATGTTTTGAACCACGAGTGTCATGAATGTGTCTTGTTTCATACTGAAGTACATGTGCCGTCTTTGTAAAATACTGTGGAAGTAAACACAACGTCAAAACAATAAATCATGTAGATAAATGAATATTTCTATCCTTTTTCTTCCACTGCAGATGGATGGTAGCGATCCATCCGCAGTGTTTACATTCAGCGATTGCCAGTTAGAAATGTCTTCAAAGCTTTTAAAGCTTCCTTAGTTTAAACTTTTAAAGTGCTTTTATTTTGATAAGATCTTACCAACTTGTTAAACTTCCAGTACTACAGTAATAAGGTATTTGCCCTTCCACGATCTCAGGATTGCATGACATTCTGCTACAGATTAGGGAACTATTAACCTCAGAACCTCACTTTAAAAAAATAAAAATATTTATAATAACCCTGTTAGCCATCAATTCATAGCTATACCTTAGCAAGAAAAAAACATCTAATCAACCAGCTAGAACAACATAAACGATGTGTATAAAAGGAGCATTTAGTGGATAAATTGACTAAACCAAAATAGAAACTGTTCCCTGACAGATTATTCTTCAATGGAGTATTGTGACAGCTTTCTTTACTGCAGATAATGAGAAGATTATTTTCAAAAATTATCTCAATTAATGCTTTTCAAAGTTAGCATGAGGCAATAACTCCATGGGTGATGCAAATTGATGCTCAATTTGCATCTGATCCATGGATCAATTTGCATCACCAAGCCTGCTCAAAGTTACTCAATTTCAACTTTGAGCAGGCTGCTCAATTTCAACCTTGTTTTCTTTTTCTTTTTTTATTGCTTTTCCTACTCTATATTTTATTACATTTTATGAGAAATCCATCATATGACACCATTTCATCTCATGTATTCATCTTATCTCACTTTATCATATAGCTTCTCCCTCTTACAACACAAACACTATTAAAACTAGTAACAGGGTTTGGAAGTGAATCTTTCGAGTAACTGAAAGATTGTTTTTGCTTGCGCCTTCTTTGTTTTGGCTCGGATGACATAAGTCACACCGCTCCCGTGTTTGCAAGGTAAATAAGAAACAGGCAGTGAGACTGGCTGAACCCATCGCCCGGGAAGACGCGGACAAAACATGTGTGGCTTTGCTAATGTCAAGAAACTCCTCTACGAACATTAATATAGCTTGGTACAAAATGGCGGCATTTAGCTGTCAGCGTTTCCAGTCTTGATGTTAGACTGAGTACAAGTCCTGAATCTACGTTTGAGGTTAATGTTAAGTTTAACTGCTGCATATATTTTCTGTAAATATGAACGTCGCACCAGAAACGCACCTGCCTCTCTCAGCGCGTCCTTTAATGCAGTTACACGCTCTGACCAGCAGGGGGTGCACCAACCCATCATTTAGTTCCTGTCTGTGGGTCGTTATCTTTTTTCCCCTGCATGCAAAACTCATCATAATGTTCCTCCTCAGCTCTTCTAGGCTAATTTACAAATTTAATTTGTTTTGACCAGATGAGTCACGAGGCTGTTTTTATTAATGCTATACAAACACTTGTGACTCTATATGGATCATGGAGAGCGGTAACAGCGTGTCCTCTTCTATCTTTGAAGGCACAGCGATGATGATGAGACATCCTGTGCACTGGGCTTCCAGCTATATTAGAAATACAAAACAGCCGGGAGGGAAGATGCTGCTGAGGCCTGCCCTGCTGATTGGAACATAGAAGACCACTGTCTCTCTGCTTCATAAACAGATAATATCGAGCACATGATCGCCTCCCGCCTCTGTTTGCACAAGAGCATGTTTGTTTTGAGTCTGCAAAGCTGATCTCTCTCCGAGTTAGGAGGAGGCGGGTCACGTCGTTAATAATGTACCTTGCGAAGACGTTTGCTATATTAAACGTGTAAGGAAAGTCCCAGCTGAATATTTCTAAAAAAAAAAAAAAAAAAAACTCCTGCCGTTAGAGTCATCACTCCCCTTAAGTGATTTAACCCAAATGCTCATTAGGTTCTGAGAAAGAGTAAGAATAAAACTTGTTTTGTTGTAACTCCTGCTGATGTTTTCCACCCAGGGCAGTGTTACGGCGTGTGTTTGCTGAGTGGATCCAAGTGCAGCTGGACTGAGGCAGAGAGTTGATGGAAGCACAGGGAGCCAGAGGAGAACAAAAAACATGAAGAGCGTGATCGGGAAACTGGATCTAATGGGAGGAACCAGCAAAGAGTGGAGAGGAGCAGAAGTGTTTAGGTACTGGGAGATGAATGTGGACCAATGGACTGGACCTGGGCTGATTGGCTGATTGCAGGTGTGAGAGAAGAGCAGATGGCAAACAAAGAGAACGAGAGAGAGTGAGTGGTACAGGGGACTAGGAAATAAATCTAACATTAAAGAATAACTACACCTAAGAAACTAAACTAGAGAAACAAAGAATAACTAGATACAAGAAATAAACATAGTAGGAATCACTGAAGGGATCATAAACAAGACTCATCAAACAGAAAGCGGCCGAGGAGAACAGACTAAACAAATGTCAAAATACAAGATCCTAACAGGGCCGGTCTTCAGTGTGTCTGACAAAGGTGTGGTCATATTTGTGCTGATCCATGTAGCTCAGGATCCTGACCGTCGGTCCGACCAGACAAAAGAAAAAGAAAAAAAACATCCACAGAAACATTGGGATTTCCAAATGGTACTTTTCATTTTTCTTTTTCCGTTTTCTTTTGAGTCTGATGAATCTTCCTGCCATGTACAGATGCACTTCTCGTACTGTAAACGTAGGGCACAGTTTTATCCACCTCCTTTCCTCTGATGCCCTTAAATAAAATCCAGTGGCATAACATTCAAATTAGCTTAAAAAAAATGAATAGGTCACTAAGCGGAGTTACGGCTTTTGGCCTCTTGATTCGAAGGCTTTTGTGCGGTCTTCTGCACTAAATCAGATAAGCGATGCATCTAAGGTCAAAACTTGATGCAACACTCTTCTGATTTACTAGGCACCAGCACCGGTACCACTGGACCCAGTTTTCCTCTGAAACACACTGCTTATATGGTGCAAGCAGATGTACATACACATCGCCAGACAACTTCGTCATCCTTTCCTCCACAGTTGAGTTTCATGTTTGATCCCTACATCTGCTCTTTTGGACATATTTATTACGTCCACAAGGTATGAGCTTCAATCCAAAAAAGAATTAGGCAGCTGTTGCTGGAGGGTGGGGGGGAAAAGAAAGTCTTGCAGCTGCATAAAATGTACATATTTGCTCTGATCTAAATTATCACACTTATAAGGCAGAGTTTTGTTAGTTGAGTAAATATATAATGATTTTTGTGCATGTGTGTGAATAATTGGGACGACCAGAGCAGTAAATCACCTGTGATCTTTGGCACCGCTGCTGAAAATATTTGAAACGCTCCGAATTATATCTGAAAATACTTATTGCTGCGTCAGACATGCCGTTTCTTTCAAAAATGCACATAACTCAGAATGTTTGGACATTTTTTGACAAGTTAAGACCACAGACCCCCATGTACTCTATTACAATTATTTAGTGATAAGATCATTGCTATGCTCCAAATCGTTCCTCCAAATATAAGATAACTGAAAACTGACGACTAAAGGTAGTCATGTCAGCAGATTCTCCTTACAGGAGCCGTGGACTTCTGCAGCTCCTCCAGAGTTACCGTGGCTTTCTTCTCTGCTCCTCTTGCCGGTTGGTTTCGGTTAGCTTAATACAAGTTTTAGATTTTTCTCTGGTTCAAGCAAAGGTGGGTGGAGTAACCAGAAAATATATTCAAATATGAGTCGCTTTACTTCAAAATAATTTGACTTAATTAGAAGTAAAAATATACTTCTCATGCGACGCCATGTTGGTAGGGATCCATCAGTAGCCAACTGTCAATACAGTTGCTATAGAGTTGCTATGACAAAAACAAACAAACCACAAGCTTAGAACCAGCTCTCAGCTCGTTCCTATCTAATTTGTAAACATTACAACTATTACTCAATTATAATTTTTTCATTTATTTGGTCTTGAAGCCCTGGTTCATCTCTGCTTTGCGCTGCACTTGCCTACCAAGATGGTGGTTCAGTGGCGTGGATCACTTCCGGTTCAGACTCACGGGAGCTAAGTATCGTGCTGTAGAACTACGTCTAAGACTTGGATTGCTTTAAGTTACTCATTGTTGGGTCTTACTAGATTTACATAACGTGCGACGCTTTTTTGACTTTGCCGACGGTGAATTAAGCCGCTGCCTCATGGTGACGTGTGTTCAGCTCAAAACGATGACGGAAAGTTAGGAGTGACGGATTCTTCCTGATGAGTGGTAGCTACAATAAATACAAGCAGACACGTGAGAATTAGTTAGAATCATAGGTGTAACGCAAACAAAGAACTCAGATAAATTATGACAAAGTCAATGGATCCTGATAGAAAGGCCTCCACAGAGGCAACTTCTGAAGGCAACTGGCAAACCACTTTTTACTGTCAACATATATTAAATATAGCGTGTGAATTTTATTAATTCTATTGTCAGAGTCAGTTTGTTCTACTCGTGTCCCTTGAAATTGCCACTCAGGGACAAATTACTTGAAATAAAAAAGCAGTTTTCTTTCCTCTTATAATAATGCACCCCTTTGTCCTGGCCTGTTACAGAAAATCCCAATGAATCACGTCAAAACGTAAAGACAGGGTTCAACTGTCTTGTTTTTCCCTGTGTGTCTCATGTCTGAAGGGCCGTAATTGTCCGATTGCGCACAACGTCTATTAGATGAAGTTCTTCTGAATACCTTGGGTTATCCAACACAATCACTGTAGACGGAGGGAAGAGAAAACGGCTCACAGCCTCTCTTAAAGGAAAAATGTTACATCTTCTGAGAATGTTGGAGGGGGTTGGCACCTTTTATAAATATCTATTTAATCTTGTATTTTCCATCCTGTTTTGTCTCTATGTTTTTGGACCTTTCACTGCTTATAGGTGAAAGGTCAAATCTGCTGATTTTATATACACTACCTGTTCATACATTTTACAATGATATACAACTCCAGGTTACAGTAATTATTACACTGCATTTCACACACTATCCTTTCTCTTTTTTTAAGCTGTCTACTTGCTCGCCCTAGATGGTGGTAGAGGGTTTGAAAACAACTTTAACTGGATTACTTTAGTTATAAATTTCTCTAAAAAGATTTAAATCAACCTTGGCTCGGAGCGCAGCAAGCCAAGTAAACATCTAATGACCTTCTTAAACTTCGGCTGTGACGCTTCGTGGGGCCTGGAGGAGCTACTGTTGTTGACAACTTTGCCATTTTTTGTCCTCCATATAAATTTAGCTGATATAAAAGAATATGTGACTGTGAATTCACAGAAGTTGTAAATCGCTAGTTAAAAGGAGCAAAAGATATCCAGTAGTTGGTCAGATTTGGAAAAAGGCACAGACTCAGATGTCTTTGAATGTGTCGATATAAAGAGGATAATTCAAACACAGCGTGTTTCTGACGCCTTTGGTGACTTTGAGTGAAAAGCAGCCAGAGTTTAGCAACCAAAACTCGTCCTTCTTCCACTTACTGGCTTCACGTGATTCCCTCGCAGAGAAGCTCATGATCGTCAGTCTGTGACCTTGCATTGCCCTTTACTCCTAAACATTATACATAAAGATTAAGGGTTTCTGGTTCTAATGAGCAAATAAATACTGCATGAACCATCTTTATTCAGTTTGAATGTTTTCTACAGAACAATGTATTTAAAGCAGGGTATACAGCTGAAGGAAGTCAGACTTTAATGAAAGGCTAACAATGCTACCATGAATTTGAAATGAACGGATGAATTCACATGATGACCGCAACTGGATAGTTTCCCATATCTTTGATTAGAAATTTTGTGGCTCTGTAAAATTGTACATTACCTCCGTAATTCCAACCCTAAATATCGATACTATCGATCCCCAGGTGAGTATTGGTATCAGATTGACGGTAGCAAGATGAGATCTGTTGTTTTATTTGTTTTTTTTATATGTCCAATAAATTACACAAACTTGCTCACAGAGTTCATGCAGGAATTATAAGGCCAAATATCAAGAGCTTACATATTTAAATTAGAGGGCAGAATTTAATGTCTTTGCAAATATTAATAAGACAGAATGCTGATTCTGTTTTGATGTAAATTCCTGAACCATCGTCGCATGTCACTTATAAAGCTTCAGGTCTGGTAAAATGCTTCACCCGATGTTTATTTGCTCCAGCTGCAGCGTCTGAATTTTGACGAACTAATGAAACGTGAGCGGTAGGTGTCGGTTTCCCACATTTCTCTCTGTCCTCTTGGTGCAAATTACTGATTCTGCTCCTCTCTACTGCGGCCCCAGGCTGCTCGTTTTGGCTCTCTGATTATGTCCCTATATTCCTCGTCACATTCAGGGATGTGTTTTTTTAAGGTGGTAATTGCCAAAAAAAAAAAAAAATGGTAACAGTAGCCTGCAGCCTGAAGCTACTGGAATTAAGTTGAGCCAAACGTCCGTCAATCAAAAGCAGACAACTCTTCTCAGACAGGCCGTCAACAGCATCCCTCCTCGTTCGTCTCGAACTTCCTCACCCTGCAGACGAGACTCCGCCCCCCTGCTCAGGCCGTCTCTCTTAACAGGAAGCTTGTGAACGGCAGCAGTGTCCCCGAAAGCGACTGTTGTATCCCGTTGAAAGTATTTTTGTCTGCCAGTGTATTTTTATCCCCCACTATGACGCACGCAGAGAGAAAGGGCCTTCAGTTTGCTTAACTTTAAAAATGTTATCGCCACATCGCTTCCCTCCCCTCAAAAATCACATACAGCCTCCTGGCCTTTTATTTTCCATGGAAACGAAGGAAGAAAAAAAAGTTAAAAAAAAAGAAAGTTTTATCCCTTTAGTGAATTTAAAATAAATAAATAAATAAAACATTCTGGCACTTGTGTTTTTCTCTGAATGCAACGTGTGCTACTGAACTTCTCTGTAAGGTTTTGCAGTTTTTAGCATGCGTTTTCTTTTTCTTTCTTTTGGAGAAAACTGTACAACATAAAGTAAAGCAGCTAGTTCATGTATTTTGCAGTCAGAGTGCAGCTGTTTACTGGAAAAAGAGTCATTTCCTTTTCCTTTTTTTAATCTACGCTCCCAGAGACAAAGTTTGTTGAAAGTTTCCCTCCCTTCTAAACAAATCGGTTCAATGCAGTTCGAGCTGATTTGCATCATAAACCGAAGACCCAAATCTCTCATTCTCCAAAAAAAAAACAATTAAATATTCACAGTTATTCCAAGTATTTACCTTTTTAAATTGTTCACTGACTTGCAGATGGTTAATGAAGAGAAAGCATGTTTACAACTGGCCATTCGAGCCGGCGGATCTCAGTAAGAGTCCGCAGCTGTTGTTCGCCAGAACTGTGAATGAATGTTTGGCAAAGACGAGGAACAACGGTTTGGGGCAGAAATGTTACAGTTTAGGGTGAAAGGAAATGATTCGTAGCAAATCCGAGAAAAGAAAAAAAAAAGTCTTTGTAAGTCAATGAGGTGGAAAAAGAAAAAAGTAAGAGGATTTGCAGAAGAAGTCAGAGAGTGGGACCGTCCGCTAACACGCTGTAGCAAGTGGCATGCAGGGAAACTGGGTCATTGTGGTGAAAGACACACACACACACACACACGCACACGCACACACACACACACCCCTACACACACACACACACTGATATTAGCTCCACCACTCTGGGCTGCGGTCCTACACATCCATCAGTGCTCATAGTAAAACATATCAGACTGTTGGAAGGCCTGCTGAGTCCCGTGATAGTTTGGTCAGGATTTGGCTTCAGCACGTAATTGAGGTTTTCTTAAAGGTACAAGGGAGTGTCGTAAAATAAAATAAAAGAAACTAAACTATACAATAATAAATACAACTTTTAAAAACCTGATTAGGTACAGGACCGGCCATAATCAGGCCACACATGCAGGTAAAAGTTAGAGAAACCATTTCCCAAACCAATGAGAGATCGCTACCAAATTAGACGCAGTGTAGTTGTAGAGGCATAACGTCGTTCGGGAATTTGTTTTTTCTCTGAAGGGAGAAAAAAGTAATTTACGTAGTAAAATCTTACAAAACAGATCAATCTGATTTCAGATGAAAATAAATCAAGGAGGAAGAAAAAAAAACAGAGTTGACAGATTTCAGTTGCAGCGTGGGGAAAACGATCCGCCTGCCCGACTCCTGTTTTGGGCTGTTGAGTTGGGAATCAACAATTTAACAGTTTTATTTATTGTTTTATTCGTGTAGCTTTATTGGTGTGTGAGAGAATCTTAAACAAACCGCAGCAGCCTGGCAGCTCCTCGTCATAACTTGATCACACACTGTTGTGGGACGCTGCTCCATTCCTCAGCCAGCATGTTACTGTTCCTCCCGCCGTGTCCCGAAATGCACGTGTGGGTCAGAAAAGTCCCCTGGGAGCGTGACAGTGTGTGCTCTCTTTCCTCCATTTCTCCATGTTCAAATGCTCCAGGCCCAGTTTGTGGTCTGTGCTTTTTTTTTATATATATTCCTTTGTTGCACTTGTTCTTGTCTTGAACCGTTTATTACATCAAATCCTGACTTCCCTCCCCATTCTGCCCGTTTCCCTGTGTTTGGATCCTACGTCAACATACTGTTTGACTTACAGAGGCAGGCAGTTTTGAGGCACTTGTGATAAATCACAACACGGTGCCAGAAAGCACTTGTGCAAGAGCAACGTAACACAAAGCCGCCTTTCCTCTGCATGCAGAATTCATTACTTGTGCGATATAAAACATTTAAGCTCTGTTTGTGTTGCAGTTGGGAGATCTGAACCCTTTTCCTCAATGCGTCACAGTCAAACCCGCGTTGTTTCCTATCGCTCAGATAAGACAGAAGTCAGATTAAAGTCCAGACCTTTCTGGTCTTCTGGTTCTGGTTCTGCTCTGCACACCCAGAACCAGAACCAAACATGGAACAGCAGCATTCAGCTTCTATGAATCCAGAATCTGGAACAAACTTCCAGAAAACTGCAAAACAGCTGAAGCACGGACTTCCTCTGAATCGAGGCGAAACCTCCAGCTGCTTAGGTCTGCTTTTGAACATTAATAAATGGAACTTTGACTGATTTTACTGACGACACTTTGACAAAATGTGATGTCTGTTGCTGGTTTTCACAACTGTTGAAAACCAGTTGATGTTTTCACATCAACTGATGTTGATGTTTTCACGATGTAAAGCACCCTGAGCTGAGATGTTGCTGAAATGTGCTATAAAAATAATCTTGATTGATTTTCTTATCTTAGCTTAGCTTATCCTAGCCTAGTGTATCTTATCATATCTCAGCATGTCTTCCCTTAGTTTTGCTTAGCTTATTATAGCTTAGCGCATCTTGTCTTCTCTTAGCTTAGCATATCATATCTTATAGCTAGTTGTCATTTGTTAAGTCACTACAAATTATCTGGATGCACTGTGTGCCCTGAAACTGGGCAGTAATATCTAAACAGAGTTTGTCATACAGCAAAAGATGATGTCATAACCTCGTCACATTACATCTCTTTGTTTACTTCCCAGGAATTACAATCACCGTTTAAAGGAGAAATTCAGGAAAACTGAATGATCCAACTTTAATGTGTAATCTTATCTCTTTCAAACCTGTTTCAACATTTATATCAGATCTGCTCACGGTAACATTACACACCTAGTGTGAAGTAATGTTTCTTAGTTAATGGAGCTCAGATTTGGTTCTAACCCTTCATTAGATGCGACTAAACGTTCCTTCACACACCCTCAGTGTGAAGCGCTGTTTGTTTTTGCTGTTTCTGTGCTCACATGGTCATGTGTTTGTTTGTGTGTGTGTGTGTATGTGTGTGTGTGTGCCCCCTCTACAGGGAGGTCAAACCGCGGGATTGACTGTCGGCACAAACGTCCGTCAGAAGGGACAGATGTTTTGCCCCAGGGTGTTTCGTAGCGACTGCTTGGGAACAAAGATGCCTGAAAATCTTTTGTCCTTCCGCTGAAAGATGGCTCCTCTGCTCATAGGGCCACCCTGCTCAGTGTGTGTGGCAGCTGGGAAGGAATGCTGAGTGGTTGTCCACCGAGTGTCCACAGCTGCTTCTAGCACACAGGCTGTGTGTGTGTGCAGATGGAGACGTCCTGGTTGTTTTGTTTTCTACAACTGAGGGGTTCATCTTCTCCTAATAAGGTTCTCATGCGTCCCATTACTGACTGGCAGACGGCATAATTGGAAGCATGTAGCTGCCGGTTGTTTTTTTGTCACATAAAGTATACGTCGCACATTATCGTCCGTTTCCTCTACACCGGTAGCAAGAAGAATTTTCAAAGTTCACAAAGGAGCCATGAAAATAACAGAGTACAATGTGATTTGGGGAGTTTTTTTTGTTTGTTTTCTTTTTTCACCCCATCTCAGTGCGAGCCTCTGCTCTGGCAGCAGAGTCCCAGCATCTTTTAACATTTCAGATCTTGTGAAACGTCTGCTGGGACCGCAGCTTTCTCGCATCTGTGCGCGCTCTGCATATGTTGTTTTCGAAGTCGCCGTATGAGACTTGAAGTCGACAAAAACACAAAAAACAAAGAAGAATACGCCATCTCCTTTGAAACGTCTAACCTCATCGTTGGGCCTGTTTGGGTGGTGTCCTGTCAGAATTTATGCTTTAGCTCCTCAATGCTGCTCGTTTTTGGTGGGTTGTGGGGGCGGGGCGTTGGCTGCCTTAACAATCGCAGCTGTACATCTGCTTTACATCTTGTTTTCCCGCCCTCCTCCTTCATGTGAAAAACGGCAACAACCTTTTATTGTCATCGTCTACAGGAGAGGAGGAAAAAAAGATGGGAAAATTGTTTTGGAATCCCAAAAATGCATGTCTACCTTACAACTCCGAATGCTTATGGTTGAACGGAAGGTCACGTAGGAAAGGGTTCAGGCATGAATCGCCACGATTAGGTGGCAGAGGTAACTCACCCCCAATCCCCAAAAACAAGAAAGGAAAAAATCTCAGTTTTCCATGTCTAATCTGGGAATAAACATGGTATCTTTAATAACCCAGCATAAAAATAAATACATAAAATGTTTGGGAATTTATGAGCTGTATGGGAAAAGTTAGTTTGAAGGTTCTGAAGGTCATAGGTGCATTCTTATTATTAGATTTATTGTTACCAATATTCACAATGCGGGGAAAAAAATAAATACTACTGAAAATACAAACAGAACCAACTTGCACCTCATTCTTTTCAAGGCACAGTGTGGAGAAAACCGTCCAACATTTCACTTCATGCCGCCTCCATGGCACTCGCCTAGACGCCATTTAACGACCCCTATAAAGTTTCTCGCAGAAATACTAATAATTCTTAGCTTTTTAAAATTTTATCACATTTATCACTGTCGAGGTATGTTGGATAACAGCTCAGGTGGGAGAATCGGTCAAGAAGACAACGGTTACTTTTAATACTCCATAAATTTGGTGTTTATTTGTTTTTCTTTACAAACAAGACAAGAAGAATGTTGTGGATGTTCATGGATGCATGAATGGATATCCATGAGTTAGAACTGATTAATCAAAGGCTGGACCTAAATGTAGTCGAGAGTCTTTGGATTTCTCTATCCAGGAACTCCAGGAGAAGATTATCTGTCTCATACCAAACAAAAATTTATTTAAAAAGTTAATTACTGAGTCTTTAAGGCTTTTGCACCTCAATGCGAGCATGAATAGCATCTTGTCTCATATATTTTTTTTTTTGCCCTAAACTGAACCCCAGGACGGGTTACCCTCCAGACGTCTAGAGGGACAGACTCGACCCCTCCGGCCCCGCAGCCTAAAACAGGACAAAGCGGGTATAGATACTTTATATCTCGATGAATGGATGAATACCAGCTAGCCCAAACTACCATGACCAAGAAAGTCATAAAAACCCTGAGAGTCTGTCACCAGGTCACTGGCTGGATCGTCCCCCTCTTCAATGCCCCTTCGCGCAAAGCAGGGGAGGATGACTGATGGTGTGTTTAGTGAAAACCTGATTCCTCAGACTCTTACACAACTAAAACCTTGAGCATGGCAAATTTTTGCCCTGAATTTTTATGCTGGCTTTGTTTTGAGACTTTTACTCGTTCAAGGAAACAGAATAAGATAAGGCCTTCATGCGTTCATAAACTCATAAACTGGCTTTCGATCACGTTAATGTTGGCATTTGAGCCGGGGACAGTTAGCTGTCGTCCGTTAGCCGAAGGAAGCGAGCGCCGCATCAATGGGCCGCATTGATGGGGTCGGTGGGGGCGAGGGGCGAGGGGAACATGCGGGGAGAACGTCGACATCATGATTTCGGCTCCCGTATCTCCCTTCCTGTACACTTGCTGGAGAAAACAAGCGGGCCATTGTGTGCGTTGAAGTGCATGATTTTTGAGTGTGTGTATTTTTGTGAGGCTGGAAGTGGAGGGTGGCGGCGGGGGAAGGCCTGATGAGGAGACCGTGACCAGGTGTCATGTGATGGGTAGAGGCCAACACAATAGGCACTTGAGAAAGAAAGTAAACACAGTTGGTGTTTTCTTCTTCTGTACGTTTGTGCGTGTCATGCTTACGAATTTTTACATCTGAACCGGAATGAATGCGCGATCGCTGCACGGGTAACGACTGACGTCACGATGGGTCGTTTTACACACTTAAAAATATTTCCACCACGTCACACACACCACTAAGTCTGCACTAGCATGCGGATTAAAACCTGCATAGAAAGAAAAGTCTCATAATTTTCTCATTTTGATTGATATTCCTTCAGTCTTGAGTTCGCACTGAGGATGGAGGAAGACACGAGGAAACGAAACCAAGACAAAACTCTACCTTCTCAAATGAGAAACCGCTTGTTGTTCCAACACTTACTTCACCGCTCCCGCAGGGGAAGAAAATCTGTAAACGCGGACAGAGTAAAGCTACGGATAACGGCCGCGGATGAACTTGATCCCAGCGGCGGTTCAACAGCTAATAAATTAGCGTCCAGAGAGAGAAGATGGCGGCTCGCTGGCTCAAAAGCTTTTCTACTCTTTCATCAGGAATACAGCTCATTCTTCTTCTTTTCTTTTTTTTTGTCTCACTGTTACATGTTATCATTTTTGTTTCTGCGGTAAAACTCTCCTTCAGAAAATAAATGAACTCAACTGGGGAAAAACCGTTTCCTGGAAATAATTAACGCAGTTAGCAAGACAACATGTTAGCGCTGTAATGAGTTATGCTAGAGTTTAATCAATAAATAGTAATACTGATCCTCCATGTACACAATCAGACTATCAGTTTACCTATCTGATATACATTTCTTTACGTTTCCTCTGTGCGATCTGTATTGTACATAAAAATCTGACTTATTTTGATGCTACGCTCTATTATATCTAATAATAAGAAACTCATGATGATCTGGAGAAAAACCACAGAGTCTCCAATTGAGTCCATGTGTAACTTTATTTATCAATCAAAGTGACATAAAAATAAGTACAAAACAACTCAGTTCTGCTGTGATAACTGAATGGATCCAGGACAAAAACTGGGTAAATGTTGTTTTATGGGATTTTATTGGATTTCAGAGAAACTCTGTCTGAGAACATCTCCACTTATCGCTACTTCGGTTCATCTGATCAGAGTCTAGAGCAGTGTTTCTCAACCCTGGTCCTCACCGCCCCCCTGTCCTGCATGTTTTAGTATTTCCCTTCTCCCACACACCACAGGCTTCTGCAGCACTTGATGGTCATGCAATCATTTGAATCAGCTGTTCTGGAACAGGGGCACATCTAAAACATGCAGAGCAGGAGGGCGGTGAGGACCAGGGTTGAGAAACACTGGTCTAGAAGGAAAGGGAGCGAAACTCTTCCTTCCTCGTTGGGTTTTTATGCCGTTTCTAACAAGCGGAGCAGCACAGGACTTCACCTCGTATCCATGGAAACCTGGATGATTGGGTAGATTAAGTCCTACAGCTGAGATAAGGAATCAAATAATGTTTTAAATCTAAATTTAATAAAATACTTGTTTTACCTTCTTCCCCCCCCCCATGTAAAAAATATTAAAATACTAGTGATTTTGTTTTAGATGATAATTTTTGTCATGAAGTTGGAAATGATGTGCTTTTTTCTTTTTCATTTTCCATACATAAGATCCCACATAATGAAACGTATCATTCTCTCAATAAGTTTAAATTTATTTTAAGAACTAAAAACAGATTAGATTATTTAAAAGAGATAAATTTCCTGAAGTACATGTTTATCAAAAATACTAACCTGTCTTTTTATTTAACCAGCCTCATTGAGCAGGACTGAATAAATATGGTCGCAAACCTCTATAATAGCTGATAACCGAGACATTGATCACCCAGAGGCATCATGGGAGTTTTCTCGGTTAAAATCCAGAGATAAAATCCCATCCTGTAAATAAAACGGATCCAGGAGAGCAAAAAGGGGAAAAGTCTCATTCAAGGACAACTTATTCGTTTTAAACAAGTGCTTCAGTAAATATCTAAAATCAAATATTTTACAGTCCAGATTTCATCTCTGAAAAAAAAAAAAAAAAAAAAAAACATTTTTTATTCTCTGTATCCCAAGACTCACACAGGCTGCTTTTGATGCAGCGAGGGAGACAGGAAGGTTTTCAGATCTATGTTTGACTGATTTTGATTTGTGAGTGTGTGAAAGTGGAGGGACTACAGTGTACGCTTGGTTTTAGTGGTGTGTGTCACATGAATTCATCTGGTTTCTTCCAGTTTGCTTCGGTTGAATTTGCTGGAATTATTATTTGCACAGCAGGTTTCGGATTTCCAGTCTGTTTTCTGTGTTTCTCAATTCAATTCAATTAAGTTCAATTCAAATTCAGTTCAGTTCAATTCAGTCAAATTCTCTTTCAATTCAAATCCAGTTTATTTCAGTTCAACAGTGTGACGTATGAATGTAAACGTGAATCCTGCACGTCGGGTTTGTAATGCAACGGGAAGACGTGTTTTACATTGAACTTTGACACATGTGAAGCTAAAAGGTGAATAAAGAAATTCATATGATTTTTTGTGTTTTGTTTATAAGGCAAAAAGTCCAGTAAAGGCTTTAAAATAGTCAAAAATTATATGTGAATATTTGATCGATAACCTGAGTCGTTTAACTTTATATGCAGTTGTTGATTAGCATGATGTCATCTTATGTCAGATTTCAAACTGATCTGGACAAGTTCAGATGTTTTCTAGAATATCAGTAAAAAAATAGGTTAAAAACATAATTCATATGCTTTTTTTAAAGTTTTTTTTTTTTGGCTCAGGGGATCGTATGATGTGTTCACAGTCTGACAGCTCAGGCTGTTTGATTTTCGGGCTGTGTGCACTGTTTGGCTGCAGGACGGAGAAAAGCCCAGCGATTTAGTTTTCGGTGAGCAGAGTGAACTCTCCAGGAATGCTGCGCGTTATCTCGCTAATAATCTACTTAAAGCTAATCTACAGAAAACAGTAATGAACCCTAATCTTCATAACCGCATTTGCAGTTTGGAGGTCAATTTGATAAAAACATGAGCTCTTAAAGGAATGTGGAAAACCAGCATGTCAGCCGCGTTGGACGGGTTTATTCATAGTTATACTTTCCAGAACTTGCGGAAAACGCTAAAAGCTCCCGCTGTAGACGTTGATTGAGGCTGATAGGTGGGGAGTTAAATCCCTGCTGCAACTCGCTGCTCAGGTTTTCTCAAGCCATTTTTCAGACAGCAGGAAAACAGACAGATGTTGGTTTTCCTTAAAAACATCTTCATGCTCTACTTTGTGTGAAGTCGCTAAGGCTGAAAGCTAGAACAGCAGTCAGAAAGTTCATGAGAATGTTGCAGAGATACCGGGCTTCTTTCCTTTTTTCTTTCTGGAAGTGCAGCTGTGAATCAGCATGTAATCGTCCAACGGGGGACAGAGGCAGACTGCAACGCCTGCAGCACCTGCAGCACAGCCAGGTCACTGCTGATGGGAAAACCAGACGACACGCCGGCCCAGATCTCGAACTCAATGGGGCGTCAGACCAAAGGGATTAATGGAAGATAGAAGAAAAAAATCAATTAAAGAACGATTGTGTAACTGAGGAGAAACACGTCTTCACATTTCAAATGACAACTTATGATATCGACAATGTTGCTCCGTGTCCAGGAAGGCAGGAACATACAGCTAACAAAAAATGGAAATAAAATGGTTTTATTATTATTATTATTATTCTGACACAGTGATTCACTGGCAGAACAGTAGCTGCGTTTCCATTGACTATATAATTGCGCACTTTCAAAAATAAAACTTGGTTTTTGATCAAAGTTTTGCTGCTAGGATGTGGTGGGCTTTTTTTGTTTTGTTTTTTGGCTTCATCAAAATCGGTTTATTTAGCAAAACTGGAATACGAAAACTTTTTTCACATCACACCAGTGACACGATCAACAACGGGATGTTGCCGCTGGTGGAAACCACAAAGAAGAAGACAACAGGAAGTAGTCAGAGACTTTACTTAATGACTTATCGTGTGAACAAACTTATTCGCGCGTGATTTTAATTGCATTTCTAATTTAAAGGAAACACCGTTGCGTTTTTTCCGACAATAGCGTAACATCAACAACGTTGTGCATGTATTTGTCATGGAAACGCAGCCACTGACTCTGACTGACTCTCAGCTTCCCATCAGGCGCCTTCCGACTGTCTTTGAGAAAAAGTTCAGCAATACGCAAACAAAAATGCTTAATAGTGAAACGACATATTGTTTATAATATTCTTAAGTGAATTAATACTAGTCTTAGTTTTGATACATTTACTGGATTTATAATGGCTCTCGACCCCAGGAAAAGGTCAAACGTCTATGCTATTTACATCTTTCTTCCTGATCTGTCTGCTGTATTTCTTGGTCTTTGTTCTCTAACAAAACCTCTGAGCCTTTCGCAGATGGACGTTAAACAATAATAATAAAAATAATAATAATAATAATTAATAAAAACAAGTGGACTCTAAATTCCCCCTTTGTGATTTCTGGAAACCATGTTGTCCTTTTCCTTCTGCTTCGAGATGCACTTTGCTTTGTGTTGGTTTGTCTCATAAAATTCTGATATAATTCAGTGAAGTTGGTGGGTGACAAATGACAAACCGTGGAAAAGTTCCCGGTTTTGATCATTGTTGTAACAAAAGCTTTCTGTTCTGAAGTGTCAGATGAGGCGGGTTCAATTCAGGCAAAACAAAACAAACAAAAAAAAAGCTGACATCTACATTTATATTCTGCTTTCATCTAAAAAAAAAAAAAAAAAAAGTAATTATTTTGACAAGTACATATCTTTAGATTACATCTAGGGAACTGAAACAAGCCCTCAGGTTGACTTTTTAAATATTTTTTTGTATTCCTGTTCTCAAGTATCAGCATGTGGCTTCCTGCACTCAGCTTGAGCGGAAAGGAAGTACACACCTATCCTGACTGTGCTTTTCCTCCACTGTTATACTGTGGCTAAACAGGGAGATTAAACCCCCCTTGTCTCAACACTAACAAACACTGCAACTTCTGCCCAGCCAATAATAAGCCCCCTCCCCTCCCCAACTCGTTGCTGCTGGAGGTCAAGGAGCCGTTCCTGTTCCCGAGGCGATGATGGATCGCCAAGCGTTGACGTCTCCGGTGCTCAACCGGGGTTATCGGCGTTGCCACTTGGAAGAAATAAATGCCCTCAGAAATAAGAAAAGAAATCAATCCTCAACACAATGTGAGGTCACTCTCCTGCTGTTTCCTCTCGCTGTTTTATTCAAACGTGCATTTGTGATGGGTTTTTTTCCTCTCTTTTGGTTTTACTCACTGTGAAAACTCAAAAAAAAAAAAACAAAAAAAAAAACAGGGTTCATGGAGTCCCATTGTTTTGTCACGATGGCCTCCCCTCAGCCGCTGCGTCCCGTATCTGACGCAGCCAAACTGCACATCTCGCACTGTGAAGCAGCGCAGAGCCAGAGGACTGATAACTGCCAGATGCAGTTTTGATCCTGAAAAGCCAGAATGCCATTTCCAAAAGCTGTCGGAGCTACAGGGAAACAAAATAGATTCCCGTTTTATTGTCACTTTGTTTCTGCTTTGAATTCGGCACCAGAAACAGAAAACATGTTTTAAAAAGAAAGGGAAAATTGTGCCAAGGTCGGTCGGTTCCCCGGCTGAAAAACAACAATCTCATTGTTCGAGATAGTGAGTAAATAATCAGTAGTGTTTGGGATGACCTTTTAGACATTTTCTACTTTGTTTTCAGAGAGACCAGATCGCGTGGGCCAACATAAATAACGTAATGGGCTTGACACGACTGTTCGGTGTTTCTGTCTCGTCCTGTTAGGCGATATCTTTGACGAGATGCTGCAAACCAAAAAAAAGAACAACAATCCTCGTTTACTGCCTTGTAAATTGTTCATCAGCTAACCTACTCTCAAAATAGCTGGTATTTAACCCCTCAATCTGACAGAAACGAGGTCAAAGCCAACAATAAACATCTGTATTGTTTACACCCTCAGCTGGCACTGGATCGAGTTCATTTAAAGCTCTGGGGAACAAAGTTTAAACAGGTTGCCATTTTTAATCTGAATCATATCTAAAAACGTGCTTCATGTGTTTTTAAGCTGAGTCCCGTCTTGTCTTTGAAGCGTGCGTAGCTCTTTTTGTTTTGTATAGTTTGTTTGAACCAAAAGGAAGGACGTAGAGTTCAACGTCGTACTGCGTTAGCCTTTTATTTTCATGCTTAGTGACCTGGAGAAAAACCCCCAAAAAAAAACCCGCAAAGAAGTGGATTCAACGTAAGAGAGAGCGCCCAAGAGCCAATGAAACTTGAGCTTTATTATTAAAAGAAATAAGTAAGGGACGCCATCCTTGGAATGGCGTCTTTAGGAGCCATTCCAAGGATTTGTTGCTTTGAAGTGAGCAAATCTTCATAAGCACAGACAGAGCATCTGCACAAAGTTGCATGAGATTGAATAATAATATTTTTCTCTCGCAGGTTTTCTTTCAAGATTAAATCCAGTTTAGTGCCATCCATCTTTGTTCAGCTTTCCATTAACAATACTTATGCAATATTTGAGGAGATCTGCATAAATTCTGTTGCACTGGAGAGAACCGCATGAGAGCCACACGAGGAGTCCTTCAACATTTCTAGATCTGGCTGACTTAGCTGGTCATCAAAATGTGAACGCTAAAGATTTAAAATGTTTTTGGAATTAAATTTTGGGGGATTATTTACTTAGAACCATTCATTTCGGTTGAATAGAACTTGTCTAACAATAATCTTAAGAAGCAACACAGCGCACTTTGATAAAATGAAATTGAAAAACAGATGAGGAATAAAGTCATTGTGACTTTGACCCATTTCTGTTTGGGACTCACAGTGAGCGTTATTAACCACAAATGGCCCAACCTGCCAGTACTACTCCAAGAGTTTAATAAAAATCTGATAAGAGTTAATTACAAACGCTTCCATGCATAAATTGGGGGTAATCTTACAATCCATACATTTTCTGTCTGACTCAAAATGCAGCTCATTTCCTTTCTCTTATGGTCAATGTGACACTTATACGCTGCTTTAGTTTTCAGAAACAACATTGGGATTTGCCACATCAGATCTGATGGTTCAGTTCAGAACTGGAAGGAAAACAGAAAGTTTTCCCTCTAACTGTGACGCTCCAGGTTTTTTTTTTTAGAAAAGCCCCACCACCACCTGCATTTCTGAAATTACAATTTAAAACATGAGTAATGTTAGATAATCTTAGTTAATATGTTTTGTTTGGAACACTTGAAGAACTTTTTGAGTGAACCTTTACATCTCTTGCTGCTGTTACACCTGAACTTTCCCCTTCCGGACAATAAATGCTGTTTCTATTCTACTTTATGCACATTTTCAAGATTCGAAGTAAAGGTAAAAAATAGAATTTTGTAAGAAAATAATGGAAATTTCATTTTGTGGGATGATACACAACATAAAAACAAAGCAGATTCAAATCTAACGAGATGAAAAATAGATCAAAAAGCACAATTGCTTGTACTTTTAGCATCACTCTTTGTAAATATATAAAAAACATCCTTTCTAAAACCAGAATTTATTGACAAAGATATTGAGCGCCATTGTAGAAGACCACCATCTTACCCCAATTAGGTGAGATAATAAATGGAGCCTTTACCAGCAACCACAAACATCTGTCTGTCTGAAACAGAACGGCGCATTACACGGTCGGCCAAGCCATGTGAGGTCAGCGTCCTCGGGGATGAGCCGGACCGCGCTCCATCTCCCAGCAGAGCACCAATTGAGGAAATCCTAGAAGGAACCGTGAGTGTTGGGGAGGGGAAATGGCGTGGAGACACACCAGCTCGGAAACCCTGGCTGTACTTCGTGTCCTCGTTGCTGGGGTGCGGTGGGGGGGTTAGAAACAGGAAGAAGAGCGAGAGAGCGGCCTCCTGATGAGGATATCCGCAGAAAAAACAACCGTCGAAGGCAGAATCAAGCTGTCGTCTCCAGACGAAAACATTTTCTCCTAACAGCAAACATGCTTTTTTTTCTTTTTCTCTTGAAACGTAAAAATAAAACAACAGAAACCGCGTCTTGAAAAAGACAGCCATGCATGTTTTGATCTCTAAACCCAGAGGCGAAGACTCAAACGAACTCAGACCGCTTTATAACCACAGCGCTTTGATCCGGTGGAACATCACAGAAGAAAGGAAAACACACAGAAAGTGCAGTGTTACGGCTCGTTATGCATGTGCGGTTTGCTGTGTTGGGAGAGTCGTGCCACTAATCGGATGTTTCCTACATGCCTTTTGTCATTCCAGCGTGTGTTTTTTTTCTTCCTTTCTGTTTCGTTTGCATTCTTTGCTGTGTGCAAACCACCACTTCATGTTGCACAATCCCACTTTTTTGGCCTGCGCTTAAAACACAAAGTAGTATAGATTTGCAGCCAGAGTTACTTCTGACGAGGAGTCGCATTACGGAAACATAAAATCTTAACAAGTATTTTCGGTCTAATTTCTAGCGCAAATATCTTAGTACACGTAAAACAAGATTAAAACTAACTCACAAGTAACTTTTCAGCAAGATATAGACATAAAAACCAGTCAGATTGTTTCACTTTTAACAACACATAGTCTAGTACTTTTTCATTAATGTTAAAGAAATTTTTGTCTTAAACTAAGCTCCTATATCTTGCTGAAAAGTTACTTGCAACTCATTTCAACTGTACTAAGATATTTACAGTAGAAACTAGAAAATACCTGGTCAGATTTTGCGTTTACATCTTTGAGGCTCCGGCTGATTTATGGTGAAGGTGTCTGAGAGCCCACAAGCATCGTTTGAGGTGAATGTCGGTCAGCGATTTCTTTACTTCCATCCCCTCAATCGCTATCATCAACTGGGACGCTGCTTTCGACATATTTATGAAACCTTTGCTGAGATTCCTTTTGATAGCGAACCAGAGATTTGTGAGCCATCAGCTTCAAAGATAAAACATAAAACCCTTGGAGTCTCAGGCTTTTCACCTGCTGATGGTCATAAATAATTAGTGTAATTATGGCAAACGGCTGCACGGTACCTCTGGTTTATTTGTACTTTTTCCTCATGGTTCGAGCATCTCAACGTCTATTATCACTGGATATTAGTGCGCACAACTCCAATGGAAAAAAAGGGAGGAAAAACGCAAATGGGTGACTGGTTCTGATGAACAACCGACAATGGAAATAAGCAGCACTCCAAAACGCAAAAGGTTTTAATGTGGGCAAGAAAAGAACGACAGCATGAAGTCAAAATGTGTTGTTTTATATACAAGTTTGGAGTAATGGTTATTTATAATATCGGCATAAACCTTGTTCTGTAGAGTTTACATTTTCTTGCTGTATCCCGTTGGGTTTTCTCCAGAATATTTCTGCTACACTGAAAGCCACTTTAAATTGTTCCGCATTTTGTCACGTTTACCGTATTTCATCGAGGAAAACAACGCAGTGGAAACCGTGAGGTGGTAGGACGATTTGACTCGGGTTTTCACAATGTTTTAGGGATGTTTTATAGAAAACAAAAACACGAGCCTGATTGATAGCGCTAAGACCCTCCTCCTGGCTCTGATTGGCTGTTTCTGGTGAGCACTGAGAGAAGGGGGGAGGAGTTTGATGTTTTTCAGATTGTCAGTCTCATACCACGACACAATAACTCCCCAAAATTCTCCCGCAATCTTTACTTAATTGCTTATAGAGGACTAAGTAGGTGCGGGAACTGGGTGGACGGATCGGACCAGTACAAACTCCTCTGTGGTCTGAGGTGTTGTTTCAGGCAACGCTCCTCCATCGTGTGAGATGGAGAAGACTGTTAGTGTTTTGTCTCATCAAGAAACCACAAGAAAATTCAGTTTGAAAATTCAGTTTGAAAATGCAATAGTCGTTAAAAAGCTAATGTTGTGTGACAGAAGACGGTTTTGCATCTACAAATGTTTGTTTTGAAATTCTAGCCGAGATTTCTGAAGTCTGAAAAAATGAGAAAACATCTCCTGCTTTTGTGGGAAAGGAATTTGTCTGAAATGTTGCAATAATGCAAACAAGAAAGTCTAAAACATTCAGGACCTCTTAATTTATCTAAATGGCAGCCCAATTTACCCATAGGGGTAAATGGGTTGATGCCATTAAAAAAACCTTTTTGAGTGATTTGACATGATATAAAAACCTCAACAATTGGATTTTCTGATCTTACCAGTGCCTGCTAGCTGCTCCAGACGTCATGCAGTGCAGACAGACACATCCCACCTAGGGAGTGGTTTTTATTCCCGTTCCTCCCTCTGGACCTCAGCCTGATGGATCCCTGCCATGCAGCTCAGGCAATTATCTCAGCTCCAAGACAATGAGAGGATCTGTCCCGCTCTTATCGGCGTTCGTCTTTTTGATCAGCCTCTGTTTGGCGGCCAAAAAAATAACCAATCTTTAATCAAGAGTTCAAAGTTCTGCTGCTTCCTGAGAAAGGCGAGGAGGAACCAGAAAACATCTTACAGTAGCTCTCCAAGACTAAACGTCCCATAAAACAATAAATGTCCATTCAACAAGGCTGCATCCTGTGGAGCATCAGGGACAGCAGCACGTCCACACACACACACACACACACACACACACACACACACACACACACACACACACACACACACACACACACACACACACACACGTGCACAGTTATAAGGCACTGAGTGCCATGCATAATGGTGCTAATGTCAGATAATGGTGTAATAATATGAGACTTTGTTAATGACAGTAATGGTGCCCCAGGAATAGTCACCTCCCAAAATAGAGCAGGGGATGGGTGTCATTAAAGAGACTCCAGAGAAAGGGCCTTTGTCTGCTTTGGAGGGTGTGTGTGTGTGTGTGTGTGTGTGTGTGTGTGTGTGTGTGTGTGCGTGCGTGTGCATGTGTGTGTGTTTTCAGCATGTGAGGGTTGGAAACTGTCCCTGTCTTTGGTTTCTCTGACCCATTACATGTCTAAGTAGATTTTTGCACTGGAACAGACAACAAATCCAGGAGCATTACAAAACATTACAAAGTGGGAGCAACTTTTAGGATAAAAAAAAAAAAAAAACTAGTGTGAAAAGATATATTTCAGGTTTTATTTACCATTTGATTTTGCTGAGTTCATTTCCATTTATTTTGCAGTTGTTAAATTGTTTATGTCAAGGCTGGTCTTCAACTAAATGTTTACTAAATGTCTTTAGCTAAATGACTTTTTATTTCTTCCGACTGCAACCACAATTCAAGAATTTCACAAATTTTGCTGCCAGATGCTTTTGATTCTTTGAATTGGGATAAAATATTCAGTGGTGTGGATTTTTTGAGCTTTAGTTTTAATTTTATATAGTAATAGAACAATTGTGCAGTTTTTCTAGAGTAAGAAACCAACCAGGGCCAGCAGCCTTAGGCACCTGTCTTCCCTGTTTGGTTGGGCTGCACTGAAACAAAATTTTGTTGTGCTTCTTTACAGTAACAATAAAAGTATTCTGATTCCGAATATAGAAAACAATTAACATCCAAACTCTAGGGACTACTATGGCTTCCTTTTAATAAGGCAGACACGTGACATCCTGTTTATATTTCTGGTCTCAAATCAGTTCAACATTGAAACATCAGCTTGCTTTGTTTCAAGTTTGTCTTGTTTGTGAGCATGTGGAAATAAAAATCACAATACTATTTTTTTCGATTTATAATAAAGAAAAAAACTCATTGTCCTGACCCCGTTGTAATTTCACCTCGTTGATTGTAGCAGGCATGACTAAAGTTTGGATGCCGCGGAAGCTAATGTCAGCTAATCAGCTTCAGCTACACTGCTAATATTAGAATAAAAAAATATTTCACGTTCGGTCAAGCACGTTAGTTTGGAAAGGTGTTCATTAACAAATTACCAATAACAATAATGAGTTTTTGGGGCAAGAATTTAAGGCTGAATACAACTTTACCTACCTTAGCTTGTGCTAAAGCTAAGCGTCCAATTAGCTACAAGCTTCCCGGAAGCAGTTTATGAATGGAACATCCTCACTTCGGTCGCCGGGCAAAACATCCACATTCTGCTTTGGTGGGACAGATTTAAAAGGTTTATCCGTTTCCTGTAACTTATTTTCACAAACCAGAGGAGTAAAACTATTGGAATAATTACAATTTAACTGATTTATTTGTTTTATAGGTAAACAGCTAGCCTTATTCCTGCTCAGAAAAAAGCGGTATCCAAATTATTACAGTTTAATTGGGTAATTGTAGTAGATTTTTAATCTTAATTATCTTCCGCAAATTAACTTGATGTCCTGAAAATAAACTCATTAAATCTTCCGTCTGAGGGGAACATGAAAAGTTCAACCATGTTCCAGAAAGACGATAATAAAAGTTTCTGTCGGTTTTTAGAACATCAAAGTGGATATGGTGGGGTTTGTTTTGTTTGTTTATTTATATAACTTTTTTAATGACATCTGTAAAAGTTAGAAAGTTGAAAATAATTTTGCGTTCAGACTGATTCTCGCAGAGGGAAGGATGGTCGAGTTTGGGCTGTGATTGGTTGTTCCTGCAGCCTCCAGGCTTGCAGCTATAAAAGCACCGATGCAGCGGCGGAGCTCAGAAGGTGCAGAGAGGAGGACCGTCTGTTTCTGCTGCTGCTGGAGGAGGAGGAACTGGGATCTTTAACTCCGGGACAGCGCTATTTCAAATGTTCGTTAATTAATCCCAAAACGATCGAGGTGATTAGATCGACTCTGCGCGGAACATTGATGCGAACAGTTTGACCCCCAACACTGACGCCGTGACTCTGGAAATCCGTAAGTGTGTCTGATTTCCTCTCTAACTGCTGGGAATGTGGCTCATCACAGGCACTTGTTGCATTTCTGATTGAATGTATGAATGTGTGGGATTTATTTATTTACTTATTTCAAACTTTTAGCAATCATAACTTTGCATGAAACTGATTAATCATATATAGGTTGCATTTATTTAATTTTATTTTAATTTTATTTTAGTATCGATGGCAACTGCATAAACACAACACAAATAAATATCCCAAAAGCTTTATTTAAATGGGATAGATATGTTTACATGTTAATGCAAAAAATATAAATCTGTTATAGCATATGTGACATACGTTGTTATTCGATAAAAACTTATTTTGTTTTCGGACTTCTGCTGAGTCGCTGCAGCCATAACGTCTTTCAGTTTAACAGATTTTGTGACCAAAGTCATGTTTTACTTCTGTTTCAAAAAAAATAATACAGTTTAGAAATCTTTATATTTGGAAACCAACTTTTGTTTTTCATTTTTTGCACAGATTAAATCGAATAATTTATGTAAATTTTAAATGTGATTTGGAATGGTGCTCCAGTTATTTACTGATTGAAGAAGCGCAGATCTCAGCCTTTTCTTTTTGCTTTTATTTTTCCACTGCTTGCCTTCTCCTCCTTTTGCTCTTATAAACTCTGCAGCAGGAAAGCATTCTCAATTTTGTCTTCTTCTTCTTCTTCTTCTTCTTCTTCAGCAGGTTTCTTAAAAAAACAGCAACTAAACACTTTCAACACTCACCTCTCCCTCCTCTATCCTGACCTCAGTCAGGTCACACATGTTATGACCACCAACAAAAATCTCCCCCCATCCGCTCTTTCAGACAACTTTTTCCTTCCTTAATTTCTTCAAAAGAAAAAAAGCCATCAGAGCTAAAGGTCAGGGATGGTTTGTAATAGAATAAAAGGATCAAGCTTCCTAATTAAATCAGAAAACCCTGCTCTAATATACGGTAATGAGCCGCCATGTTACCCAACACAAAGGCATCATTCACAGGAGGGAATATTTACACAGACTGTGGCCAAAAAAAATCAAAACTGGTTTCTTGTGATACACACATCGTATCATCCGAATGCTGCGATGAACAGCAGTCGTCCTTGTTTTGTTTTGTTGTGCCGTTTGTTATTTTGCACTGGAACGTATAAAGGAGGACATGCGTTTTCAGCACCGACCTCTGACATCATATAAAGGGCTGTGTAGAGAGGCTCTCTTTGTGTGAATGTGTTCGTCCCTGATGCTCCAGTCTCTGCGACCGTCACAATCCCATCGCCTGTTCGGCCTCAGATGCACGTTGGCAGTTTTTATGGACACACATGATTCTACAGAGGCTCAGAGCCAAAATCTGTCCACAAAAAACCCATAAAGGATTTCTGTCACTAACACACACACACTGAACTTCATTTGTTCAGCTTTCTTCCCCCCAGCTCCTTTATTTAGTTCTATGAAAATAACGTGCTTTGTGTGACTTTGTGTTCGCCGTTTTGTTAATTTTGATCGAGTGTGGATGTTCGGGGCGCTTTTAACATCTCGGTCAGAGTTGGAATTTTATTGAAACGTTCATCTATTGCACTAATTTAATTACAAATGTAAGGCTGCATGATGCATAGACTTAATAAGCAGACTGTGCATGAATTGTTTTCCAAGTATTTGTTTAAATTAATTTTGATGACTGTTGCTCAGAGGACAGTTATTTGTCGTTTATCGTGATAAATTTCTTATCGTGATAAGAATTTTGATTTAGTGTTTGTGTCGCTCGCGTCTACTGACAGTTGTTGAAAATTTCAGTTTTTCAGATTTATTGTGAAAAATCTTCCTCTTGACACTACTAGATCAGGTGAGTTTGGTGGCCAGTGAAGCATAATTATGTCATTGTCATTCGTTGCTTTCCTTTCACTCAACTTTCCACTAGCATAACTCGGGTAGGTTTTGCTGTTTTCCCTTTCCACATTTGGATCTTGCGGCTCTTCGGTTCAGTCCTCTGTTAGGAACCTTCAGCTTCTGGTTTTACTTTTGGGTGCACATGTCAGGTCTCTGGTTCGTTGCTGTTTTTATCATCTGAGAAAAGTGAGCCACATTTTCTCACGTCCTGAACTGGAAACAATTATTATTCATGCTTTTGTTTCATCGCGCTCGGATTACTGCAGAGCATCAAACGCAAACCTTAGTAAAGCCTCTCCGGAACGGCTGCAAGTCGTTTAAAATGCTGCTGTGAGGCTTCTGACAAAACCCTAAAAGTTTTCTCATGTGCCTCCCATGTCGATACGACTACACAGGGTTCTGCTTTATTTTACAACTTAAGATTATTTCACTGACTTGGAGAGTTTTTCACAAACAGACACCTGGTTATGGTTTCACCTGGAGCTCTCCTCCTTCTGTACTTGAGATCCAGGAACTCTGTGGTCTCCTTTAGAAGCCAGTTTAAATCAACTTCTCCTTCATTTCTGCTATATTTTATTCAGCACTGGATCATGTGAAGCTAGTTGTGATTTTATATTTTGAAAGTGCTTTGTCAGTAACATTTTACTACTTCCTCCCCTTTGCTGGAGCAAGTTTTCCACAGCATACAGTTAGCTATGATAGCTGGCCATCTATCCATCTAGCTAAAATAGACAGCTAACTGGCTAGCATAAAACTACTACAGGTGCATGGCAGGATGTTTGACTGAATCAGAAATCTGTAGGAAAATGCGTAGTAAATACTGGCCTGTTATCAGGGCACTCCAAGGACGCAACCCACTAAAATTGTCCATCATATCACTCTTGGTGTTGAAAGTTTACGTAATGAGATAAAACTCCAAATGACGAGCTACGAGCTTCCAGTGTTCAGGTTTAAGGCTAATGGTCAGTGTGTTGTGCTTTTCAGCTGCAGTGGGAATAACTGTAGCTTTCCTGGATTAAATGAAAGCAATGAAATTTAAACTTTTGTTTAAACAGTTTGTACTAATGCAGTGACATGGTGGTATTTTTACTGATACTTACGCTGCTGTAGCATACAGAGAAAACACAGTGTGTATGATAAGATTAGTACTGTGTGTTGGACACATTATGGGTGTTCTTTGAGCAAAGCAGGGACTCAAAGCAGTTGATGCAAAGTTTTGTTAGATTTCCAGCAGAGCTTCGGTTCTTGGCTCAGACATGAGAAATAGAATCGTTGCATATTCATCGTATTATGTGGCTGGATAAACAACCTGGTAACTGTTAAGACTTACTGTAAAAAAAAAAAAGGCTCAAATTATTTTTAAAAGGCAGTAGTAAAGCACAGGGATTTTTGTTTTCCTCCTTCCTTCCATCCATTTTCAATTCAGAGAGAATCACATGAAGCCAACTGTAGGCAACATCTTGCTTCTGTGGTTTTATTTTAGCTGCAAGCTAATTTCTGAGGCTAACCCACCAGACAAGGAGTTCAGATCATCATTACGGTCTGTTTGCGGTACCTGTGATACAAAGTCTATAAAGCGACTGCTTCTAAAAGTAGAAATAAAACTTTATTATGCACTATGAATTGCAGGAGATAATATTCTAAAAATTAACACAAAATCAAATCTTGCAGCTTGAACAAGATCTGATCACAAGCAGACATTACTGACGTCGGTACAGCTTCATGTACAAGATTTACCCCTTTGCTGTTAAATTTGCAGTAACATTTATCATAAATCAGCCGTTGTTCTGTGGAGCCACATTGACTTCTGAACCAGCTTTCCTTGCGCTTTCTAACCCAGCGGCTCCCAAATAGTGTTAGCTTCTGGATGGAGTCAAAATATGTAAAGAAACAAACTTTTAGAATGATTTTCTCACTTTCATTCTCTACTTTCAATAATTATTAGACATGTTTAGCATAGATACTGCTTAATAGCATTTGATTTTAGCTGGCCGTGCTATGCTAGCATAGGGAGCAAAACAGCTTGAGACATTTGACCAGCAGCCAGTCAGAAAGAGGAGCATGGTAAATAACATTTCAGTAAATTATTTGTTTGTATTTTTAACAATAGTGATTGGAAAATATTAGATTTTTTAAAAATTAAGAATTAGAAAAATATGTAAAAATGAATTAGTTTAAATTTATTTTATGTTTTTGTATCTTCCCTTAAGTTTCCGGAGACTCATCTAGCGCCCCCTGGTGGCTTGACTTTTACTCTGAAAATCATCTGTGATCATCTGTGTATGATTCATTTTATGTCACTAGTTTATGTCCATGAGTGCTTTGAGACCTACTTTTGCAGAAATTTAATATATATTAAAATGAGTCTCTTATTTTGAAAAATGTTACTTTTTTTTTTTTTGAAAGCACAAAAAAAATCTCTAGTCACTGTTAAAGATCTTTTATTTTGACACTATTTTGAGTGTCTAAGTTTAAATCTTAATGTCAAAGAGTCAGATTTCTACATCCAAAAGTGCTGGTTGTCATGGTAATTTTTTGAGCTGCAGGTGTGAAAGGTCAAACTAAGCACCAAACTTTCTCTAAGCAACAAAAGATTCAACAGTTCAAACAAACGGGCCCCGTTTGAAACATGAATAGCAACATTTGTGGATTTTCATTCCTTAGAAAATATAAAAACATATAAATACAACTTAAATCTAGATTTTACAAGACAGCAGTCACAAAAATCATTAGCTTCTATGGCAACTTGACATTAACCAGGAAATCATTACTGTTTAAACTTTACCTTTAATAACATAAAGTTACCTAATTTTTAAAGTGCAATCAGTAATTCTTTTATAACAAATTTATATCAGTAATGATTTCTTGGTTAATGTCAAGTTGTCATAACAAAGACATTTTGAATAATGTCAACTTTGTATTAAAAGTGTCATAATTTACCGAATGACACTTTATGACAACAGTCATAAACATTCATGAAGGCTTATTCATGTTCATGCCAGGTGTTATGTCATGTTTATGACAGTGACTTATTCAACCCCCTTCAAATAAAGTGTTACCTAAAAAGCTCCTATATATTGCTGAAAAGTTACTTTTAAGCCGGCTTTGTCTTATTTCAAAGTGTAGTAGTGAACTAGACCAAAAAGTACCTGATAAGATGTGTTTTCTCAAAATGACTAGGAAATGCTGCGTGTTTGCAGATATTTGTAGTCCCAAGGCAGAACTCTTGAGGTTTTTCAGGAAGACTTTGACTCAAAGTGAGAGAATTTAAAACTATTAGAGGGCTCATTTCCTCAAAACTTTCTCCATTTCTCCTAAACACACTCGGCAAAAACACCCTGCTCTTTGCTCAACGTGACGCTCGCTGTGTTTCTCCTCGCAGGATCCGAGTTTGGACGGACCGAACCCCCGGCGTGCCTGTGAGCGATCGTCGACATGTTTGTGAGAACGAAGGCCGTCGTGCTGCTGCTGTGCCTCCTGGCGGCGGCGGAGGCCGGGGCCTCGAGGTCGGCCCGCGACTCCCAGAGCGTCCCCGACACCCTGGAGCCCTCCGAGGGCAACGCGTCCGTCCAGCTCCCGCCGCCACAGCCGGACCGCCCGCGGAGGCCGTACCCGCCCATGTGCGTCAAGCCGACAGAGATCAGACACGCCTTCAAGTACGTGAACACCATCATCTCCTGCCTGATCTTCGTGGTGGGGATCATCGGCAACTCGACGCTGCTCAGGATCATCTACAGGAATAAATGCATGAGGAACGGACCCAACGTGCTGATTGGCAGCCTGGCACTCGGAGACCTGCTGTACATCATCATCGCCATCCCCATCAATGTGTACAAGGTAGACTTCATTCAACGTGACGTCTGCGTCTGACTCCAGTTTCCCTTCTGGGTGTTTTTATGGGACCAAGGCCACAAAAAACAACCTAGACTTTCTGGAAATCGCTATTAAGTTACAATAAAGATCCTAGTTGTTTAATTTACATCAATAATAATTAAGAAACCAGGACTTTTATGCTCTTAATCATTTATATTTATCGTACAAGCCTGACTCTGGTTCCAGCTTAATGTGATTTTGAAGCAGAATGCTTTCCCAAAAAAAAAAATCAAACCAATGTCAAATGTTTCCTTTAGCCTCATCCAGCGATCAGTCCTTTCATATTAACTTTTTATCATCGGGTTTATGAGTCGCAGCTTGTGTTGAAATGTTCGTCTGTGGCAGAAGAACGTGGATTTTAAGTTGAGGGATATGAATTACGGGGTTGTGATTTTTTTTTTTTATGTTACAGACTCAAACTCCCACATGTTCCCCATCGGGGGGGTTTATGTGATGGATCGACACGACGTAATGAAAAGAGAAAAATGGTTTTCAAAATCTGTAAAGTTTACCCAAACAAAACCACGAACAAGTCTCCTCGGGGGAGTTTTGAGTCGTTTCAGATGATGTCAAAAAAAGAAGTGGAGAAGGAACGGCTGTGTCGACGACGGCACTCGGAAAACCGGATTTCTGAGAAAACAGATCTCAAAATTTCTCCACAAACCTGCGACAAAAGTTGATAATTCACATGACTGCAATGATTGACTGTCAGCTAGCGATGGGAGCGACGGCTCTTTGAAGGGAACCAAATCTTCAAGATCATTTCACCTTAAAGAGCCACTAAAAATATCAATCTCTCATACGGATTTTATGAGCGAAACTCATAAAATGTACTCCGGCTACGATTAAATCATTTGTTTGGCGGCGTTTCGAATAGAAACGATGAATGAGGATAAAGCGACAGACGAGACTAGATCAATGTAAGAGTTACAAGTTGTTTAGACGCTGAAAGAGGCAGAAAGCGTCGCTATAGCAACCAGTGGATGGATGTCACAGGGAGGTTTGAGCTACGTCACAGTCAGAGCAGCTGGGAAATGTTGACGTACCGTCCCAAAAAAAATGGAAAAAAATCAGAAATCAGTTTGTTTGGTCAGAATTTATTTATGAACCATACATGTGATTTTTGAAGTTTTGTCAAAAGTACAATTACCAACCTCGTCCCTCGTTGTGAGTTTTAGGTGATGTTACAGCCTCACCTCTGTAAACATCACCTGAAATGTCTTTTCTTTTTCCAGAGAATTAAAAACAAAATAGACTTTTAAGTTTGTCCAGTTTGCCAAAGTAGAAACAAAGACAAAGAGAATATCTCGATCTCCTTTCAGATGATGGCTATTTAATACCCATTAAAACATGTAGAATAATTAAACATGTGGTCTTATTTGTTATTCCTTGCTCAGTCCAGACCAGAACTGAACCTGTCCCCCCCCTGCAGCCCGCAGCGAGGAGCGGCCCTCGGCTGTGGGTTTTGGCCTCGACTAAATTCATTTTGGAAGAATTAAAGACAAAGGGAGCCCTAAGTGAACCTCTGAGAGATCCGTGTGTGTGTTTGCACAGGCGATACCGACGTCTCTCTTATTACAAGTTTCTATTGTTTCTGCCGCAGCTCATAGCCGAGGACTGGCCGTTCGGCGTGCACGTCTGCAAGCTGATCCCGTTCATCCAGAAAGCCTCGGTGGGAATCACCGTCCTCAGCCTGTGTGCCCTCAGCATTGACCGGTGAGCGCGCACACACACACACACACAAACCTGTGGACACATTTGAGCGACTGTGTCTGAACGGTTTCCAGCTACCACGCCGTGATCTCGTGGAGCCGGGTGAAGGGCATGGGGATCCCCCTGTGGAAGGCCATGGAGGTGACCGTGATCTGGATGGTTGCCGTGGTGCTGGCCGTCCCCGAGGCGGTGGCGTTCGACATGATAGAGATGTCGTACAGAGGCAACAAGCTGCGCATCTGCCTGCTGCACCCGGAGCAGGCCACCAGCTTCATGAAGGTACGCTGTTCATCCTGCTTGACGCAGATGAACAATGTCTTTTTCCCTCAATTCATGTTCCAAACATTACGGTTTATCGCAGTTTAACTAGGGGTGGGACTCGATTAAAGTTTTTATTAGTCGAGTTAATTCCAGAGTCTGGAATGAATTCCAGCATTTTAATTAACAAAACCAGCATCATTTTCAACTCAACAAACCATTTTGCTGCTGAATTATTGAATAAATAGACGTGAGCTCAGCAACAACAATACTTACTGCAATATCTTTCAGATTCTGTTCTTGTATTATTTTGCCTTTAGCTTCATATTACTTGAAAATGGTCTCAAAACAGGAATATTATAGTTCAGTGCAGGAACTTCTGGGATATTTTATCGCGACAGGACGCTGACATCATCATTGCGGACGTCTGTGCTGCAGCTACATGCTCAGCATCGAGATGCTGCTATGGACTCGATTAACTTTGTTGATTGGCTAGCCCTCTTTAGCACAACGTTCACGCAACGACAGTCCAGTTAGATTGTCTTTGTAGCAAATGCCCAGCGGGCCAAGAAAAGCATCTTTGTTTGCGGACGACGCTTGTGCGTCAGATTTTCGGGCGTACCGGAAACACAACACAAATGTTCCAGCCAGAACTTTTTGTATGTGAAAAAGAAAAAGTGCGATTAATGGCGTTGACATTTTTAAACGTGTCAAATGTAAAAATGTAAGTAACTAATTGAAATTAACGGGTGAAAGTCCCGGAATTAATATTACTGAGCAGCGGAGTAAAGACGACACATTTTGTGAAGTGAAATATGGACGGTGGTTGATTCACTTCCTACATCTAATAACTGTGGGCTAAGGTAAACTAGGTGGGCTCCGGTTCTTGCACATTTACGGCTCGTTCCTTTAAGTCCTTCCTCCTTATATTAAAACAAAGTAAACAAACAAAAAAAAAAGAGCACAGTGCTGCGTCTGCATGGATCCATACAAGATTCCCGCAGTTAACCTTGAGTCACCTCTCTGTTCCCACAAATGTTTGAGAGTCAAAGTCGGCACTTAAATCTAAAACAGGCTGAAAATAAACAATTTTGCAAAGAACAGTGGGGTCAAAACTCTTCCACAGAAATGTTTGCGATTAATTGTCACAAAAATGATCAATAATTTTGGCCAATCAGCCAATCAGTTTGGTTTGGGGATAAATCTGGGCAGCAGGAAGGCACTTAAAAATCCCCCAATATTATGTAAATAAGGAAGAGAAAAAGATGACTGTCATATTTTTGGTCACTTGTGAGCTCAGCAACATCCTGATCTTAAACAGCCACAAAAGGAGAGTTTGGAGACTACAAACTTCAGAGTTCATGAACCGCATCCTTCTCCTTCACCTTCCCACCAAATTCGTCACACTGATCATGTTGGATTAGTGTTTTTCGCAGGCTCGGGGTTGAGGCTTTGGCAGCCGCGCATCTGGTGAATTATGGCGCAAAAACATTGGAAGAGTGTTGGGAATGCGATGAAAGGTTATCGTCAGAGCCAGCCCCGTCGCTCCGCGGGAATCTAAGTAATCCGTAATGTAGTTAATTAGATTTTCGGTCCAGCAATAACAGGAGGAGGCGACCGGCAAAGGTTATTCGTGTGCAACGCCGAGGTAAAAGGGGAAGACAAACAGCTTCTGACATTGACCGTACCAGGCGCTGGGGGGATTATCTATCAGGAACTGAGATAGGGAGGAAGAAAACTCATGAAAACATGAGTGACTTCAGTATTTACAGGAGCTGCACTGCTTTTCTCTTTCATGGAGGGAAGAGCAGAACGGCTGGGATCATAGGCGTAGGAAGCGGGGGGGACGGGGGGGACATGTCCCCCCCAATATTGAAGAGAGCCACATTCGTCCCCCCCAATAATTTCTCTGCTGTTGCGAAGAATTTTAAAATCTTCCACTCGCGTGCTTTTATTTTGAAGGCGCACAACAGCGCATTCAGCGGAGCGCTTCCTCCCCCTCCCCCCTCTGAACGGCTCAGAGTAAAGGCAGCAGCAGACGGAGTCAGAGAAACTCCGTTTGAAGGAGGTAAACTGTCTGTCAGGAATGTTGCCATGAATATCGCTCGTTTATAACATCTTGTTGTCAGTTTACTTTCATATATAGAACTAAATCTTTTAGGTTAAGCCGTTTTAATTCTGGGATAGTCACATGTCCAAAATTTTACTGCTAACTTTGTTTAAAAGTTAGCTAGTCTAGTCACAATGATTTAGAATGAGACTGAAACAGCAACGAAATTAGCCTTTTTATTATTTAAAGTGAGCAACATCTGATCATACTCGACCACTTAACGTGTAATTATATATTATATTATACTATATTATATTATATTATATTATTTAGATATTTAGGAGAACAGCAGTGCTAGAATGATGTTGAAGAAAGGTGAAGAAGCTCTGGTGAGATCTTCATTTAGTTTACTGAAATATGTATTAACTGTTTTTAATTTTTAAATAAGCTAAACTATTTTATTATGAGAGGAGCAGATCAGGGAAGACATAAGAGAGCCAGGTGGAGTTTCAGTGTAAAGATATAAAAATTATATTAATTAATTATATTAAAATTATATTAATTACAGGAGACAATAAAAAAAGTGCTTGAGGAGAGGTTTAAAGATAAATTAGTGAAAATTTTTGCTACACAGTAAATAGAGTTGAGATGTATAATAATGCATACATCTGAAAATTAAGTTGTTTAAATTCTCATTCTGTATGATAAAAACATTTTTTTATATATTTAGTTCACATTCTGACGCTGTACATTACTGTAGTGTCTGTTGTAAATACATGAATCCATGCAGGAACATCAGGCTGCAGAGAGTCAGAGGGAGGCAGAGACAGAAACACATATCTGTAGATATTTTAGTTAAATGTTTGCGGCTGAAAATGACAGGAGAAAAAAAACATTTAGTCTTTTTGCTTCAGTGTTTTTCATGGATCTTTAGTAAGTTACTGAATGCAGAGCTGGAAAGTGAGACTGAGTTAACAGTGAGGAGCTAAGGTATCTGTTAGACATGAAAAGTATAATTTTTATTTATTTTGTAGATCAAACTGTTGCACTGATGTAGAGAGATGTTCAAGAAGAACAAAACTTGTTTAGATTTTGTTTTTGTTGGTCAAACTGCTGTATTGAGTTTAAAACTGCGGAGTCGTATTTTATGAGCTGTTTTTACTTTGGTTTTAGAAAGAGGTAGAACCAGTTCAATTACCAGTCAATTTATATCAATGCATTTTGACCAATAATCAAATGTCTTTTGACCAATAAAATATATCAGAATCTGGTAGCCTGTCTGTGCTACCATAATATTTAGCTTGCCAGTTGTGAGGCAAATGCTAAAGTGAGTGTTCATCCTGGAATGACGGTCATTGTACTATGCATAACTTTAATCTGATTATTGGATTGTAAATAGTAACATGTTAGAATACTTGTTACTGAAACAAGGGTCAGATTAGAGTAACGCGTTACTGATGTGTTGATGGCATCAGGCACGTGCAGAGGGAGGGGCTGGGGGGGCTTGAGCACCTGCCCCTTTTGCTCCTTGCCCCCAAGTGCCCTTTTGGTCAAACTTTTTTTTTTGGTCTTATTTTCTAAGCCCTCTTCTGACACATAATAACGTACTAAAATTATTTGTTGTTTACATTTTTAATAGTTTAGTTCTGTAAAGACAAAATATGTCTGGTGGTTTAGCTCTGATTTACATATCCTGCTAAACTGCGGGTTTGAATATGGCAATACTTTCTTATAACAAAATAGACCTGCAGAAAGAAATTACTAATAAAATATCTTACATATGCATAGTTGTATGGTCTTTTCCTTAGCTTTGATTGTGTATCTCACAATTTTGTAAATTATCATTGTTTATTAAACTCTGAAAGGTGTGAGGCTTTGTTAATATTCTGTCCTAGAATGCGGTGAGATGTACCCTTTTTTTTGAGCACCTGCCCCTTTAGTGGTCCCTGCACGGCCCTGGATGGCATAATTGTTTGACAATTCTGCTCAAGCTATTTACTGATCTGTCAGGTTTCCGATATGCGTCCCCCCCAATGACAGACTCGTTCCTACGCCCTTGGCTGGGATGATTGTAACTTTGCATGAATCGGTTTTTTATTTTTAATTTCTGCGGCGTAGCGGTAAGGAGAGAATCTTCTGGACGGCGTTCAGCGTGCGCACCTGGTGTTTTGCTTTCCGGTTCCAACAGAATCGGTTCGCGTCAGCGCTACGAGCGCCCCGGACGCTCGGTCCGTTTAATCAGGGCCTCCCTTTTGTCTTTGCCAGAAAGCAATCAGAGCCCGACGAGGCGCTGCTGCGCGTAAATCACCCTGATGCGCCGGCCTCTCGTGATCTTCGTGGTGAAGTCGTAAGGAAGGAGGAAATTGGAAAGAAATGTTAAACATGTGACCTCTTTAATTCAGAGGGAAAGACCCGGAGATAAAAGTTTACAGTTGAAAAAAAAACACGTTATATAATGAACAGACGTTCGTGTTGCAGAGGAAACTTTTTGCAGTTTCTTTTCCGAACAAAGAAGGAGGATCATAATTAAACGTGTTTTTGAATCCAGTTTCGAATTATTGGAGCAAAAAGTCAAGCATTAAAACTCTACTTTAGATCTTTTTATGCAGTCTGAGAGTCTATGAGGATAATTTATTAACTCATTTCTTTGAGACTTATTGCATTTACAGCCTATTTCTGCATTTCATCCTGAAGCCTTAACACCAGAATGAAATGAGTTGTGCTTTATTTTTAGCTAAAACTAATAGTGTGTGTGTGTGTGTGTGTGTGTGTGTGTGTGTGTTTTTTCTCCCAGCTGTACCAGGAAGTTAAAGATTGGTGGTTGTTCGGCTTCTATTTCTGCCTCCCGCTGGCCTGCACCGGCATCTTCTACACCCTCATGTCCTGCGAGATGCTCAGTCGCAAGAAAGGCATGCGGATCGCGCTCAACGACCACATGAAACAGGTGTGCAGGAAAAAAAACAACAAAAAAAAACACAGAAAAAACCTGACAGTTCAGAACCTGACCGTAGAGTTCAGCTGAGCCTAAAAGCCTGGATGCTTGGTAGAGGGATCCTGCGGAATAAAAGTGAGCAGACAATATCTTACATTCAGAGGATATCATTGTGGTGAAAAGAAAAGGCGCCTTTTATCAATCTGGAAAATGATCTGGGGTTCAAATCTGAACAGCAAAACATTTGGCTTTAATTTGCTTTTGTAATTTTAACAAAGTGAATTATATCTTGTAAAACTGCTTTTTGGAACAAAGACTTGAATTTTTTTTTTTTTTTTTTTTATCTTTTTGGGTTTTTCACGTCTTTGTTGGGGGGATTATGACCCATTCGTCTTTAAAAAACATTGCTTCAGCAAGAAAACGACCAACATTTAACAGTGTCTTATTTGACTCTAGAGCAGTGGTGTCCATATGGGGGCCATATGGGGCCCCTGAATGATTAAGAAAATTGTCCTTAAACTCTTGAAAAAAATTCTAGATCAGGTATCAGTGACAGTGTGTCCACGAGGGCAGATCTATTCCATCTAGTTCTATGCTTTGTGCTCTGAGCGATGTCATGCTTTTATATGTTTTACTTTATATTTAAAGTTCCTACCTGAACTTTCTGAACCATTTGAAAGAAAGTTTGTTTCAATTTATTTTTTACATGTTTGTCCAAAATAGTCAACCTTTTGTTTTTGTCAGTTTCTTAATCATCCATTTTACTTTGGCTGTTATCCTCCTAAATTCACTTACTGAACAGATTAAAGTTGTTTTTACATGTTTCACCAAGCTTGTGAAGAAGCTACTGGGGCATTTAAGTTATCAAATAAAATTACAGTTCCGTACATTTATGTGCGTGTTTAAAAAAAAAAAAAAAGAAACGTTTTAAGTCGATGCAGCATTGTCTTTCTGTATCGGATCGTATCGGTCGATACTAAGCATCAGATATCGGGATAAGGAGTGAAAATAGTGGATTCCTCTCAGTGGGGACAGAATATTTGATGATTAGTTAATTAGTGCTGATTTATATACTTGCAGTAAAAACATAGTTAGCTTTTCACACCCTGGTTTTACTTTTGGCTTTGCGTTTAGAAATGTTGCCAATCTTTTTGTGTTTTTGCCCTCTTCAGGTTAGATGTCTTTGTTAAATAATGAGATATAATAACACTGGCAGAGGGTGTACTTTCCTTTATTTGTGACCAGCTTTCTAAAAGTCGTCAGTTTTCCTGTATAAAGATAATTTAGGGCTCACAGATAAATCTAACACGTATCTACGCTTCTACAAAATACCGTTTGCATAAACAGACATCGCATTTTTAACTTGCTCCGACTAGCTGTTAGCTTTAGCCTTTGAGGAGTCTACGTTAATAAAAAAACAAAGACCTTCAGGGCTTTCCCAAGCAGTGAAGACGTTCTCTGCTGAAGCCCCATGTTTACGTTCCTCTGTGTGCGTTTGGTGCAGAGGAGGGAAGTGGCGAAGACGGTGTTCTGCCTGGTGCTGATCTTTGCGTTCTGCTGGCTGCCGCTCCACCTCAGCCGCATTCTGAAGAAAACCGTCTACGACGAAAACGACCCCAACCGCTGCGAGCTGCTCAGGTAGGAAAGCAGATTTTCGCCTCGACACCCAGTGAAAGCCTCATGAGAGCCCATTGTTCTCCGTTTCTCCGGCTTCCTGGAGTCTTTACAGTAAACTCTGCCCTCTTCCTGCTCCTGTCAGCTTCCTTCTGGTGATGGATTACATCGGGATCAACATGGCCTCTTTAAACTCCTGCATTAACCCGATTGCCCTCTACTTTGTCAGCCAGAAGTTTAAAAATTGTTTCCAGGTAAGGAGGATCGCTTTGGCTTTAAACAAAGGGCGCTGGAACCAAACGCAGCGTTTGAACGTTTTCCCATTTCTTCATGTCATACTGCCAACTCTGGGTGTGTAAAAAATTTACTTTCAGGGGTATTTTTACTGTAGTTCTTTCTTTTATTTGAGTACATTTTTTATGAAGGATTTCTGCTCTTACAAGAGTGAAATTTATGGATTCTCTACCCACTGTGAGTAACGGCACTGAATGAGGAACAAGCCAAAAATTCACCTGACACAGACGCACACATGCAGTTTTTGGTAAAGTTTAGTAAGTTTTCTAGTGGAAAAAAATGTTTGTTTTTTTCTTTTGTTTTTTACCTGATTTTCTTTTAAATTATTTTCATTTTGGACTTTAAAATACCAAAATTTCCACATAACTTTATATTTCAGCCCATCTAAAAATGTAATTTTTAAATATTAAATGATTGATGTTTTGATCAGTCACTTTATTATATAATACTTTTTTTTGGACATTTCTTGGACGGCTACTTTTGACTTGAGTAAAAATATGTTGTAGTAGTGCTAGTCTTGAGTACAATTTTTGGGCACTCTACCCACATCTGTATAAAACTTCATCATATTTTAAATTAAAGTCTGAAAAGTGTGGCATGCATTTGTATTCAGCCCCCTTGACTCAACATCAGTATTAGGAATTTATGGTGACAATAATAAATCAAAAGTCTTTATCACGATAAATGATACGATACGATACACCTTATCAAACACACTGCAGTTTGTGGTTGTGTGACAACCACCTTTAAGAATAAAGGCTGGTAGAGCAGCCAACAATTAGCACAACTTATTTTTACTCAAGTAAAAGTAAAAAGTAGCCGTCCAACAAATTACTCAAATAAGAGTAAAAATGTATTTGGTAAAGAATCTGATCATATTATCAGTTATCAGATAGTTAAAAATGTCATCATTAGATGGACTGAAATATAAAGTTATTTCGAAATTTTTATATTTTAAAGATCAAAATGAAAATAATTCATATAAAAAATATGATTACAAAACAATCAGAGAAAAGAGATTTTTCTAAATTTGTTTCAATATAAAATACATGAAACGAACAAAATCTGCAGGTGTGTGTCGGCGTCTGGTGAACTTATGGTTAAAACGAGCTTGTTCCTCATTCAGTGAAGTTGCTAACAGTGGAAATGCTACTCAAGAGTAGCGAGACGTCATGATAAAGTTACTCAAGTAAAAAGGACATTGTAGTAAAACTACTCCTGAAAGTAATTTTTTTCCTAAAAATGTATTTAAGTAAATGAACCTGTTAGTAGCCAACTCTTGTTAAGACAATACATTTACTGACGGCTCTCGTTTTTGCCTCGCAGTCCTGCCTGTGCTGCTGGTGCTACAGGACGTCTCCTCTGGACGACCGCTGCTCCGGAGGACGCTGGAAGGGGTCTTGCCATGGCAACGGACTGGACCGCACCAGCTCCCGCTCCAGTCAAAAGTACACAAGCTCTTCATAGACACTCACTCTCTCTCTCTCTCTCGCCGCGCCGTCCAACCAAACTGGACAGATATTCCCCAGAATCTGCTTTCCCACCCACAGCTGTGTCACTGCCAACACACACACCATCACTTTGGAGTCAGGAGTGGGATAAGGAGGAGCCAGGTGGAAGGGGTTTTGTTTTGTTTTCCTTCTGCAGACTGAAAGACTCTGTGATCGACCCAAAGCTGGAGAATGAAACTACAGGATTGTCACCTGTTCAAGCCGTTGTAACTCACGCCACCAACCAATGCTATGTGAATGTGTTCGAGGATACAAAGCCTCTCAGTGGACCAGGTGGAGTAGAGTGAGGTCAAGCCACTTGTAAATGTGTGTACAGGGTTATTTACATGTAGAATACAGACTTTAGCCTACGTCTAGCTGCAGTGCTTGGTGTACGAACGAGCGCTGATCAATCGGCCCTACCGGTGACGCTGTAATACCTCGCAGGGGAAACCGTGACGCAGAGTCATTCGAGACTCAAAGGACCGGAGCCTTTGAGAGTCTCCGCACCTCCGAGGCACCGCCGAGACATCAAAGACCAGAGCGTCGCCTTATCTGGCAAAAGACGCAGTCCGCGCTCAAAGTTCGCGGAATCGCCCGGCAAGAAAAAGAGAAACAAAAAAAGAATCGGGGGGCCCTTACTGTGAATCTCCCAGTCATGTGGAGAGTGGCTCAGCAGAAATCCTTTTCATCTCCGCTTTCAGTCACAAGAGGGCTGCTGTCGTCCAGGAAAATGAGAAAAACACCATATGATCCTCATCATGCGTCGCGTATGACAATGTAGCTTCTATTTTTCTGTGAATGTAGCACGAGGAACATGAATGGCTTGTGTAAGTCCCTCCGCCCAGCGAGGCGTCCGCTTCGCTTTCCCCAGGCCTTTCACCTCAGTCAGACTAAGCTGCCGAAGCAAAGACATGCTTGTTGCTGGAACTTAACTTGTTATGTTGCGCTATTTAAAAGATTTAAGAAATGAACGTGTATACAGCTGACCAAACGTTTTAAGAGATTCTTGAACTGCATTGTGGTCATAAAAGCACCAAATATTTTCCCACTGTCGCCCTCGCAGCAGGGGGATTCTGGGAAAACTTTGGCCTTTTTTTTTTTTTTTTTTTTTTTTTTTTAAGACATGATTGCTGACTTTGTCATCCATCTTTGTATCTGGGAGTCCTTCATTTACACGGTTGAAACCAGGTATTTGGATATAGTGTTTATTATCATTTCTATACAGTGTATGTAAATAAGACAACTTTTTTATTATTTCTGCTGCCTCACATTAAACCAGATTAAACATTTCCTGTTTTAGGTCAGTTAGGATAATCAAAATGATTTCTGATAAATACCAAAACTTTTTAAGGATTTTTCTTTTTTACTTTCCTCAAACTTGGACGTTTACGTTTATTCACTTCAAAACATCGACTTTGTTGTCTGTAAGTGAAATAATCTACCAGTAGAACATGACATTTTACCATAAGTAAAACTTAAAACTAGAAATTTTTCATCAATATTAATATATATTTGACTTAAAATAAGCTTCCATATCTTGTTGACAAGTTACTTGTGAGTTAATTTAGTGTTCTTTAACTTGTACTAAGATATTTGCTCTAGAAACTGGACCACAAATATTTGGTAACATTTAGTGTTTCTGCAGCGTAAACTTCTGAAGTAATTTTAAAAATTAATGGAAATTTAATTATTTTAGTATTTAGTAAACAAATAATTTGGGAAATCCAAGCTGACATCAAACAGGAAATGTTTAATCATCAGAAATTAAAAAAGGCTTCGTCTCTTCTAATGGGTTCTAAATATTTGGTTTCAATTGTTCATATGCATTTTACAGTTTTAACAAGATATATTGAAAACATTACATTAATCAAGTTGGGTCTTTTGTCAATTTCTTCCAAAACAATTGTTTCTAAGAAACTTATTAAATTATACATTTAATGAAACTCTTTAGGTTTGTTTTATAAGTAGAGCTGATATATTCCCGTGTTTGTTGTTGGATGTATTTTCTTTACCCTTTATAAAGTCTTTATTTTTTGCATCATAGTTAAATCAGTAGCTGAATGTGATTCATGAAACTTTTTATATCTGCTTTTAGCCACATGTGAATGAAACCCAGTGAAGGAGACTCAGAGTGGTTTTGCTAGCGTCTTTACTGAGTGATATGTGAGGTTGAACATGAAAATATATGTGAATACTGTAAAGGCCTTGGTCATTTAAATACATTTATACAGTACTATTTTGTTAAGGGTATACATCAATAAATAGTATTTTATACTGTGTGTTGTTTGGCTTATTTACAGTGGCTTTCACACAACTGCAACCTAAAAAAACATGACGGCCTTTGAGAATTTATCAGGAAAACGACCAAGAGGCTAAAGGTATCTCTGCGGTATCAACAGAGCTATGATGGAGAATCAGTTTCCAAAACAACTATTGGTTGTTCACTTCATTAATCTGGCTTTTATAGACGAGTAGCAAGAAAAAAGTCGAGAAGTTTTCTTTGTATTTTCCTACTGACTTTCTTGTGGACACAAACTTGCTAGAGACTGCAGAAGATTCGAGGATGTTTTCATTCCTGATAACGCGGTAGACTCAGTTCAATTGGGGATCGAAATTACAAAATTTCCAAAATTTTCAGTACCGTGTGAAACGAAACAAACCCTTTGAAAATCCTGTTCCCCTCCTCGCCTGTGGTGGCGCTGGATTAAGAACCGCTGAAGAAAAAAACTCCTGAATGAGACACTGAGCGGAACTCCCTTCTTCAAGAAACGTAAACAAAATGTAGTGTCAGATTTTAACGATTTCTCGTTTGTCTTCGCTAAAAGACCACGAGCCATTTCTCCAGCTAATGCTAGACTGGCGCTGGTGTAGGTTGTACTTACCCAGAATGCCCTGAGCTGTAGTCCAGCCTGCTCGGCATTCACACATCTGCATTTAAACCGCACTGGAGTTCACTTCGACCGAACCGAGCCCTAGGGCTTTTAGGGGACCAAATTTCACTTTTTTGGTGTGAAAACTCCTTAAGATGAGGAAATAAGATCGTGTTCAGTAACTAGCCAGACCTGTGATGAAATAGTTCAGATGAACTATATCATAGTGGCCTTCTTAAAGTCCAAACCAAAATACATTGTACAGTGTGAGGGAAAATTTAAACACTAGTTCTTTTTCCAATCTGACAGCGATCGGGTTTTTTGTTTTGCTTACTCTCCAGAATGAACAAAAGGCTTGCTAGCTGTTATTCCTGTGGCTTTGCAAAACATTGAATCAGCAGTTGTACAAATGTCCACCACTGGTTTTATTTTGTTCCACTTTTTAATCAATTACTGCTGTGAGGTGGACTGTCACAGAATAGACAAGGTGTCATTTTTAATCACTTCAGATGAAATCTCTTGGCTAAAAAGAAAACCCTGAAATATTTTAGAAACCGGTCATAAATCACAATTTGGTTTGGTATTTGACTAATGTAATGGACCAGATATTCAACATGGATCCTATTTTCCATTGTCTCAGTAAAATAGTTTGTTTCAGGAGCGGTGACCTCTTGCTATTGTCACGTCTGTAATGGGCTCCATCTTTCTTTCATTTGAGGGGAAAGTTACATTTGGTTCCCATCTATTTTCATGAATCATCCGAGAAAAACATCCAATCGTCCTACATCTCCTGGGTATAAAATGATTTTGCATGACAAGCAGATATCAAGCTCCGTGGAGCGAATTCCAAGAAGAAGCTTGTGTGAAGAGAGAATTCAAGATTAAATCTAAGAAAAAAAATAGTCTACATGAGATCAAATAACAAATGAGGGGTTCTGCGTTTTCTCCTTTGCTTCCTGGAAACCAAACACAGGAAGTTTTATATATCAGGTGCAGTTTTATTAATCCTTCGTTTTTCCTGCCAACTAGAAGCCGCTTTTGAAGTTGGACGCTTAGCGATGACAGAAAACAGATTTTTTTTTCTTTTGTGGGCTACAGGGAGTATCTGAAAAATCCCACACAACTGGATGTGGACCATAAATTACCCTGATGTCAAATAATGTCGCAGTAAGGAGAAAAAAAACCCTGTAAGGACATGAGGAAACACTGGAACACAATGTGTTTCGAATAAGGCGAAACGTGGATCTTTATTCCGCTTGCGCTAAATCCTGAAATATGTGACACCAAAAAAACAACAACAAACAAACACATAAGGCGTTACATAATCCACTTCACGTGGAGATCTGAACCCTGCCTCGGTGCGCGGCCCCTGGGACAGACGAGCCGCTCCATGGACAGGCGTCGATGTAAATCTTGGGGTTGTTTTGAAATTGGGACAGGTTTAAGAATTTCATTTCCTCGCATGTTTGGCACATTTAACTCTAAAGTCCCTTCAGGATCAGTAAGATTTTATTATTTTTGGAAAACAAACGCTGGCTTTTTGAGTCCTGTCATCGTGTGCGCCAGTCTGTAACCTACTCCAGGCTCCCAATGGCGACAAACCGAAAAAATAATCTATTAAAACCAAAGACTTACTTTCTAACATAAAACAGAATTCATTGCTGATCAGCGCCAACCGTTACCTGCTGTGTACTGAACAACTGCTTTAAAAAAGAAAAAGGAAAAAATGGCCTTGATAGCAGCATGCACATCTACCAAAAACATAAATACAGTTGAAACCAGATGTGTAAGAAACCACATGATCCAATCACTGTACAGGCTCACCTAAGTTATTTCTATTTGCAGGATGACGAGGAAGAAAACAGTTTTACAACATGAAATTCAATATATTTCCTTTTACTGTACGACTTGGTTCAAATATAGCAAATTCCTGCTAGAACTGCAGTGGTTTTGGTAAGACAAGCTCTCAATTTTAACTGCACCGTTCTGTTTTTACAGTTTACGGTGACGCACTTTGATAGATTTCTTTCTGAAAATTGATTTAAAAATATGTCGTTTACTCAGATTAGGGGCAGAAATGTTGACTTGACTTAGCTATCCAGATTTGAGAATCGGTAAATGAGTTACTAAAATGAACAAACTTTTGACAATCGTCAAATTTGAGATGCATCCATCCAACATTTACAAAAAAAAAATCTTAGCGACCTTTTCCAGCGCATCTGATAGATTGTGTATTTCTATATTTAATCGACATAAAGAGCGATCTCAGACTGACGGTAGTTGAATAAAAAACACTCAGATTCCAGTTTCAACTATACAGAAACAAACAGTTTTATAATCTGTGACTTTAATTTCTCCTTTTGCTGCTTTAAGGCAAAAGCCGCTGAGTTCCAGATGCACCGAACATCTTTACTCTGTTACTGTTGATAAAAAAGCTGCTAAAGTCACATTTTTTACTTCTTGGCAGGCGTTTGTTGCCTAAACAACTTGGAATCTGGTATCCTTCCTGCCCTTTTTACCGCCAGCGACCCGATCCTGGACAAGCGGAAGACGATGGGTGGATGAACTTAGAGGAAATGAGTTAGAGAAGAAGAGATTTGTTTATTAAATTCAGGCAAGTAGGAGGAAAAAAAGATAACCTCTCCTCAAAGTCTTCCAAAAGGATTTTTCACATTAAACAAGCATTTAACATAAAACGATCAGTTTCCCACCATTCCAGCTGTTTACATAAAGCCTTCCAGCGCTGGCTCCAGCTTCGTTACCTGACAGACATAATGGTATCGATCTATTCACGTGGTTCTGACAGAAAAACACTTCATTTCTCTAAAATTTCAGCCGCAGTAAACTCTTCTAAAATCCTCCAGCGCCCATTTATTTTGTTAAACGAGTCGTCTTTTCTTTTTTGAAACATTCTGAACATGTGATGTGATTATCCTCGACCGACTTCAAGCTTATTATTCACCCTTTTTTCCCTCCTCCCTCCTTTGACCTGCTGTCCCTCCCGCTCAGTTTGAAGTGCCTGGCACCGCATTCCTCCGCTAATAAGGACATAAGGATATCAGCTTCCAGAACTTTCCTCGCTCCCGTCAGGAGATTCAGACGTTCGAAAACACCGTCACACGAGTCGTGAAGTGAAACGTCCCAGAACGAGTCCGACGCCCGAGGGAAGGAAGGAGAGCTCTGATAGGCCAGTTTTTATCATTTCAAGTGTTTTTACTCGCCAGTCAGGCAGCGTGGGAACAAAACGCAACATCGATGCGTGTTTATCGCACGTTATGAATCCCTTACATGATTACATTAAAAAAATAAACTGTACAAGTATTTAAGACATGGAAACTTCCCGGACGTCTGAGGAGCGAAGGAGTTGAGTGAAGTTGAATCTTTATGGTTTCCGATGTTTATTCCATAGGTTGCTCCTGGCCTTCTTTAAACTCGGCAACTCTCGCCTGTAATGCAACAGAAACAACATGTGGTTACTGAACTCTGAATGTCTCACTTTCCCAAGCCTGAATACAAACACATTTTTGAAAAAAATACATTATTAAACACAAAGTTTAGCATCATAGACATTCATTCTATATTAAAAAGCCCATTTATTGTGACGTAAAACCCATATAAATTAATTACACTCACTGACGATATTTAAAAGCCTTTATTTCTGCTAATTTTGATGATTTTCCACTTACAGCTAGTGACATTTGTATATTAGATCCAGGGTTCCCACTGGTAGAAAAGAAATCCATGACTTTTCCATGACTCTCCATGACCTTCAATATAATGTTCCATGACCCAACAGGTTCATAAAGAAAAGTGAGTGACTGAAAGACTAATCTCGCCAAGCTGAACTATAGCAAACATGTAAAAGTTCAGGCATATAGGGAGGAACATAAATGACAAAAATGAGAAACTGAAGCCCACACAGACAGGTATGGGCTAAAAAATGTCACTGAGGAATCATATGATGATAATGTCAATACATAAATGCACATTGGCACTAATGCAAACACAAGATTGTACATCTATAATCTATAAATCTATAATCTATAAAAGTTCAGATCAGACAGGTGTGGCACATAGTCGATGTAAATTAACATTGTTTTGTGTTTTATGTGTTATTTATTCGTCGTGCTCTTTGGGTTAGATGAGAAAGATTTCATCATTTTGGTTATAAAAATAGAGAGTATATTATTCATCACCAGTCACTCCACCAATGATAAAGATGACCGTTGCTAGGAGACAACTGTTGCTAAGACGGATGTGTAACGCGGCATAGCGACACTTCTGAGTTATTTTGTGCTGCAGGTAAGCTGGTGATGTTAATAATACATTCCACGTTATGTTGTTGGGTTCTGTTAAGAGTCAATTACCACATTAAGTTCTGTATCAGTAACGTTTCTGTTACTTGTAGCTTTTACTTTGTTACCTGCCGCCGCTGTTACCATGTTCAGATGGAGGTGTAACAAGCAGTGTGTATGTAGCTGAAGAAACCTGGTTCCTTAGTGTTTTACAGTCTCATTAAAGATTCTCAATTAGATTTAAGCCTGGACTTTGACTAGGCCATTCTAAAATATGACTAAGCTTTGATCCAAGTCTCAAACTACAACAGTTAGATTGAAAACGTGGATTCCTTTCACTAAGTAATTTCTGAAGAGCGCACACCACACTTTTCAGATATTTGTAAAAAAAAAAAAAAAGCATCTATTTTCCTCCCAGTCCAGAATTATGCTGTATGCAAGAGTTTGTTGCATAACATATTCATGCAATACGCTGATGTTTGTTGTAAAAAGAAAAAACATGAATAGTTTTGTGTAACTGTCTGAATTAATGGCGCCTTACAGGCCAAAGCTGGAAACCAGTACAGACCAGCTCGCTTTTCTGCTTCGTCTCCAAGGGACTGAGATCACAAAAATCCCCATGGCAACCAGATAGTCGGGCCTTTCCAGAGGATCGATGTTGTTGACAGCCGACTCAGAGAAATGACTGATGATCCTCCCTGATACTTTAAAGTGAATTTCCAGCCTTGGTAGCAAGTCAACAAGAGTCAGGCTTCACTGAGCCAAACACTCAGATGACAAAAAAACACATTAAATCTGCAACCTGCTGTCAGGTTTCAGCAGGTAAACCAGGAGCAGACGTAGCTCAGCCACATAGTTTGAGGTTTTCTGTGACATGAGTGTTCAAATGTTAACCAGCGGCGGAGCCAAATGAGCTAAACAGCACTTCGATCAGGAGGAGCCTTCATCTGCAGCTGCTTCAAATCAACTGGTGAAGCTGCAGCAGCAGAAAAAACTAAACACTGAAGCGTCTCTGTGGCGCGTTGGGAGTTGACGTAGCGTCACGGCCGTCCACAGGCCGCGCTCCAGCAGCGCTCTCAGGTGAAACGGTTGAGACATGGAAGAGAGAGTTTTTCACTTCCTCTCAAAACCGTGACACAGTTTGTGTAGGGACGCCACATTATGTAATTTCTGGAGTTAAATTATTCCTTACTATAAAGGCAGACAGGCAAGCAAACAGGTCTGAAATGATTAAATGAATTATGGAAATAATCGTCCACTAATTTATCAATTGCTACCTGGAGTATAGAGACTCAAAAAAATGGCCTTTTGCTGAAAGAACAGCATATTCAGACCAGTTAGTTGAAATGTGCAAAAAATATGTTGACATTTTGTGTTTAAGACAAAAAAGAAAAGTAACTGTCTGTAAATCTGTTCTACCCAGAACTCCTCAGTTGGAAGTTTTAGTTTCACTTTGGTCAAATTCTGTAAAAATAAATAAAGTACCTTTTGCTATCCAATCATTAATCCAAAACAAACAGATAATCAGAATTTTTTGTTGTTTAGTTAGAGATGCATCGTTTGCTACAATTGAGAGCACATTTTTATTTTCCTATTTAAAAACTAATTGAATTATTTGCATCTTTTAATTTATTTCTAATATTATGTAAAAAATGGTTTAAATGGAAACGCTGCAGAATGTGGCAAATCCTATTGTCCGATTAATCGATTAATCATCAGAGTAATTAATTAATTGCTAAAATAATCGTAGGTGTTAGCCCTACAAGCAACAGGCTGCTTAAACGGATGCATGATTAACCTTTTTTCCATAAATAACTGGTTATATTCCTTTGTGACACGACAAAAGGCGGCACCCTGTACCTGGAAGGTGTTGAGGACGTGTTGGCAAACGTCATGCAGGTCGTTGAGGCCGCTCCGCAGCGGCTCCACCGCAGGAACGCCTCCTGAAACGATCAGAGGAGACCTGACTAAAACAATAAAACAGCATAAAACTCGTCTGCTAAACAAATACGACAAGCTCCGATTATGATTGTCTATTTTCTTTATGAGTTTGTCTACAAACTGGAGAAATGATTTAGAAAGTTATAAAATCTTCATTTTGATAGTTTACTGTATGTAGGAAAAAGTGAAGGTATAAAAAGCTACACTTTGTGTTTTTTGTCCAAATTTCACTCTTACACCAGTGACAGAAATGTAAATATTTCAGGGTTTTGGTTTTTTTTTAATGTTTTTTACTTGTTTATGGCAGAGGTTAAAAGTGACCGAAATACGTAAATAAATTTGAATTTCAATACATGCCCTAATCGACACTTGAGTCATTTTTTTTCCCCTTCAATTCTAAATTTAATACATCAAATATGATTTAATTTAAACTCATCTCATCCACACCTGCTGGAAACTCTGAAAAACTGAACTAAGAGGCTTTCAGGATGTTGAAATCAGGATGAAAAGCGTCTTTTTAAGTTTGTGAACACATCAGAGATTTCACGCATAAAATAAACCAGATGTGGCAAAACGATGAAAAGGTTCAAGGCAGGGCAAACGGTCACACACCATCTGAATGATTCGTTGAACAGAAGTCAATAGACAGAGCGATCCAATCGATTACCCGTCAGCAGAGATGACTTTCATCCATTTTCCCTTTGGTTACAGCAGAGAGCAGATATAGATATAAATATAAAAAAAGAAGCAGACTTTTATACAGTGATGTCTGAAAACCTGCCTGGAAGCCAACTGTGTTTTACTACGATGGCGGCATGATCCTCCGAGTCCAAAAACCTGCTGCAATAACAAGATGTTTTCTTCATTAAGTCCTTCCATGTGATGACTGTTGTTTTTTAATGACAAAATACAAGACAGATTGTTTTTTTAAAGAGATTCCACCTCTCCGTAGTGTGTGTGTGCGCGCGTGTGTGTGTGTGTGCGCACGTTCAGTGTATGACCGAGTTCAAAACTGGTCACTCTTATGCAACAGAGTAACCTAAATGAACGCGCAAGACTCCAATCAGTGTGTTTACTCTGCAACCCGGAGTGAAAATCCCCTCTCAGCGTCGCTGCATGTATGCAAATAAACGTCAGAATTACATTAAGTTACTGGGATGTTATGTGGTTGTAAAGTGGGAAGACGGGCTTACGTTGGTTTTACAATACTGCCCAGAAATCTAAAAAGTGTGGCGTGCATTTGTAATGAGCCACTCAGAGTCAATATTTTATATAACCTTTTGTTACGAGTGACGTAACAAAATACTTTGGGATGAATCTGTCTTGACTTGCCGTACACAGGGACTCGAGTTCTTGCCCTTTCTTCTCTGCTGCAAAAATTCAAACTCAAAACTAATCGATTGATCCAAATGGAAGTTAAATGTCGTAACTCGTATTGACTCAGATTCTTCACAAAGCTATTGTAGACAGTACGATCTTACTGAGAAACTAAAATCCAAGTAAGATTAAATATTTTAGATTTAGGGGATTTATGCTTGTTTTCTGTTCTATGAATTTACTTTTTTATCTCACTAGAAGGTTTATACGTTTGTCTTATTTTAAGCGTTTCGGTCCTTAATTATCTCGGTAAGATATTAAATCTAGGCATTAATGAATTTATTGCTTAATAAAACCAGAATGTTGAAAGCTACAAAGCAACACTTCAAGAAATACCAGAAATACCGCAAGTTCGGTCAATTTGGATGGAGAAACAAACATGATTTCTAAATACTTTCAATTGCAGTTTTCTGACTGATTACCGATCTCTAAAAAACCTGGAAATTACAATTTTTTGTCTGAAAAGTCACTAAATAAAGTAATTTTTTTTTTTACTTTGCTTCATTGTGTTTAAATAAAATTCCACTGAAATACGTTGAAGTTTGTGGTTCAACATTTGGAAAAACTTCTAAAACTTTCGTTCGGCTGTGGAGACGAGACGCGGCGTGAAGCTCTGGGACGGACTGAAGGTTCGGCGCTGACCTCGCGTCTGGATGCGGAAGTTGATCTTGCTCTCGGAGGGATGCGTGATGGTGTAGCCACAGAACTCCACTTCCGGGCTGACGGAAGGACACAGGAAGGTGGAGGTGAGAGACAAAAGGATTTTTACCACTGTTTTCCTTAGAAGGTGCGCTAAGTAGAAAGTCTTAAATCACTCCAGACAGGCAAGAGATGGAGCAAACAAATCACAGAATGTCAATAGATGATTCTATTATACAGGTTAGTGCAAAACACAAAACTTGAACTTGTGACCTTTTTCACATGAGAGCTGTAGCTTAGAAGACAAACAAACTTGCATCACTGACTTCTTCATGATCATATATCTGAGGGAGTTGCCCAGCGTGTGGTCCTCATCATGCATCACGAACGTCACGCAGCCGTCATCGGCCCCGTCAGCCTGGACCTGTTTGCAGGAGGACAAGTCATGTTACACAACGCCTCGTGCTTTCTGTTCTGAACACAAAGGACCATACAGGGTCGCCAACAATGGATGCATTTAGCAACAAAGTCGCACAATGCGGTGCAATGCTGTTTGTAACCGCATCACGTTGGAACATGTACATCTTAATTACACGCTGCAGTTTTCGTCTGGTGACACACACCGCAACTTTACGACTCGCGCCTTAAGCTCCTTCGTTGCCTGGTCTGTTTATTGTTAGTGATGGGCTCCCATATTTTCTCAGTAATTCTGTCACAAGATCTGACAACACCTCCAGAAGCTGCGCAGTCACAGCAAAACAGGAATAAACAAACATCAACAGAAAAAGCTAGGTTATAATACCCCTACATGTTAGAAAAAGTAACACAAAAATCTCCAGGTAAAGTGTATTGTTAAATTTAAAACCACAAAAGAAGACAGCAAACACTTCTACTAAATGTTTGCTGTCACTTATTATGGCAAACTCAGCTTTCTTCATGTTGTTTTACTTCCTAATTAGGTGGAATATGCAGGTAACTGGTTGCACTTGATTTTATTTAGACATATTTGAACAAATACATCAATGAAGGAGGGGCTCTAGCTGTGTATAATCAGTTGCTTTATGGCTGTTGACAGCGCAACCTTGGTTACACAAATTAACAAACGCACTAAGAGGGGGAATAAAACTCTTTATACAAGTAAAAAAAAAAGTGGCTTAAAATAGGCATATTTGTTATCACATTCCTTGGATGCTAAGTAAATCCAGTTTAACGTAGAAATGCCCTGAACGGCACTTAAACTGCTACATAGTTGTTCGAGTTGAAGGGAAAAGACTGTTTTGATGTTTGCTAGCTGTTGCGGCTACGCACGTGAGGGGAGAGCAGGCGGCTGGGAAGATGCTAACACTGGCTCCCGATATGCAACGAGAGCCTCTCAGTAGGGCTTAACAACGACAAGCTCGCGTATTTTTGAAACACCAAGTAACATGAGAGTTTACTACGTCTTACCATTTCAAGCACAGGTTTCTTTTCGCCTTCCCCGGCCATGCTTCTATACTACGTCCGTCAATATGCTCCTGTGGGCTTTCAGCCCTCAGCTTTGTCTGATAGGCAGAAAGACCTAGGACTGCCACTTCTTCTTCTTTTGGAAATTAATTAGGGGTTGGTAAACCAACTCAAGGTGCATTTACTGCCACCTACCGGACAGTACACTGAAAAGTCGACCTGAGCGGTTTTAGTGAGCAGGAGGAAAGCTACTGTAATTCTTAAGCAGCCATGTTACTAGCACTGTTCGGGAAAAAAAAAACATCTCAGATAGGTATTTACGTATATTACCGGTACTTATTTCATCAAAAGTTATATAAATATAAAGAAAACATCTTTCTGTGTAAATATCTCATGTTACAACATGGACACCTGGTGGCTTAAGACAAGTGTAGTTAGTGGTGCAAATGGAGAGAGAATTTTTTTTGTCATAGTACCCCCAAGAATTTAAAACTACTTTCACCCCTGTATATATATAAAGGTAATTTGAAACTGCAAAAGCTGAAAATTTACTTGGTGTAACAACAAATAAATAACCATATCCTTAGTAAATTTTTGTGTCATCAATGAAATTATTTTCCATACTCTATTATAATATTCACCAATATTGAATGTCTACACAGGGTTTTGTGGTCATGAAGCATGAATCATGAATTGAGTCTATGAGGCCGAAGGAAAACAAGACATTATGGATGTACTGAGATGGAAAATAAATATAATACAATATAATATAAATTTTTTTTATTATATTATATTATATTATATTAAATATGATTGAGCAAAATTAAACATTTTATTAATGGCATTTAATAAATATCAGATTTAAGCCACTGTGGCTTCAGGAGCATTTTATGTCACAATTGCATAATTTTACCAAGCTGTTTGTAATTTATTAGCACATACTTCATCAAACCTTTCGAAGGTGTAGCACCACTGGAGAAAGGCACCAACACATCCGCGAACCTGCAAGGATAAGTGGAAATAAGCTGTGGTTTGTTAGAATTTTTGTCATTTTGACTTTTATCTTTATTCATTTAATATTCATACACATGTATGAGCATTTTAATCTATTATTTCCATTCACACAATTTCATAAATTGATGGCATAAAAGTTAAAAAACTATTTACAAAACTATCAAACTTTCGCTGAAACGTTCATTGATTACCTAGAAATGTAGTAACCATAGCAACAACTTTTTGGGTTTCCTTTGATTGTCATTATTTATTATTATTATTTATAATTTTTTTTTAAAACTCTGTTTCATAATATAGAAAACTTAGGGACACTAGAAGTAGCCTGAGATACAATTCAATGGGCAAAATTAACTCCTGCATTCTGGCCCGTCACAACGTCTGCGCATGTGAAAACATGTGACGATTTAACGACGTCACACGTAGCCTAGGAATTTGTAGTTTAAACAGTGAACGTACAGCACTAACAGTTTGAGACAAAAAGGGAGGCAGAAACTACATTTCCCGGGGATAATAAGAACGAGTTTCCGGTGTTGCGAATTTGCAAGCAGAAGTCGCTCGAAAGAGATTAGCTAGCGCGCTAGCAGCTGGAACACTTTCAGATGTAGAAATTTGAGCTAAACGGGGAATTTTAGCTATAACTGACACAAAGAGGTAATGTGTATTTCTGATAGTTGTGTTATTTCTGTTTGTGGAGGGAATGACAATTTTTTAAAACCTCTAATTTTCACATTAACGCCACTCTGTATGTTGCTAAACAACAGCAAAGCTCGTTGTTTTTCTGCTGTCGTTATCAGCTTTTGGTTTTAATTCTCGTCATTATCCTGGTTATACAAAAGAGGCGGTGGTAACAAGCTTAGAGGTGAACTCTGCTTGTATTTTTATGCTCTCGGGGAGCACAGTCGGACGTGCTTTTCTATTTTAAAAAATACTCTTCAGTCCTTTCATGTTCATTTTTTTCCCCATCTCTAACTGTCTGCTGTTTCCTTTTGTAGACGGCAGATAGTAGAGCTAAAACGAACCCAGCTGTTGCCATGGCAATCCTTTTTGCTGTGGTGGCTCGTGGAACCACTATCCTGGCGAAGCACGCCTGGTGCGGCGGGAATTTCCTGGAAGTCACCGAACAGATTTTGGCCAAAATTCCTTCAGAGAACAACAAATTGACCTATAGTCACGGCAGGTAAGCTAACACTCGCTGTGTGTTACAGCTATAGCAATGCTAGGCCTGGCTCTTTCTGTCCTAAGGAGTTGCAGAGGTGTTTACATGTTATCTGATTTGAAGTGTATTCTCGTGTGTCATCAGCATAGTTGCACAAGTTAAGGCTGACCTGTTTTTTATTTTTCTCTAGCTATCTCTTTCATTACATTTGCCATGATAGAATCATCTACCTGTGCATCACAGATGATGTGAGTATCTCCTATCTTTAATTATAACAAAAAAGTACTTAATCCCATAGAACTATGGGATTATGTATTTTTCCTTTTTCTTTTAGAATGACGATGTTTCTGCTGTGATTGTCAGCATAGATTTTTTTTTACATGTATACATTAATACAGTGTTTCCCAACCCTAGTCCTTGAGGCACACTGCCCTGCATGTTTTAGATATTTCTCTGCTTTATATGCCTAATTCAGCTGATTGCAGTTCAGCAAACACTTGTCAATTGAAGTCACCTGTGCTAAAGCAAGGTAACACCTAAAACATGCAGGGCAGTGTGCCTCGAGGACCAGGGTTGGGAAACACTGCATTAATACTACACTAACAGAAACATCATCTTTAAGTAAGTTTACCATATCTTTTCATATTTACCTCTTTTGCGTGCCAGGACTTTGAAAGATCACGTGCATTCGGCTTCCTCAGTGAAGTCAAGAAGCGCTTCCAGACCACATACGGGTCCCGAGCGCAAACTGCTCTCCCTTACGCCATGAACAGTGAATTTTCCTCTACGCTTGCAGCTCAGATGGTGAGTAGATAGAAATCTATGTATGCAGGGGAAACTTTTTTTTTTTTTTTTTTTTGCGAGAGCCATTTTGTGAATTGACTGCGTGGTTGTTTAGCACTACGATGAGAAGGTTTAGGTGTTCTGATGTTCTTTCTGTGCATCTTTAGTTGTTTATTTCAAAAGGGAAGATTTATTTATTTATTTCAAACATAATAGAAGTATAGAATCACACACATGAACAAGGAATGCAAAAGACACATTTCTGTACTGCAATAATTTTAACTTGCTCAAAAAGGAGTAGGAAGATTTACTTATGAACTTATGAACTCCTACCCCATAAACTCATTTCATATTATCAGATGGACCCTCATTATTAAATCAAATAAAGACAATAAACCAATAAACATAGGCTAATTAATTTTCCATTTTATCTGGGTTTACATATGTAAATATATACATCCACACACGCACTCTCATATGCATTAGCCTCAATTTACACATTTGTGCTAACTCTCACCCATATTGCTATACGTTGTGGAAATGACCTCCTTATATTTCCTTTTAAATTGTATTAAATTTTGACTTTGTAAACAAAACATGTCATAGTTTGCCATAAAGTCAAATTTTCATCTGACAAGTTAATAATAATAAAAAAGTAGTTTTTTTTTTTTTTTTTAAATCTGAATAACCATGTCAGGTTATTCATATATTTGAAAAGAGTAAAAAATGCCATATAGCACAAAAGTTCACCACAGTATAAGCAACACATTAAAAAAGCAGAATGAATATAAGAATCACAGGATCAGTGACTCCACACTGGCTTATCTGGGAGCCATAGTTTTAAGTTTGGAGAAAATAATTTAAAAGACCCATACGTTCTTACGCCCACTGGTATCTTGTACCAATTGAGACCAGAAGGAAATTTGCTAACGTCATATTTTTTCCCAGCTCAGCAGATGGTGTCTCATTAAAATATCGCAATGATGATATCTTATAGGCTTCTTATCCAAGACGTTCAATGTCTGTTCATAAAGTATCTCTTAAGATAGATTTGTGTTGGACACAATCCTAAGACATTTAACTTGTTTTACCAGTGTGATCTTTTATTTGTAAATAAATACATCTGGGTCAGTATGGCTTTACATACACTAGATTATGACCAGCATGGACACCCTAACTTCAACAAACTGCTGGGCTCTGTCAGAACCAGCATTAGGCTTCAGTGCTCAGGACTTTGTCTCAGATTAACCGCTGTTCACACTTTCGATAAGATCCGGAACTGACAAGATCTGCGGCTTCAGAGGATCCAATCATTTAGCCATTTGTTCTTTGTCCTTACCCACATTGTCACTCACACACACAAAAAAAAAATACTGATCTGAAATTAAGCCAACTATTCCAAATTGTGAATAGTTAATATGATTTAAAAGTTGTCGAGCCATATCCAAAAAAAAACAACAAAACCTCTGAATCTGTTTTGCAGAAGCACCACTCAGACCCGCGGGGGACGGATCGAGTGACTGAGACTCAGATGCAAGTTGACGACCTAAAGGGTATTATGGTCCGTGACATAGGTAAGCAGCTCTACAGGCTTATAGAAAAAGTTATTATCAGTAGTGATTTTTTTATAAGTTCTGGAATAAGTGTGAGCTACTGTTAGTTTATGTGGCTAAAAATGTTTTAGTAAAAGCACAAATGGTCTACAAGTTTGTTTCTGTTAAGACATTATTCCACGTTCAGTCAAGATATCACACAAACTTTCTTATGACAAATATTATATTTGAATTCTTATCTCTAATTCCCTTATCCTCATTAAATCCTCCTGGTTGGAGCAGTGTGTCATCATCTCCTGATGGTCTGCCGAGGCAGTGCTGGTGTCTGCTTGAAGTAAAAGCTCCAAGCCGACATCGTAACACATGAAACTGCAGGGAATATCTGACGGGTTTTCCCAGTCTCACATCGTTGCATGTTTTTATTCACCCGCGGCTCTGTGTTCTTTTTACAGACCTGGTCGCTCAGAGGGGAGAGAAGCTGGAGTTGCTGATTGACAAGACAGAAAATCTGGTTGATTCAGTGAGTTTTAAAGTACAGACGTTGACCTGCGGTTGCCCTATATACATGTGTTTTACTTTATGAATAGTATGGAGTTGTAAAGATTGCATACAGTTGATCCTTTAAATGGATTTTGTCATCTTACAGCCACAAACCTCAATGTGTTTCATTGAGATTTTATGTATTAAACCAGCACTAAGTAGTGCATATTTGTGAAGTAGAGGAGAAATGATAAATGGTGTCCAAATCGTTTAACAAAAAAAAAGTGAAAAGTGTGCTATCCATTTGCATTCAGCCACTCTGAGTCATTGCTGAGTAGAAGCAGGTTTTGCTGCGATTAAATCTTTTTACAATTACAATTAAATCTCTACTGGGTTTGCACTTTAAGAAACTAACATTTTTGTCCATTTGTGGTTGTAAAATTCCTCAAACTTAGTTTAGATTTAGAGAGTCTGTAAACATCCATTTTCACACTTAACCACAGATTCTGTTAGATTTAGAGCTGGACTTTGACTGAACCACTACAACACATAAATAAGGTCCAGTCAGAGGTCTCCCTACATGTTCCCCATTCCATTCAAGGCTTCTGTCTACACCAGATTTGGCACAGAGATAATGTGCGGTGTTGATTCTCCACTATAAAAGATTTAATTTGTAAAATGCTTCTGAAAACAATCTTTTCTTTCACTGTACACACACACAAGTAATTGTCTTTCCCTCTGCTGCTCCACCAGTCGGTCACATTTAAAACCACGAGTCGTAACCTCGCACGAGCCATGTGCATGAAGAACCTCAAACTGATGGTTGTCGTCGTGCTGGTTGCTCTGGTGAGTATAAAAACGATTACCGTCAGTGTTGAAATGTTTCTCTGCAGCAGCTGACCTGTTTAAGCAGAAACTTACCCTTCCATTTTTTCTTTAAGATCGATCTTTCTAAAGGCTCTCGTTGTGCAAGCGCTATCAGAGCTGCTCAGTCTTGTGATAAAACGTAGCAGTCGGTGAACTCTCTCTGCTCCCTCCAGGTGGTCCTCTACATCATCGTGTCTGCTTCCTGTGGAGGCCTCAGCTGGCCGTCATGCGTCAAGAAATAAGACGGAAGCAGGGATGAAAGCAGGAGGCTGAGGAAGAGGAGGAGAAAGACCTGTTTAACTTCAAATGCCAGTGGACGAACAGACATGCAGTGCTCTTTTCTACCCTCTCCTTCCCGCCCCCCTCTAACATCGCCAGAAGACGCATGCTTCGTCTCCTCCTCCGTCCTGCTCTGTTGCCCTCACGCTACAAATCTGCACATTTATCTGCCTTCAGGACCCAGGAGTCCCAACTTTTACGCCCACATTTCTAAACTGTGGCCTGAATCCGATGTGGGAGAATAAATCTTGTCCTGCCGTCCGTCTGGTACATCCATCCCGTCTCATGCACTCGTTGGGCCTGACGTGTCAGGTTGTGATCTTTGTCTTGCACCTGTGTCTGTGTAAATAATCCACTCAGACTGATGAACTACAACAATGAAGAAAGCCAACTGTAACTTTTTTTTTTTGATGTCAGAAGAAACATGAGGTACCTGCAGGCATCAGTAGCATCCATCTTTTGCTGCAGAGCTGAGAGTTTAAGCCTCCTTCAAACTACTAAAGTAAACAGTTTGAGATAAACCAATGCAGTATGCATATTTACATTTGCTTAATCACATAATGCAACAGCACCTTCTAAATTGTGTGTTATAAAATAGCAGATATTATCAAAAGAATGAGTATTGATCAATATTACTGATAGTTAATAGCTATTTTAAAGCATTTGTGATTAATGAAAGGATTTATTTTTTCCTCCTGCTGGCTGTGAACCTGATTGAAAGCTTCCTTTGTACCATTCCCTACCAATGGGATGTTCAGTGTGCCGATCATTATTATTTTTTTAACACAGTGCACTTTTGATAATGTACATAGCTCTGTCTTCTGGCATCATATGGCTTTTGATCATGGTGTTATTTAAGTACTGTACCTCCAGATTTAAATGAATAAAATAATCCGATGGCTTCGAGTGGAGCATCTCTGGGTAAAGCATGTTGAAAAGCAAGATGGAGGAGCTTGTCATTGTAAAGTTTATGGAAAAGTGAGAGTTTCACTTCAGCTGGTGTGGCAGTAATCCTCTAGGTGGTCAGAAACTCATCAAAATTTCTTTAAAAAATAACCTAAAATTCAAATGTATATGTTTATGCAAATGGGCTGCACAGTGGTGCAGTTGGTAGAGCTGTTGCCTTGCAGCAAGAAGGCTCTGGGTTCGATTCCCGGCCCCGGTCTTTCTGCATGGAGTTTACATGTTCTCCCTGTGCATGCGTGGGTTTTCTCTGGGTACTCTGGTTTCCTCCCACAGTCCAAAAACATGACTATCAGGTTATTTGGCCTCTCCAAACTGCCCCTAGGTGTGAGTGTGTGTATGCTTGGTTGTTTGTCTCTGTGTTGCCCTGCAACAGACTGGCGATCTGTCCAGGGTGACCCCGCCTCTCACCCGGAATGTTAGCTGGAGATAGGCACCAGCAACCCTCCCGACCCCACTGAGGGACAAGGGTGTAAAGAAAATGGATGGATGGATGTTTATGCAAATAGTGGTTGTATGAACTATATAATATCTACTGTTTCTTACACATATCAAAATATTCCCAAGTAAGTAAATAAATTGTCCTATATTGAGAAGCTAGAATAATTTTATTTTTACAGCCATTCTCATGATAAACATTCAGTGTCAAACTTTCTTAATATCACAATTTATTCATTTTTCAACCTGTGAATACTTATTTCAATAGAAAATTCCAATTCAATAATTGAAATAATTCAAATCTGGCAAACTTCCATCCGTCATATGTCACCTTTGTTTTTCTGGAACTAACCAAAGGAAATGTATTTTCCTACACGATATTTATAACTGAAATTGAACTTTCTTCTTGTGTTGCATAAAAAACACAAGAAGAAAGTGCTGTAATCTCAACATTAGTGCGATCTTGAGATGATTGTCAAGAGTGTGATGAGAGACATGTGGCTACTAAAGCCTGCTATTAAAGAACAACAGCTCAGGTGGAAACATCTATCAACATAACACTCTTAGTTGTACAGAAGCAGAAGTCATGTTTGTTAGGCAGCGGGGCCGACTACATCCTTTCTGAGGTGTGTGAACACATCATCTCCCCCACTGCCCCTCTCCTGGACTCTCTCTCTCTCTCTATATATATATATATATATATATATACACACACACAAATAATATCGGTATTTAATCAAATGAAATTGCTTATAAATCTGCCAGAGTAAGGTCTTTCTATCAAATGACCCTGATTGGTAGGATTTATCTAACATTTGGAGCTGATTTATTAGCTTACAGTGGACTCCAAACCCACCGTCTCTGTATCTCTCATTCTCTCAATAGTCAAAGTTCATCCAAACAAACTCTTTCATCACTTCGGGCTGATAGCTAACGCGTGGTAAATACTAGTATGTCGTTTTAAATACCAGACTGGTTCCATGACTGTGCAGTGAAAAGCCTAGTAATGAACAGGTGGAACTAATTGCTCTCGCGACGACGTCTGGTCTCCAGGGTGACAGGTAGTCTCCTAGATATGTGGAATATGTGGACTCATTTATGCTAACGTTTATCTATTTTAGTAATGTATTTACATTCTAAAAAACGTTATATGCTGGGGAGGTGGTAAGATATATTTTTTTATATCTTCTTACGCATTTATTTTTAGAAGTTAGTTAAAGTTTGACATAAGCTGAGATACTCCAGGACTCTTCGCTAGCAAAACTAACTCGCAGTTAGCACCGTTTTTATTTCCACTGACGGCTGGAATTCACTGTTAGTTGTAAGTTAGCGGTAACCGCCGTCCTGCAACCAGTAACACGTCTTCTTTAAAGTCAAAAACTTGTTCTGTTATAGGAGTATGACCCGCTGACGACTGTCGTGTCCAAACCAGCTGAAGGAGAAAGGACAGGGTCAATCTATCAGGTGTTAAAGGGCAAGGTTTTGATCAGAAACTGACTTCTAGAGAGAGTTAAGGTACAGCAAATACGGTAACAGGGTTTCATGTATGTCTTTTAACTACAACCTTTAAGTAATAGCGTCTTCTTTACAAAGTGAGTCTGTATACATGAAATTCAGAGTAATCTGTCATGGTCTATAGTGACTATATAGGGGATGCAGTGACTGATAACTAAGTGAAAACAACAAACCATGCAGATATTGATTTTTCCAACTGTTTATTATCCAGACGTTCTGCTTTGGCCTTTCACAGCCTTGACTATTTCTATGAATATCACACAAACTGTACCTTGATCCAGCCTCAGATACACAAACAGGCTGGAGTTTATAATCAGTCTAGATCTCAGCCTGAAATTGGTTGTAGCATTTAGCGCTGTGCCCATTTATCACATCTAGATAATTTTTTTATATGTGATCTGAAAATCTGAGATGTCGTTTGTGTAATTGTAATTTGATAAAATGGGGTCTGTCTTGGGTAATTTTTTTGCCTTGTGAATATTTTTTAAACTTTATTTTTAGGACTCTAAAGTGGGGCGAAAGTTAGATATTCTAGACAGGTCATCAGTCCATCACAAGAGCAGTTAGGGTCATCTTGTGCTGCACATTGGCATTCCACATGTCTTAACCTTTTTGTATCACTCTAGTTTGTTTTGTCCTGGTTTTGAGTGAAGTTGGCCACTCCACCTCCTTCAAATCAGACAAAATTGGTATCAAATTGTTTGTGCCACTATCATTTTAAGGATATTCTGAAATGTTTCTAGAGGGCATGAAAGGTCAACCAGCCCTCGTATCATCTTCAAATCAGACAAAATTGGTGTCAATCAACTTGACTATGTTTGTGCAGCAAAAAATTTTTTGTCCGTGATGCTTTGACTTTGGAGATACTGATGAAAGTTTAAAGGTCAGTTAGATTTAGTAAAGTGGGGATATGAGGGGTTGCTGGTTGACCCTTTGACCTTTAAACTTTCATTAATGTCCTAAAAGCCAAAGCAGCACAAACAAGAACATTTTTTTCTACCTTAAAGCAGCATTTCCTCTTAGTGAAACTTTCCAATGTCTTGTGATACAGATACAGTAAACTAATTGTGGTGCATTCAGTGGAGTCCTTTAGACTGAACTCAGACTGAAGGATGGCTTGTGCTAATTTTACCAGAATCTCTTTTACCTTACCCAGAACTGCTTTCCTGTGTTTTTTATTTTATCCCTGTTGACCTTGAATCCAGCAGCTTGACCTGCTGCCTCTTTGGGCAGCAGACTATCATCTTGTCAGAGTTGTTGGTGGCTGCTCCTATTACTCATACCACCTCCTTGAGTGTTACAGATTATGTTCACCTACCCGTGCAAAGATAAAGACACTAACTTTGATTCAGCTCAGCTTAATGATTAACCCAGGTACAAGGTTCTACTATGTGCAAGTCACATTTTGTTGCAAATTAATTTGAAGTGTTCATGAAATGTAACTTTAACAAGCCAGATAGAGTAGGGCGTACCACACTATCAATTATGCCTGTCAAAAAGTACAGGGCAGTGTGTGTTCTGCCTTACTTGGGTTAATATTGCTCAATGGCTTCAATTACATAACACTCCCATTTTAATAGGATTTCACAGGACATGCGACATCACAGCGCTCTGCGGAGATCAACTCTGTGCAGTGATTTATATGTCATCTTGACTCATGATTGGTTCTTCGGGTCGTCTGGCTTTATATAGATTAAGCAGAAATAGTGAGGGTCTTATGGAGTGAGGTCAGGATCAAATGACAAGCCGTTTCTGTTGAACATGAATGTTGTCAGCAAGGGCTTTGGAAAACGTATCAACTGTACTGACTGCTGTTTGTGTAATGTAATGTTTTTATTTTATTTTATTTTTTGCTCCTTTTTTACTTTTGGACAGCTACGATGCGTAACAGTGGCAACAAGGTATTGTTTTTACAGCAGGGAGGAGTTGATTAGTAATTCAAAAACTTAAATATCTGAACTACAATTTCTACTCAACATTCCAGAGGAGTTGAAAAGGAGGCTTCATGGAGAGAGAGACGTTTGAACCATCTCTTCCACCTATCATAATGGGCAAGGAACATTTCTCCGACTGCAACTTTTCTATCCAGCTTTTTAACCAAAGAGGAGTGGCAAAAGCAACTTGGGTGGATTAGCAGTTGCCTGCCAGCAACTGATGGGCTCCTACAGGATGTGTTACTGTGGAATATTGTCTCTGAACTGTTAACATGTCATGACGGTGATGACGTTGTCATACGGCAACAGTCTCCAGTCACAGGATTCTTCAGAGTTGACGCAGACCGACTACTACCAGATGCCCTTCCTGCCAACAGCATCCCCGTCCACAACTATCCAAACTTGGAAGATATGAGTTACAGCAACTTTTAATTTCACCTTTGGGATACATAAAATATTTTTGACCTGAATTGAAAAGTTTGAGTTTTACTCCAAATTCCAGTGCGTCATTGGCTGGTAGCCGTCCTGCTCCCTTCATTTTGTCCCACACATAAAAAGCTGCCTGATCCTTTCCTTCATAGCAGAAAGCCTTTGGCTGCTTAGCAACACTGAATGCCAACTCCGTCTGGCTGTCCGCGGCCACTCCCCTTTCAGTAGGATAAGGTGACATGTCGCCTCGCTCCTTTTGTAAGTGTGCAACCCAACCAGGGGCGCAGTTCCTAGCTGGACCTTGACACGTGTGTGCAGGCAGAGCATGGAGAAACAAACTTCCTCTTGATGTCTTGTGCAGGAGCTGCTGGGAGAGCCTGCAGGAGGCTCGCATGGAGAAAATGATATTACTGAGGAGGAGAACAAAAACCTAAACTAACAACGATCTGATCTCGTTCACTCAGCCTTTGTTGGTATTGATGCACGGCTGAGTTTGAACACAAGGCAGGAGGGCTGGTGGGATGGAGGCTGACTTGCACCGACGTCTACCCAGCTGGCTGAGTTTGACGTTTGGAAGGAAAATGGGGGTGGAAGACTCTCCTGAAACAAAATAAAATGTAAATGTGAATGTATTTTTATCCACATCACTGGACGGAGAGAGGACTAATAGATTCTGAAGGTTGGTTCATACTACACTTAAACACTCTCACTGAAAATGAGATTCATTTTTAGCAGTATTTTTGTTTTAGTGCTGCACAGCTTTGATCCCTCTGCCTCTGTTTTCCCATAAACACAGACAGGACACAGAGTCTGAAGTTGCTGTTCCTTATGTAACACTCATTGCTCATTTACATTTTTAACCAGGACAATCACTGCTTTTTATCAGCATTTCACTTGGTGATTATATTACCTTGGATGGGTAGTCCCTGCCAAAGTTCAGTGTGTGCAGCAATTCTTCAAGGCTTATGAATTCAGACTTGATTGTAAAGTTTGTAATGCACAACAAAGTGTGTTTCATGGATGGTAAGCCTAATTGATATTTACTCTATAAGGAATAAGGAGTTGTAAAGGTTGAAATATAATTTTTTTTAACTTGCTGTAGCATTTTTTTAATTTTTGCGATAACTCGTGTTTATTAACTATATATTGTTTTGTTTTGTTTTTCTCCAACTCTAAACGTTTTGATTCCTGTTGCCAGGTATTTTATTAGAAGATTTAGCTGGCAATGAATATTTTGTAAAAGTAGTTAAAAGCTGTTCAGTGTCATTTCACAGTATGTTGGATCGCACAATAACGGACAACACTGCAACCACAAAAACCACTTTGATGTAATATTTAGTTATTATATTTTTAAAGAAAGGCATTCACAGTGTGCTTGCTGATAATTTATCCCATCTGTGTATGAACTTTCACAGCCTTGGATGCCTTCGTATGACGAAGAATTCAGCTGCCAAGTTGTTTAAAGAACTTTCATTCATTGTCTAAATATGCTTGATACTTAAATTAACTGTAATTCAATTACAGTAATAACTGTGACCTTAACTTGGACGATTCTGTATTTTCTTCAGTGTATGTGGTTTTTTACGACTCTTTCTTCACAATGTTAGACCTTAGTATGCAATGAAACAATAAATAATCCAAGTTATTAAAGGCAGAGCCAAGCATTAGTGGACTGCCTTAGAAAACAAATTGAAGTTTAAGTTTTAACAAATAGGAAGGATTTTAAAGGGAACTACCTGATTTGTACATTGAGCTGTCCAAGGTTTTAAATATTTGTATTTGGATAGGTTTAAAGTTTTTATTTTTAATTTTTTTTAAAATGGTAAAGAATTCCCTCAGTCTTTCTAGTTTTAATGTTTTTGTGGTATTTGTGATCTGATCTCTGTACTCTTTCTTTGTTTTGTTTCTACAGTGGTGCCTTTGTTGTTGTGTCTGGCAAGCTTTGCTGTCCAACCTGCTTAAGCAAACACAATAGTGCCACAGCAAAGCTATTAAGATGTCAACATCTCAGACTGAACGGCTGCTGGCCTAATAGTTTATTTAGGGTTAGACTTATTATTAATTCACGTCAGATGGCTCATTTTAGTTTGCTTGCATTTCATCAAAATTATTTTAACAGGAAGTTTAAGTATTTGCCATAAAACTATATAAACTGACATCAATCATAGTTGATTCCAGTTCAATTGAGGTTTGGCATATTAACACAAATCTGGGCCTATGTCATGACCTCCTACTTTGAGTATTTTTGTAAAATTTATAAAAAGTAAATTTTTAAGAGTTTAGAAAGAAAGTGACATTCCTTTCTTTTTCTTGTTCAGGCCTGCTCAACAAATGTGATGGATTACATGGGTGTTGGCCGAAAGACCGAACTTGAATCCAGTCCTGACTCTACAATGGCTAAGACATTTAATTTACCAAGTGACCCCATTGAGAGCTCAGCAGATACCCCACCGAGAGACGGGCAGCTTTCTACATCACCCGACTCCGACGGTATTTCTAGCCTGAGTGAAAGAGAAGCCAGTGGCTCCCCTTACATCAACACAGACCACTGTCTAAACGAACATTCCTCTGTGGGCAGCAGCCACACTTTCACCTCAGCACAGCAGGATCTTCTCACCGTTGTAACTTCAAATATGAATGAAACATTTATTAACGCACCTGTAATTAGAAGTCCGGATTCCCAGGACAAAAGTTTGAGCCTTGCTCATCATGGACAAACTGGACCTGAGACAGATGAGAGTTCTAGTAAACATGGAGAACGAGACGATAAGAATGAGGAGATCGCCTCAAACGCGGCTGGAGGAGAAGGCAAGTTGAGTTCAAGTGACACTTCCTGTTGTGGATACAGTGGGAATGGGCACATCTTACTAAGCTCTGGAGAAATGGTGGTGAGAAGTCACTGTTCGGGTCTGGAAGATCAGTGCCTTGTGATATTCTCCTCGATGGAGGATTCAAGCGTTTCTGCTACCGCAGGCACCATGTCTTTGCCTTTAGAGTCTATCATGCCAGATGTTTGCAAAGCATCCACAGAGCAAGAGACCAAGGAAAGCATGGGACATCCTACTCTTGGTGTGACTTTCAACCAGGCGAACAGTTTGGATAATCTCACTGAGGAAATTGATACGTCAGCATTCGACTCCCATGTACCACTGCCAAGTGAAGGTGGTCTTTTCTTGACCTTTATTTGTGAAACACCGACCGACCAGACAAACCAGATCAAGTCATCCGGTGCTGACGCAGAGCTTCTGTCTCAGGTTACAGAAGAGTTTACTTCAGAACTTGGCAAAACCTTTGGGTCCACTGTGTCAGGAGCGCAGGACAGCGATGGTGACATTCATACGTCCACTCCGGTGCAGTGCATTGGAAACAAGATACCTAGCCTCTCCTCTCTCCTCTCTCCTTTCAATGAAAATGTTAACAGCCCAAGTTTGCAGCTCGAGAAAAGGAAGCACATTTTTGTCGCCTCTAAAGAGTGTCCGGTTGCAGGACTCACACCATCAATCTGCAAAGTCAAGAAAACAGAATCACAAAAGGTTCCCATATCCGACATTGATACTGTGAAATTTAAAGATTTAACTAGAATGACACAGCGAGCAGCTGTACCAGGCACTGATAAACTACAAAAGTCCCAGCAGGTTAAAAAAAATGGTGAGGTTAATAAAAAAAACACTTTTAGGTTTACCACTACCAAAGTTATGGGCAGAAATACGGGCGCCTCTGCTACCTCTAAAACATTTGGTCCTACTGGACAAGTTAAAAGAGCTGCTGCTTCAGGACTAACTGGCAAATCTTCACATGGGTGTGATGCAGTATCTTTACCTGATCTCCATCCAGCTGTCCAAGAATATGTTCCAGTGGTCCAGTGCAGTGAAAGCAACTTTGAAGGGATGCCAGCAAACACCAGCCAAGTATCCAAGGAATCTGCACAACATGCTGGCGGCCTGAGCAGTACTTCGGAAATGTTGTCGTCTAGACGGAGCCAAGTGGATCCCAAACCCACTCCAAAGAAGGGTGTTTCAAACAAAACTGGGGTCGGCTCAGGTTCAGCTGTGGGTCAAGACAGAATGTGGGCTCGCCGCTACGCTGAGGGTTTGCCCAAAGACAAGAAAGCAACTCAAGGGGTCGCGGCTGGTTTTCCAGCTTCTCGAGATGATGGTGGCAAGAACTCAACCAAAGCAGGCAGTCCGAAGTGCCCTTCTCAGCTTAAGCACGTTGAGGAAGCAAACAGTCCTGCGGACAACTCAAGAGGAGTAAAGAAGACCAGTTTGGTGGTGAGTGGATACTTGAACACACACCATTTGGGCAGTTTGTTTTGTATGGGGTTTACACTTTTTGTTTTTCCCCGTCTCCCAGGCAGAAGCCAGCAAGTCAGCAGGAGCTCATCTGAATGAAAATAAAAGTAGAACTCAAGATCTTGGTTCTCCCAGACAAAATAGAGGAGCACCACGTCCCCAGCCTCCAGCTGCCAGTCCCAGACTCACCCCTCTGTCAGCCAGGTCCAAACGGGGAGCCCTGAGAACGACTGAGAGCAGGATCACAGGAACTGCTGGGAAGGCCCAAACAAGCACAAGTAGCGAAGGTAGGCTTATCTTTCAATTAAGTTTATTTATTAGTCCCAGAAAAACACTGGACAGTACTGAGCTTGTGGTCATGCTAAAGTAATGAGTGAGATGGGTTCAAGTTAAAGATTCATTTGGATACCTTTATTCTCCAAGTAATTCATGCCAAGTATATTATTTAAAATGTATTGATTTTAGTCATTTCTTTGTAAATAAAAAATTTACTAAAATATTATATACAGCTCTGGAAAAATTTAAGAGACCACTTCATATTATCAGTGCACTTGTGTAACAAGTACAGGGATGAATTTGGAAAGTCATAAAAGACACAAATTATCTCCAAATGATCTGAGAAAAATAAAACTTGAAGCTGCCTGGAACTCATTCTTCTTTAGTGTTATATGCCAGAACTGCAGCCTAGCAAAAATACACAGAAGTAGAAGTGGTTTAATGCTCAGGCACTTGGACAACGTAAGAAAGGCTGAAACCCTTTAGTTTTCTAAAATAATAATTTAAAAATTTGGTTCTCAAAAATAACCAAAACATCACTCCAGTTGTGTCATTCTGTAATGACTGTCTATATATATATTGAGTGTCACTTTTTGAAATTAGTTACTAAAATTAATTAATTCATTATTATTCATTCAAAATTAATTCTGTAATTTATTGAGATACACCTGTTAGTTTGGCAGCCAACTACATATATCATAATGTTGAATGAAGCAGGCTGCTGTAGCATGGTCTCACCATCAGATG